>NC_137944.1:21044841-21354841 GCF_963969265.1 Rhamphochromis sp. 'chilingali'
CCAATCTCTTGCACCATCTTACATGGAAGAAAAAACAAGAGCAGACGAAGGTGGGTGGGGTGTACCATCTTGCAAACATTTCACATAATTAGATTACAGCAGTCCTAATTAAAATAGGATCAAGTGGTTTTGTAAAATGCTGATAAGTTGGAACACGACTGAAGGGTGTTTCAAGAAATAATATAATTTCATCCATTTGATTAAAGCACAAACAATGCAACTGATACAGGGTGTCAACATACACTGTTTAATTCATGTAGTTTTATAACAAAACTCCCAAAATGTTCAGTCTACTTTAATATAAAACGTAATTTCCAATGAAGAAGCAAGATCAAGCTCCGTTTTGACACAGTGGCCAAAAATAAGTCAATTATTTCTCAAAGTCTTCAGCTCTAAAGGCATATACATAGCCTGTACTCCACTGCACTTTTTGTTTTTAAGTTGTGTAATTGGCTTTTCTTCTTCTTTCCAATGTCATGTTTTATGTCATGGCACAAACGCTTGATTCTAGAGTGGATGAGTGCCTGGCAACAACAGAGCCACACAGCTTTATCTGCGACACCTAATGATGGCATCCACCTGCTGTTTTATGGTCACAGCTGGAGCAGTGCAGCTCCCATTTGGCCCAAGTGCACAATCTCTCTTTCTCTCCTCCTGTCTCCCTGTGCCATATACTTATCTTCCTTCTTCTTATTCTATCCTTTGCTCTCATCAGGCTCTCGCATTTTCATCTTTAGGTGTACCCAATTTACCCTTGATTCCCTCTCTTTTCCCCCACCTTCATCCACCTCTGTATTCTACACTTTCCCTTCTTTTCTTTGTGCCTCATTGCCCTGATGTTCTTTTTATGGTCAACAGCCATGAGCTCCTCATCTGAGCTAGTCTGGCCTCATGTGCTTCCGGAAGGGATGAGTAGATGTGGGGGTGAAGGCCCACGAGGTGCCCAAAGAGCCAAATATCAGACCAATATGTCACCCAGCTGCCTGATGACCTCGACCATTCAACCTTGCAGGGCTCTGACTGTGCATCTTCATCCTGAGGGTAACTGCGACATGATGGCAATATGTCTTTTTCATACTGCACAAATGTCCCATTTCATTATCAGACGATTGACACACCATGAAGCCACGTTCTTCTATCGAAAGGGTTGTAGATTTTTGTAGATGAGATAACGTAAAAGTACATTTAAAACTAATTAACAACATGTTCTCTTTTTCACATACAATCACTTTTAGATTAAAATCACCACTAGTCATATCTTTACATGAACAAAGAAAGGAAATTTGTTAAATGACTATCGTGGTGGTGAAACTTAATCACTTAACTCTGACTTGTTCCTTTGGCTCTGTGGCGCACGTTAGCATCTGTCAGTCCATTGTTTTGGTTCAGATCAGTCCTACCAACCTTGCCAGCCTAATTTTCGGTGACAAAGTTAGGTTGAATCACTTACACGAGCTGAGAAGCTAACAGCGAGACATGTTTCCCTTCAGGTTGAACAATCTTGATAAATACATAGGAAAGGATTTAATCTGTAATACTGCCACGTAGCACAGGTTTAAATGTGAAATTATTGAGCTACTGTGTGTAAAAACTTAACCTTGCTAGAACAACAAGCCAAAATGTGCCCAACAGCTCCAATCGAGTTGAAAGATCAATAGAATATAATAATTAACAGAAGTATATGCCATCTAGACATCGGTACAGCCAGTGTTTGACATGAGGCATCAAGGAAAAAAGCAGAACTAGAAGTAGACAGATGTAGTATTAAATGTGCAATCCCAACCACTGATGTTCCAGAACATCATTGAATGACTGAATGACAAAGGTATTCTAAATAGCAGCTTGAGTTCCTCGAGGAACGGCTGCCTGTATTTTGACTGATAACCTAATTTCTGGGCCTAACGTTTCAAAGCCTTGTCGGACATGTTCAGTCTGCTTTGCTATTCTCCAAGACAGATCCACGGAGGATACTCGATATCCACCTACAGGAGAAAGACAAGGACTCCACTAATAGATCACTAAACAGCACAAAATCTTTCAACAATCTTCCAGTCAGATTTTAAAACAACAACAAGTCTCACCTTACTTTCCTCTTTACCCCAATAATCATAATTCTCATTTCTAGCTCAAATAAACCCTCAATTGACCAGATTGCAGACAGGTGATCTCCAAGGATGCTCATAGCAGGTGTTTCTAGACAACTTCTGACTGAGTTGACTGAGGAAGATAGGAGTTTGGACTAAAAATAGGAGAATCAAATCATTTCTAGGAGACAAGCTGAAATTACTCAACAGCAGAAGGGGAAAAAAATCATGATCGCAGCTCAGGGCCGTCAACAACCCAAGATGTCCTTAGAGAGAGGCTCTGGCTTGACAACATGTCAATATCACTTTGAGTGCTTCTCTGCGAACATAGCTCTTTGGGAAATCTCATTTACTTCAGCAGCTTTACACAGACACACACAAAAAAGACAGTGAACATTTGACGAACGCAAGTAAAAAAAGAGAGGCGAGCAGTTGATCTTTGAGACCGAAGACGATTTTTAAAAACAGAAAAAGAAAAAGGTAAGACAACACTTCTTTGTTGATCACTGTCAATGCGTTTACTGGACCAGACGGTGTTGTCTAACTTTCGGCAGCTAACACCCATCTGTCTGAGATCTTACGTTGACTGGGAAGAAATCGCTCTCCTTGAATTTAGCCCCCAGTTCGTCTTCCTCTTAAATCTGTCACTCACGTACCTCTCAGAAGCTGACAGGATGATTGAATACAAACCCACATTAACAGTGACAACTTCAGCCGCAGTTAAGCAAACCTGAGCAAACAGAGCATTGTGGTAGGCAGGCACAAAACACAGACACGGCTCTCAGTCACTCTGCGGGTATATGGGCAAAACAGAAAAGCATGAAATTTAACAAAGACACGAGTTGGAGATTCTTTTATACTCATTCCTCAGATATCAATAGCTTCAAATCTGCACAGCTGTATTTGTAAATAGTGGACAGTACAGTTTACAATGTGGACAAGGAGCTCCTTTTATTATGAAGAACTGTACAATAGTGAATATGCATATTGTAGCATGTCTTGCAATTTCCATATTTAGCTCCACACCCTTAGGTGTTTCGCTCAGTCTCCAGGGGCGACAGCCGTTCTTGAGCGTGATTTGTCCCAGAGGCTGTTACACCTGCTGAATAAACATGAGGCTAATCCTCCTTCCGCTACACTTGTAAGGGGTCAAAGTTCGTATTTACAAGAACAGCAAATCCACTTACAATCAAAACCTGTTTTGGGAGTATCCCTTCTTACGCACCTACAAGTCAGATTTCCGCATGTATGCATCACATGGCAGAAATCAGGTTATCTGCTTATCCCCCCCCCTCCCCCCACTAATCAGTATTTTTCCATTAAGACATCAGTTGCCATTTTTTTGTCATTATTATTTTTTCCTCAGAATAACTGGACCTTTTATTTCTTTAATCTTTGAGTGCGCTTGTCAAAATGTATATCAAATATTTTCCATCAGAGAATATTTTCATTTCCTGTTCTCTGTCATGCTGTGTTCTAAAACACACTTTCCCCCCCATCTACTGAGTATAAGTAACAAAACTGAACAAAAAGAAACTGTTCAGAGTTCATGGACTCTGGATATTTGAACAAATACTTGTTTCATTGGAAAACAAACGCGTAACAGTTTGTGGTCTGATTTTCAGTTTGTTTTAAAATGTGCACTTCAGTGTAACAAATGAGTGGCTTTTTTGGTTAGCATCATCAACCCCCCCCCCCCCCCCCCCCCCAAAAAAAAATCCCACTGACTTATCTAAATAGAATTTGTAACTGTTCATGTTAAGATGGTAACTAATCAATTTTTTATGCAGAAGTTGAGCGCACAAAACTTTAAGATCTAGGATTTAACATTTGCTGATTAGCTGTGTTGTGGTTGACATTTAAATAACATTTATTTAAAATGAAAAGAAGCCCAAAAAACCCTACTCGGTAATATTTGGGAAATAATTCCCCCAATTTCCACTAAAAAACAGACTATCAGCGGTAGTGATTAAAGACAAGCAGAACACTAAATATGGCCACTTAATTAGGTATACTTGTTCAGATGCTTGTTAAAATGTTTAACCAGTCACATGGCAGCAACTCGGTGCACTTAGGTATGTAGACATGGTCAAGATGACCTGCTAAAGTTAAGCCAAGCATCAGAACAGGGCAGAAAGGTGATTTAAATTTTAAATGTGTCATGGCTTTTGGTTCCAGACAGGCTGGTCTGAGTATTTCTTTAACTGTTGTGTTACTGCAAGTTTCCCACAAAACCATCCCTTTGTTGCCTTTGAGACTAACACAGAGTCATCTCAAAATGCACAATCTAGCTTTAAGAGTTGTTACAACTGGGCTAAAGACAACAGGGATAAAAAGTAAACTTCCCTTTTATTCACAGTCAAAAACCTGCGTTACAAAGAACTGAAACACAGGTAAAAGCCAAATGTGAGGGTGTGCATCCATCCTCAACCAGCTGCAATCCATTTACTTTCAAACCAGCTAGTTCTTGATAGAGCAATGTTTCTATTTCACTGAGATGGCAAGCCACACATGCTAAGCTCCACACCTCACCACTAGTTTGCTTCACTACTTTAAATATATTTTACCTATTGTCTAATCACACTTTAGAGTGTTTATAGGGAGTGCACACATATCAACATTGCAAGGCCAAAATCCTCTTTTATGTTATATAAATACATCTTTCTTTGTTTGAGTTACCTGGGGTTTGACTTCTACTTCCTGGTTGGCAAAGGGCTTGTGGATCTGAAGTACTGCTGACAGCCTCATTGGACTGAACCACATGCTTCATTGCCTGGGTGGGTGTTTGGAGTTAACTGTTTTGTGTTAGTTGCTTATATGGCAGCCGTTATGTTTTCCCCTTGTGTGTCATATGGTTTAGCTAAACCAGTATTTACGTTTCCTCATGTGTCATTTCAGCAGGTCAGTTTGTCTTCTGTTTGTTTGAGGTTTTGTTAGTTGATACTTGAGTTGACGTCTTTTAATGGTCTGCCTATTTAAGTTTTTGGCTTTGTTAATTATCTTTAATATTTTTGGGTCAATAAAATCCCATTTTTTAAATTAAACACCTGTGTCCTCTATGCCTTACTGACATTCATCGAGATGACCATGGCAAAAAATGTTCAAATAGACTCGTAAAAATCTACAAGCTCTCCTTAAATATTAATTTATAAGAGGTAAATATGAGGTTTTACCAAATGTAAAGTGCAACAGCCCTCCAGTGCTGTAGATGTCTTCAGCTCCACGTTACTGATAGCAGCACATCCACTTATTGGTGCTGATACGATACAAAACAACAGTATTATAGTGCATTTCGTCTTATTCAAAACATGAAATTCTTGTACCCATTTAGAATACCCCTGTCAGAAGAGGACAATAAAGGTTTCTTATCTCTTTAAAAATAAACATTTTATCCTTGAGACCATTAAAAAGACATGTTATGATTCCCTGCTGCATTTTTTTGTCTAATTGTGAAGCATGCAGCACCAGTACAGTGAGCAACACACTATTAATTGTCATTTTCTTATTGCAAAACTACCTCCTTCCTCCTCTCACCAATTAGGGAATAAAAAGAGAATTCGTCTCTAGACTTTCTCTCAGTATGTGCTCCATCTCCCTACTAAATCATTCAACAGCACTGTGCTTCTCATTAGCCTGCTTAGCAAAACTTCCTCAAAAATCACATAAATCAGCGCCTGGGAATAGAAATTAAACTCCTTCTTGCAAGCTCTTGGGAATTTGCTTTTTACCCCTCCTTTCAAAAAAGGCCGGCGTTCAAGATTTAGAGCACGGTAGTCCCGAAAGCGGGCTTAGCTTCACCCTTAAGTATTGCTGTACTGAAATAAAAGCTGAATGGTAGTGTTAAGGCAGTGCTTTACTGTCCTTGTAGTAAGACCGGTATTGGTATTACTTACTTGTTCAACCAACTATGTGCTCTCCTTTGAAAATAAAAAAGAGGTGCAAAATGAATGGCCACCATTATATTCCATGTGTTAGAGGAGAAACACGGCTGTCAATGTAACTGCAGCAACAGTTTCAATCTGACTGCTTCTAAGCCAACCAGCCATTGTCTTTTATCTTAGAAGTAGAGTAGGACAACCTAAATGCTCTTTTGGCAATTCTGCCTAAAATAGCCTTTCGTAATGTTTTATTCAGCAGGATTGTTTTATAGTAATGCATTTATGCTCATTTTGGTCTGTTTACATCAATAAAATTATGCCTTTGATATTCTGTTAAGTGAATAAGGCAAAAACACAAAACAGACCTTTGGTTACTTCAGCTATGAACTGTTTCTCAGTATATGAACTTACAGTACAATACTACAATACAATAAAGAAAGAAACTGGTAAAAAGAAAGTACACAATCTTTAAACTTTAACGTTTAGATATCAGAATGCAATAAAAAAATAATCTGGTCCTTAGCAGGACTTACAACTAGGTAAATACATCCTTAGACGAATAATAAAACATGAAATTTTACACTGTGTTATTAATTATTTAAAGGGCAAATCAGCCAAAATGCAGTGAAAGTGTAGAAAACTTGAAGCGAGCGCTGTTAAAGTCGTCATTATACAACATTAAGAAGGTAAACAACAGCAGCCAGGAAGTAAAACTGCGGGAAATGCATGCGAGAGAAAGTAAAAGAAGGGATAAGTAGAAACAAAACACAAGTGAATTTAACCTAGGGCAAAGAGATGCAGGGAGAAGCTGAAGGATCAAATAAACTCTAATACAAATAGAAGCCGAAACTCGAGAACTAAAGAATCAAAACACTAAGAAAATGCTGAAGAAATCCATGAAGATGAATTAAAGTAATAAACGAACCCTCAGCTACACTTCAGACTCTACAGCCTTCAGTTAGCATGTTAAATGTTAAAATGCAAAAGTTTCAACATTATTAGTAGAATTAGAAAAAGATAAACCTGGCAGTACAGCTTAGTTTTGCAGCGTTGCATCTGAGCAAACCCCAAGACTTCTGGAACAATGTCCACAGAGCACCGTGTTTGGAGAAAACAAAACTCAGCAAATTAGCACAAACACCTCAGACGAACTGTCAAACACAGTGGTGGAGGGGTGATGACTAGGCTTGTTTTGCAGCAACGGGATCTGAGCACCTTGCAATTATTATATCAGCTATAAACTCGTCTCATGCAGAATGAATGAAAGAATTAAGAATCAAGGTGTTGTAATGACAAGTAGGAACAAGCAGGACCTTAAGAGAGCTGTGCATGAACAAATGCCTGCAAACCTCAATCAATGGAAGCAATGTTCTGAAGAAGGGTGTTCCTCCACAACAACACACGCTGTTTTTCATCTCATGTTATATTTGCCTAATAAAATCTGGTAAGGATTAGATGTATTTTTTGCTTATATTCTGATAAGCAGACTCTTAGAATTCCAAGATGGTATGCTTTCCTTTAACCATGGCTGCATATGTGACCACGGGATGAAGCCAATAATGGGATCAAGCCAACTGTCAGTCTATGTCATCTAATGTTCAGCATGCATTAGTGCTAAATAATAAATATTTGCACCCAACAGATTTCCTCTGCTAAATCAAACAATAAAGGCTGGAAGAAAAAAAGTCTACCCGTAAATGCAGAAAGAGAAGAGAGTGATACGGCATCAGTGTGTCTGCAAATTCAGTTTAACCTATCACCGGCAATCTGATTTTTAAAAAGGGAAAAACGAAGTCTCTTGAGATTTTTTTTTTTTTAGCTTCACTTCATGAGCTCTTGATTTTTTTTTTTGAGTTTGTTTATTTCTCCCTCAGTTGCCACCCGCCTCCCTTCACAGAACGACCATCGTTTAAATGCAAGCCAACATCTGACGTTGTTTGGGCTCGGTGTGTTTATGGAGGGTGATGGCTAGCCGCTGAGATGCAGGACTCACTTGGGACTGGACCAGTCAAATCTCGTCAGGCCCTGGATGACTAGATGAAACAGCTGTTCGAGGCCCATCCGCACAGGTTTGCGTTCAAAAGCAGCATGGCATGAGGTCTGGGAGATGCAACTGCCCATGGGTCCATTTATAAAAAATATATATATATATATATAAAAGAGAGGGGCTAACAGAGAGCTGTGAGGAATGGAAAAGGGAAAAAAAATATTTATTTAGTATGTTTACTGTTTATTTTTTCCTGGAGAGCAAATGAATTTTTTAAACAAAAAAAAATCCCCAATGTGGATTATTTACCATCAACACTGATCACCTGTGAAAGAGGCAGACTTTGATATATTTCACCTTTATGATGATGTCGAAGCTTTCTCTGGTGCTCGCTATTTAGCAAATAGTTTTCTCATCAAAGAGTCAGAGAAGAGGTTGGGTTTCGAGGTGGTAATTGAGGCTCCTCTGATGATTACAGAGTGAATAACTCAATCAGGTTTAATTAGGCCTCACCGAGGAATGTGACTACTAAAGGCGTAATTGTATAGCTTTGACTTATATTTTGAATTCTGTGATTTAACATGTATTGCGGTCCAAAACTGCAAAGGTTTAGCAGGTCACCATTTTGCCAGTTTCAGCAGCAACTGTCACTGGCCTGTTCTTGTTTTGAGCTGTAGCAAATTAATTTAATCATTTAACAGGGCACTGTCTATACTGATATCGCTCATCCAACAGTGCTTACATTGGACTTGTGCGTCTCGTGGACCGGTTCTTTGTGTGCTTTGATTAGAAGTAGGTTAGTTGTTTTGAGCCTTTTTATAATAGGACATAATATCACAGCATCTCGAGCTTTGCAGAGTCAACAACAGACAAAGCACAGCCGACAGCATCCAGTCTTTGGTTTGTAATCAATAACAACTATAGGATCCTTACTTAATGTTGCCATCAGGCTGTCAATGACATTGCCCGCCCCCCCGCACAGTGAGTCCCAACTTCCGAAATTCGTGTACTTCAGGTTATTTAACCTCCATTCATCTGATAAGCACCACCATGAGGAGCTATAGTAGAGTAAAAGTAGTAGAGACAAGTAAGTCAAAGCGGCTGGGGAACTCATTTAGAGAGCTTTGAACTTTATGTTTAAAAAATTATTGACATTTTGGACGAGTGTATTATTTTAGACTTAATTTTCTATAATGAGATATCAATATTTTTTCTACCACGTTACATTTGTAAAGGCTGAGCATGACGATTGTTTTGATCAGTTTTGAGATCATGATTATTTATTGCATTGATAGAAGCAAAATATGGTTTTTCACTGCATTGCATGTGCATGCATGAAAGATGTGACCTTGTAACAAAATACTCCATAGCTGTGAGATCCCGCTATAATTTGTGTCATTTTGCATACACAGTGCAGGTATTGGCACCTTGGAAAAATAACTGTGTGAAGGATGTTTGTCCAGTATGCTGAGCTTTTCGGGGGTCTTCACTACACACTGTGTTTATTGGATAGTTCTCTTTGGCCAAATGCAACTGTGTTGGTGATTACGGTGTGTGTGCGTTTGAGGGACACACTGACGCACTGTACAGGCTGATTTTTAAGTTGATATTTGATAATTCACATGAGGAACCATTGCATTATTTTCGTAGTTTTCATTACACTTCCATTTGTGATGTGTTTCCTGGTGGTTGAACGAGTTAGTGAAGATGCTCTGCATTGTAGACACAATTGTGTTTGACTCTATTTCAAAACAACAGATGATGATCGACTTCTATTAACAAGCTCTTCACCTTCTGCAGTGTCAGACATTTGATTTTTAACACGGTGTTACTGATCCAGACTACATCCAGCAAACTTAAACCTGCATGGCAGGGACCGCTGTGATCAGTGCATGCAGAAGCGGTGATTTTAGGAGCCCTTCATTTGCTTTTGTTTTGTGTTTTATTGGCTAACATGCATTTTCAATATCAGTTGATCACATTAATTTAATTGCGGGAAGGCAAAAGTTATGAATGAGATTGAAATTCAATTAATACCACATACTGTGTAGTGTGCTCACCTTAATCCTTATATCATTCATTTGAGATTCCTAAAACTCCTGCTATCCCAAGCCTCGTGTAAGTATATGAAACAAAAGAGGAAAACCTTTTATCTCTTGTGATGAAAAGCAGAATTCTACTTTATGCAGTATCGGCTCTTCATTTAATCAACTTGCAATTAACACCTTTTCTTCACATTAAAGTTTTTGGTTGTCCTCATCACAACTTTTTTCTCTCCTTCACAGTCTCACTAACACTGTCAGATGTAGACTATTTAAATTGCAGAAGACTAGCAGAGGTCCCTCATGAGGACACTGGAATAACAATAAGTGTCCACCATTAAGAGACTTAATAAATATATATTTAAATATATATATATATATATAAATAAAATGGCACTGATGCAAATGAGGGTTACGATGAGACTACTTTGAGGCGACTTTGTGATGCAGCAGCTATTCATCACTGCGACTCAAGATGCACTCTTTGCTGTCCTTAGCTTTATCTAATGAAGCCCTAATATGCAAATGAGACTGCCCTTTTTGCTTGATTTCTTTCTCTGCTGTGTTCATAGCTGAATGTGAGAAAGTGGGCGTTTCAATAGACAGAAATGTTACAGCGTACGCACTATAAATTCACAGGATAATGTATGTATGGAGGACACAATGTATATTAAGAATCACATTTACTTTTGCTGATAGCTCTGCATGCATTTGCACACAACACACTCCTGCGACACCCGCTGAGCTGTGACTGTTCTTTCTTGTAGTAGTAGTGCTCTGAAGCTTTTCCCAAAGACCCCACTATGAAAAACATTTTGTGTCACTTTTAAATCCTGGGTTGAGTTCGACATACTGACAGAGGAGAACTGACAGCAATCAAGAACAGACAAATACTAATACTGTTGAGTCGCATCCATGCAACAAGCAACCGGCATGATTTAAATAAATCAATGAAAATCAATATATCAAATAAAATTTAAGGACTGGTTGGAGTCATTAGAAGGCAACTAATTTCAAACCTTTTGTAAAGCACAGCATCATTGTTGAAATATTAGGATGAAAGGTGCTGTGACCCACAGCGGTAACATACAGATGGATGGTCATGACATGCTAGTCCACAGTACAGCAAACCAACAAAAGACAAAACATGCTCATCAACACAAGCCAGTCAACAATGAATGCAATCTCTTTACAATTTTATTGTTATACCTGGAGACACAATAAACATAATAACAATTAAGAAAAAATGTAATTAGTTACAGTTGCTACCGGACTATGTATTTTTGTAAACACGACAGCAAACATTCTGTAAAACTTAGCGCATTCTTTGCTTATGATCAGACTAAATATTAGGAAAAAAACACCATCTAATATGAAAAAGAAGACACAAGAATTTTTTTTTGAAAACGTACTTTAACCTCCTCGGACCTGGCGTCCACATATGTGGACATCACGTTTTAGGTTGTCTAGACCAAAATACTAAATTTTGCTCTAGAGGGCCTGATATCTACTTACGGGGACATTATACTGCCACTGTTCTATCAAAATTGAAAGAGAATGTCCTCACATGTGGATCTCAGTTTTCTCAGGAACAAAATCAGGTAAAAAAAAAAACCCAAATCAGGTGATTCTTTGTTTTTACATTTATCAGGTCCCAATCAGCCCAAATAGCAAAGAGAAATTGAAAATACATGCCATGAAAGACTTTGAGTCTTAGGAGGTTAAAAGCCTAATGCAACTATTTTCATACATTCAAAAACACTTGAATACGAAACAAAAAAATAAATCTATCCGGTTGTTCAGTCTGACGTCACTAGCCGTGTCTGGGTCTAAACTCCGCTGCAGGTCCATATATCAAACGATCACTATGGGATTACTGAGAGTTGAAAAACTGTCTAAAGTCTTTCATCTTTAATAAAATGATCAGCGTTCTGCTCTACCAGGTGTAACAATTGAGTTTAACATCCAGGCATCCATGAAAACGGAATTTATGACATTTAACGGAGTTAGAAGTTAGCAGGGAGTTAGCTCGCTAGCTTCTATCTAAATACAATATAGCATGTCCTGACTGTGGGGTTTTGGAAACAAATTAAAACGTACAGCTCTGCTATCACTTCCAGCATAAATGAAGACAGAAAACTAAACAGCAGTGACGTTTGTAGGGTTACTGAAGTTGGGCTAGCTGGTATATAATGATGTGCTACGTGACCGCTAGCGACACAGCTATGTTAGCATAATATAAACAAGCTAACTTTTTTTCCACTCGATAAAAGTTAATGTGAGTGTTCTCGGTGGTCAGGAACAAATGTAATCGCATGGCAGGATGCTGTAAAAGGACCAAACTTCAGCCAGGAGAACAACTGAGATAATCCATCCACAATACGAGGTTAGTCATTCATATACTGCTGCATGGGCTGGGCTGTAGTTACATCGTAAGGTTTTAAAAACTGAGCTTAAATAAATGATTAGCGGTAATAAAAGCCGAGGGAGGTCAACAGTGATCACTGACTGTTTTAGGAGCTTTTTGAGATCAAATAGAAGAAAATACATAACACTAAACATGTTAACAACACAAAAGCCATATTAAACGCAGACTACTTTAGACCCGGAAGTAGGATTCGTCGCGTCATCACTGAACAACCGGATTGGCCTTAATGAAACAGCAAAAAATGCATTAAATAAATAAATATGAATAGATACTAAAACTTACTAGTGGATTAGCCATCGTTTGCTGCAGCATCAAACCAACAGTGCTGTCTTCGCCTCTTACAGTTCACACACAACTTCACAGTCCCTCCCCTCACTGACAGCTGAAGTTTAACACTGAACAATATTTTTGAGGAATTTCAAAAGGTAAGTAAAGCTCTTCTTTCAGCAAAACTTAAGTATTAATATTAAATTGCCACAGGTTAATGTTAGCCATTTAACTATTAGCAACTGCCCAATATAAACATTAGCCATCTGTTAAGTTATCATTGAGGTATGGCTAATAAAACAACCATCTCATTAATAAGAGATATAAGCAGCAAACATTATCAGTTATTTGTGTGTAAAAAGTGCTAAAGTGATAGAACTGTGCATTGTAAATATTAGTTGTAATACCTTATTATACATTGAAAAATAACATCATCGTGCATTTTTAAATGGATCGTATAGTCAATTTGTTTAAATGAGGATAAGCACAATATTTTATAGAAACTGTTAATGATCCTTCACAGGTATGACACATAGTGCTGGGACCGTATTCATCATATCACTGGACATAATGAGCAAGGGTGTTTCTTACTTACTTAGAAATGGAGGAACACTGCACACTCATACTTAGTCACTATGTAAATGTCAAATGGACCGGTAGTGCTTTCCTACTCAGTGTGAGCACTCCAAGTGTTACACCCCTGAAGGGGAGAAATAATCACAAAAGTGGTGAGTTGGTGTTTCGACACTGAGAATTTTTACAGGAATGAAATATTTTTAAAAATATACACAATCTGCAATTAACTCTGTGCAATTAGTTTATGTTTGCACACATGAAAATACACAAAACGGCAGCAGGACTCCACTATGGCACTACCATAGACAACTGGCTGCACTTTGCTCACACACACACACACACACACACACACACACACACACACACACACACACACACACACACACACTGCAAAGCTTTCCAGCTTATGCACATTATTTTAACACGCAGAATAGTATTAACATCCTCTTTTTTCCCTACAACACTTCTTAGTGACATCAAACACTGTAACACCTGAAGGGGGGAAATGATCACAAAAGTGACGAGCTGGTGTTTCCTCACTGAGAACTTTTATTTAAATGAGGATAATACCAAGATCTCCCCCAGGTAAGCGGGTGGAGATACAAGCAGTCGATCTCAGGTGACCCAGTTCACACCACTTTGTAGATCCCTGATGGTACTTTTTTTTTTCTTTTTTCTTTTTTAAATAAAGAATGATATAAACAAATCAGTTGTTGTCTTTTAAGGTTCAACCCTCTTATTTTGAAATAATGACATCTTATAAAATACATCTCATACATACGTGTGATCTCTTTAAATAAATCAAAGAATCTCAATACTACAAACCACAAGTTTCCTTTTAAAAATTAGCTTTTTTTTCTATACCTAATCACTTTTAACCTAACATTTACACAATCCCACTGTAACTTGGGGTTTAGTATTTTCCCCAAGAATGTGACATACAGGCTGAAGGAGCCAGCAGTTGAACCACTTTCTGATTAGAAGACAACCCACTTAATTCCTGAGCTACAGCCACCCCTGGCACACCAGCTTAGCATAGCATAGACTCCAATCTATAGTTTACAACATAAATATCTTTTTTTTTTATTTAGGAAAATGTCAAAGTAGACATTGAGACTGTTAATGCATCCAAAAAAAGTGTTTACTGAGGTCATCATCCAAGTCAGTGGGTTGTTAACCCTGACTAAACAAGTAGCCCCCTAATGGCCATTGGAAAGAGTGCAGATTTAAGTCACTTCCACACTAGCTTCACTATACAGTCTATGCTATGCTGACCTGATCACTCAGTGAAAACAAACCTTCGTCTTAGATTTATTACTTCCCAGTTAAACATCAAGAAATTCTCAGTAATTCTTGCAAAGTCAGCACTGGAGAAAAAAGAACAGCAGCGAGGGGGAGATGAGCATTCGGCTGTGGAGTGTCTTCATAGCGTTATATAATTTTTAACACAAAGGGCAAATAAGTAAAAGCTCTGTAATGAAGAGGGAGCTGAACAGTCGGATAACATATTGCCAGACAGCAGCCATTAGCTGGAGAGCTGCAAAAGCACATCAGGGGAAAACTCAGAAAGATAGAGCGGCAACAAAGAAAGACAAGGGGAAGAGAGAGTGAGGGGTTGGAGGCAGAAATGTGAAAGGAGCGAGGCAACGAGAGCAGAGTGGAGTGTGGAGACTGATTGCCGTTGATCTTCACAATAAGCAGGGCCGACAAGCGGCAAGCACGCCTCTGCTCCGACACTAATTGCCCGTGAAAGGTGACCCGCGGTGAGGCGGAGGCGCTCAGCTCCGATCGTCCTCGCCGCGCGACGTCCGCCCTGATCGCACGCGACACCAGACAGCCGAGCCGTCACACCGGCCACCAGCCCCACCAGCTCAGCAGCCGGAACCCATCCAGAGACGGAGAGAGACAGACAGAGGGGGTGAAAGAGAGCGGGAGTGAGGAGGATGGAGGATTGAGAGAGTAAGGGGAAATGGAAACAGGACAAGGGTCAGGAAGAATAAACCCTGATGGAGTGAGAAATAAAGGGGGTGAGAGCAGGATGTAAAGGAGGAAAAGAGGATCTGACAAGGGGGGAACACCAGTTAGCCAAAAAGGAGAAACGAAATGGATCATCATTGTGATCACTATAAATTCAGTGTCTGTGAAGGATAGTCAAAGAACAAGAGGGTTAACAAAGGCTACCATCCCCCAAATTTGATATATACTGTATCAAAGAAGCAGATGCATTGTAACTTAAGTATAATTCTGAGTGCATGTGTGTATGAACGAAAAAACATGTAATATATCAGTCGAGGTTTCTGGAGTGTTAAAATCTCTGATATTGTGTTTTATATGTTTATAAAAATGGGCTTAAAACAACTGGTAACATTTTCCCCCTTTATCAGTTAATCTTCCAGTCATTTTCTTTCAGTCAGATTAATTGATTCATAAATTTCCTTCTTAAAATGTCAGATAATAATGAAGAAATGTTTCATGTGATTTTCCTGAAGCCAAAAGATGTGTCTGCCAATAGTGTGGAAACAGCAAATGAATTTCAGTTTTAGGGGGAAAAAAACAGGATAAGAAAAAAAAGAATGAAAAATCAAGTTTTCCGAATTTGGAAACAATGCCTGTCTCTTTGCTTTGTACATTTGTTCATATTATCAAATAAACAAGTGCAAAGAGGAGGTAAATCCAATCAAAGTCTAATCCAGTCAAGAAAAAGAGAGAAATCAAGTAGGTCGAAGATCTACTTGGGTGGCAGGCAGGGTGGTGACAGGGCCACAGACAACCTAAAAGTCAGGAGAAGATGGAAAACGCAGGAAAACAGCATAATGGTTACAGATCATCGGATGAAGGGGTTATTGCCACAGGATATAAGAGGGAAAAGGAGGCTGTACTGTGAGTACTGAGAGAATAAAATGGCTGGTTGGAGTTTTGCCACACATGACAGCTCTCCAATAAGCGGACTGTGTGAGAAGCTGCAGGCCCTCCTCCTCCTCCGCTACTTCAACACTCCGTCTTCTATCCAGGACACACAATCAGATGCTGCCCTGATTTCTTCTGCTATAGTTTGCTTTAGTTGAATTCATTTACTAGGTTTCCAGCTCTTGTGTAGAAAAATCCTAGTCCAAACATGGAAGTTACTGAACTGGGAGTAATTGGGGAAAATATACTTTTTCCTCCCATCCTCACAGCAGATATCTTGAGTTTAAAGAAAAATCACAATGAAAGTAAATTTGCTTAGTGTCCCAGAAAAGCGTGTCATATCAGGACCCTGGAATGAGTTAATGTAAAGTGTTTTAAAGTGTCCCCCTGAAAATAATTGTGCATGTAACTTAATCATGCGATTCCTCTTAAATGCACTTTTCACCTGAAGATAAAGAATAATTGATAAATGCATTTTATTGTAAATGCATTTCTGTAACAACTAGTTGGAAACTTACAGAAGCTTTTTTATTATTGATTTCCTCTCTTTCTCCTTGGTCTTAAGAGGTTAGGAGAGGATAAAGAAGAGACACAAGCCTGGATCTTTTTACACAGTGGAGCCAGACAGTTGGAGCCCAGTGTGGGGGAAGAGTGCGGGCAGGCTACAGACTATTTTCCCAGCACAGACACGGAGGTATTGGAACGCAGTGGCCATTAATAACAACTCAGTTGTCATCTGCACAGTCATTGACCCCCCAGACTGGTCAATATGTGTGGAGTGAGTAAGAAAGAGTGTGTTCTCATACTTATGTCTATACATATGTGTGTATTTGTAAAACTGTGTTGCCAGCCCATGTACGTCATTATCAGACAATACGTATAACAAGGGCATAAAGGGGAGTAAATATATATTTTATTGTTACTATGTATCAAGTGTGTCTTAATCTTAACTTTCAAATTGTGTAGATTAATTTAGTTTGTGGTTAGCACCACCCTTTGGTAGTCAACTGCATTGTGTTTTGGCAACTCTGGCACTTGTGGTTCGTGTTAATTAACCTTCTTGCGTGAACACTGCATGAATTATAAAATAATTTCAGGTGTTGGTGGAAACATTCATGTAACGATATGCGGCAGCAGGTCAAACATCTTAAACAGGAATAATTATGTACTGATGAGGCACAATGAAAATATTCATCGCTGATTTGATTGCATTAAACATTAAGTTAATATTAAGGTAAGAGTACCGACTCCGTTCCTCAAGGAAAGGATGGAGGAGAGGGAAAAAAATACACTTTATTCAGAGAATTGTCAAGACGTATTACACTTGTAATGAAACCTCAGACACCATAGATGGGTATCAGATAAAATATTTGAGGCAGGGGAAATAAAAGAGACAGCTGAGGCAGTCTAAGACTGAAAGTCGTCAGAGAGGATTAGCTAAGCGAATAAAGTGAAGTGACCAAAATAACGGCACTGGTAGGGGGGAAAAAAATCATCTATCCCAGTTATTCTCTCTATTGGATAAATGTGCCTTTTGTGTAACAGTAATCATCATACTTTCATGCTGTCACTTTCTATCTAATTGCTTGCCTCGGAAACATGCTTTCTTGCAACACAGCAGCACTGTCCTATACTGAGAACACACTGAAAAGACAGACACACACCAATTAAAGAGACTGCAGTGTTAGTTTTAGTCACAGGTCCCAGGAGAAACTGACAAGTTAATTCTTTGCAATCGACTCATTTATCAAGAAATCAACATTATAAAACCCTGCACGTGAATATTAACAATTACGCTCGTTAACGTCAGGTGAAGACGATGAGGTGGCAACAAAGTGCTCCAACAAGATGTTCAGTTGTTGTCTGTCAAAGACTGGACGTTGGTGTGTACTGCTAGCTGTGAGGAGTGCAAATCTGGGTTTGATTTCTCTTTTGCAAGGCAGCTTCATTCACAGCTATATGACAAATTATTATTCTATAATCAAACTTAAGGCTGACATCAGGTCATGTTTTATTTTTATTTGTTAAAGACCTCAAAAAATGAATTAAACAAATGCTGCTAATTTATTTATCCGTTTTTTCGTTATTGGGTATTTGAATGTTTGAAGAGCGTCCTGGTTGTAAGATCTTTCACTGATTTTGTAATGAATACTAATATCAGTTACTAATTGATGTTTTAGAAATAGCAATCTTACATTAGTGGCTGGAAATGATACAAAGAGCAATTTCAATGTCTTATATTTGATTTGTTACACAAGTCATAGCACATCTCTTTTTTCATCTTCTACATTTTGGATAAAATATTGTTTTTCAACTTAACACTCGAATCTGATCTTCTAAGCAAAATATTACACCAAATCATCAGTTTTAAAAGTTTTTTTGTGTTCCAAGAGTTTCTAAAAGTTTATATTTTTGCTTAAAAAGAACTTTATCCACATTTGCGCAGTGATAAAAATGCTTGAAAAGATTTTTCCTTTTTCAAAATAACGATCTTACATATTTACATGGACGAATGAACTTGTGACTGAAACTTGTTTACTTCCTTCAACTGTGAATTCATCGAGCCGCAGCTTTGATAGAGGGATTATTAACCTGAGTGTCAAATTTCAGAAAAGAATCTGTGGCTAGAAATGATAATCAAGTTTCTTAAGTTCTCTAGAATTGCTACATTTCTACAAGATATCCAAGGGACTTTCTAATTAAGAACTTACCGCTTAGGCACATTTTTTTTTAAAGCTGTTAAAAAAAAGTTCCTTAACTTCCCCCGGTCCTGTACACTTTGTAGTGCTGAAGCACTAACTCTCAAAGTCAAGGAGCTTTGCTAGTTTTCCCCTGGAGACCATCTCAGAGAGTTCCTTTTATACATTTCTGCAAGACTACTGAGAGTGGCGAGTGATAACGTGGTTTACGATGCTAACACCTCACCATTAACATGTGGCCAGTCCTAGCGCCCTCTCATCAGCGCCCCAAGGGTTTCTTCCTCTGAAATGCTCTTTTAGCAGCTCCCTGACAGGCGAGCGCTTGGCTTTCTACTTAATTAAAGGGAAAAACATGGCCTTAACTGGTGCATGGTCGCGCCCAGCCTGCATAATGGGACGTAATTAACTTCCCCTCATCGTTACTTCACTTCAAAGGGTCGGTTTTGAGTCAGCCATGCAGACACACACACACGGACGCACACACATGAATATAAGATGTGTATTTATTACTGCTTCTGCACACAGATAGGCCCAGAGAAACAGATCCCTATAAGTCTCCTTGGGGAGTTACGTACAAGAGCCTGAACCGTCGGACAGATCCTGGAAAAAAACCCTGCTTCTGCTAACTTATGAGCATGAGTGTTGTGTTGCTTCAGCTTCACTAATGTACTCAACCACCCCCTCTCCTTCCATATGACAAAGATGTATCAGTCCTAACAGAGGGAAACTATTAATGTACTGCTTTTGAGCTATAAATCCTAGTTCTTTAGTCTAAGGGTGAACTGTAGAGCCTGATGGATATAAAATGTTTAGTACTCAAAGGTTTTTTTACTTCGGGCTACAGCATAGGATTAATCTTTTATTAGGACCAACTTATTTGACTTATTTTGTGAAATGTCAGCAAATTAGGGAAAAATGGATTGATATTTGATTTGTTTTGTCATTTTAAAAACAGCTTTCTTCTTGTTATTATATAATTTTGTCTTTTGTGACCTCCTCCAAAGCTAGAAAACTATCCACCATACGAACCAACACACACACGCACACACACATACGCCAGCGCCTCCTTTTCTTCTTGCAGTGCAATACAAGGAGGAAAAAACCCCTGAATGCTGACGTGTGCCACATGTATTTGGCTCCTACTGACACTGAGGTGAGTCCAGTTTTCAGACTCCCCCCCCCCCCCCTCAACCAAACCAAGTTACCGTGAATTTCCCAGCTGTGAGTGAACAAGCGGCGACAAGCCTTGGCCAAATCGGACTGATGGCTCGGCTCTGTTTGCCTTTTGCTGTTATTTATTCATGTGTTTATTCTTCCTGTCGTTATCCCCTCCGATCCAGCGTCCCTCCATCCTTTCCTGTCCCTCTTCCCGCAGGCCAACGAGGAAACAATGTCTTGTTACATCAGGTGTGATATGCACCCACCATATCCTCAGTATGTGTGTTTGTGTGTGTTTCCAATAGAAAAGAATACTAATTATATTAAGATAAATATAATTTGTTGTCTGATTAGAATTTAAAATAATACCAAAATCTGTAAAATTATAGTAAATTTGTAAAATAGGCATTACAATTGTTGGACATAATTAATTTAGCTAATATTTACTCTTTAAACAATCTGTGTGTTCATTGTGACATATCGTAGGCTGAAATGAGCAGGATGGCTAGTGGTGATGATGGTCAAATGGTTACTGGCACTTGGGAGGGGGCAGCACAAGCATGCGACAAAAAGGTCTGGCCATGAGTCGTGCTTTTCTAGTGGTGGACAGCTCTCTTACACTAGTATAATCCTTGAACCACACTCACAAAGTAACCCCTTCACATCATGAGCAGGCTGCTGTGCTGCAGTTGGTTTTTCCCTGGATGTGCTCCACAGTTACTCTGAATTTACATGTGTGCTAATTAGACTGGAAGAAATGATTGGCTGCTCACAACATCGCAGTAAAGAGGGCCCAGATGCATACACACACACACACACACACACACACGCTCGCCTGCACATACGGACACATATAGGCGCCTGCATAGTCAAAACCTTGCTGGACAGTAATGCATTAGAGCGCGCCCCATCACACTGTGTCAAGAGACACACCTCGGCTGAGTTTGGGCTCTGTCACATGTGATTTACTCGCCGTGAGACGACCTCACACCCCTCCCTTCTTAGTGTTCAAATCTATCTCCCTCCAAGCCCTCCGCGTGCATACGTTTGTGTATATGTTACTATTAGATTGGAAATTCTCACAACAACACAGCACATGTTGTTGTGAGAATTCACTTTTTCTTACAAATGTACGCCAGGGAAGTCGATATGTAAATGACACACATTCTGCTCACATGCACGATCGTGTGTACATGCATCATGGTGGTTAGCACTGAAACCCCCAAAGAGCTTCTCCATAATAGTCCTAAATCAGCCTTGTAATAATAACACCTCACTCTGTGTTATTCCTCCTTCAAGCCTATGTGCTTAGCCCCCCAAGCTTCTGCCAAATAGCCCCTTTTGATGTTTCCACTGCTGGCAGGACACAGTGGGCCCTCTGCTATGAGCTTCACATAGTCATACAGTGTGAGGGGGGGGCATATAGAGAGTAAGAGGCAATTATATGCATAAAGCTGCAAGGTTTATCAGATATACAGAGAAAATCCAATTTCTTTTCAAGTGGGTTTTTGCTTTCCCCTGAAATTATCTCAGCATCTAAAGAGATCTAAAGAGTAAACCTTTCTTTTTACCGGGTAAATATATAGTAAATTATAGTACACTGGGTAATAAAAACCAAAGTTTATATTGGTAACAGTGCAAGTTAAAAAATTAAGATTTAAGAAGAAAGCACTTTCCAATAAATCACTTTCTTATAAAGCCAGCATCTGTAGCTACACCCTTTTATGATTTATTAAGTTTACTTCAGAATCTCTGGAATTCCTTTTAAGATGAAAAAATGGCATCACTATCTCTTAACAACCTCAGCAGGGGACACTGCCCTCTAGTGTCACTGTAAATGTTCTCAACTACATGGTACGTTCTTGAAGATTTTTTAAAAAAAACACACCTTTTACCACAAGCACTAAATAGCTGTTAAAGAAAACTGTGATGTCAGTGCAGTGCCAGCACCATCCCAGCCTTGTAGAGTTTGGTTGCTTCCTTAAATGCTCTTTGAAAGCTGAAACACACAACCCATTCAGCTAGTTCATCCAACTGCGATAAATTAAGGCAATGACAGCCTGCTAACTGGTAAAAGTGCCCACCTGCTGGGCATATTCTGGACGTGAAAGCAACTGATGATGGCCTTTTAACAGGCTTATTAATATCTGCAAACAGGTAAGTAAGTTGAAACCATGCTTTTTTTAAATTTTTGCATTTACATTTAGATTTAACTGTAGTATAAATCAGTAGTATAAAAGAGAGTTTTTCTTCCCACTGTCGCAAAGTGCATTTTTATTGGGGGTCATCGGATTGGTAGATTCTCTGTGTATTATTACAATAATAATACAACTTGTAGTGACTGTTGTGATTTGGCATTATATAATTAAACTGAACTGAATTAAATTGAAGGTGAGCATAGGTACAGTGATATTATCCACAGATTTCCGAAGGCTCCACGTGAATGTTTTCACTGTTGCCATCTTGGTAAAAAACAAAACAAAACAGTGACTGTAAAACTGGAGACTGAAAGTCTTTTTGAAACCACAGCTATTTAGCTTTTTAGTCACTTATTATTTTCATTTTTCTGATCTCAAAGCTACATCCCTCTTTTATACTGACAATAAATGTTACCCAAAAGAAGCAAATCCATTCGTACACCAGCTAGCTGGCAAGCTAACATTGCTAATGTTAGCCAGATAAAGCTAGGTAAGCATTAGCATCCAAGCTATAGCATGTCATGAACTCAACCCTTCTTGGGTTGTTTCTGAGCCAGCTTGTTAAAATTAGGTATTGTAAATATTACTTAGTTTAACTAAATTATATGCTGCTTTAAAGTTGGTGAAGCAACACTGACATAATGAGTTAATATTCACACCAATAGAGTTAGGGTTTTTGTACCCATGGGGTGAACAGCCTGCAGAACATAAAGGGTGTTGATTTGTGTTGATTTGATATGCTAGTATTTCAACTTCAAAGGCATTAGTGTTACACTCAAACAAAAAGCTTCTGTCGTCTTCAGTGTTGTTGTTTTTTCCACAGCCAATCTGAATGTCATTGAGCAGTGTTTTTCAGCTGGTGAGCTGAGACCCTAAAAGTGGGTCATGAGTTCTGCCAGAGCCTCACTTAGAGGAATGTTATTCACTGGACCGTCAATTCATAGACAAGGTCAAATTGGATTACTCAGTTCAGAACCTCTGTGTTCTTTATTATTAGTCTCACACCAGTGCAGAACACTGTCTGCTTCTATTCGGCCTCAGCGTTTTAATCTAAAAACATTACACAAGGTCAGTTGTTCACAAGTCCTTTCGATGTGTATGTGTGTGAAACACAGGGACCCACATCTAGTAACAACGGCTCGAACAACTCCATGCAGCACAATTTAAATATTGCTGAGACACCACTACTTGATTTAGTGAGACAAGAAGGAAAAGTCCTCCAGCGCTGTCTCGAATCTTTTGCTCTCGTCCCTCCTGGCTTTAATTTTGCCACACATTCCTTTCTTTTCCTGTTTTCCCATTTTATTTATTTTTACATATGAAGATCAGAAACACATCAATTTGTGTGCTAACCAGAAAAAAAAATTCTATTCAAAATCCTGTTAAATATTTTGATGATTTATGTAGGTGCTAAAGCATTTGTTCACCTATATTTTAAATGTTTATGTACATTTCTTGCATTGTGTATTTTAAACTATCTGTGCTGCAAGTGTTTCTGTTGACAATCCACTACATTTCTGTGATATATCTTTAATTGTTTTCGGTCTTTTTGTAAGACATTAAAAGCAATAAAACATATTTCCATCAAGATGTATGGATTGCATTATTATTATGTTATGATTGACTTTAAGGATTATATCATGTCTTACAAGATGGTCTGCAAATGACAACTGAAAGCAATTATTTGTTCAGTCATTTAAAGAGCCCAGGACTAATGCGCAAAAATACTGAAGAATAAGTCATTATAAAGTCATTTTTGTAGCAAAATAAACACTGCTGGGTACATTTGTTCATAGGAAATGTTTGATTTTTAGGGGGATTAAAACAAATCTGAATTCTTGAATTCTTTGTATGCTTAATGGAAAAGAAGAGAATGCTTAAAGAAATTGACTTTATATACATAACCACACAGTACAACTGCGACTGTTACTGTATATACTCCATGAAAAGGTAATTTATATGTAATGACATTTTCAAGTAAAAAAAAAAACAAAGAAAAATCTTTCATACTGGCAAAAATCTGGAGGTTAAAGCAGCAGAAAAAGAGAGAGACAGGGAGAGAAGTTGTAATCACGAAAAAATACAACACAACAGTAATAATGTTTCTCTTTTAATCAGATCAGACCTTAAAGGAAGTGCAAGACAGTGCGGCAGAAAAAGAAGAACATGAGCAGTAACACATTTCAAATGGAAGAAAAACTGTTTTCAATTTGCCCAACCCCACCACCCCCACCCCTAAAAGGTTCTGAGGTATCTATCATCCCTCCAGAAAAAAAAAAGGAAATCATCCAATTTACTAAAAGAGGGACGAGCGAGTGAAGAATTTGAAGCCCCAATTACAAGTAATTACCACTTTTCGCTCTCAACATGGTGAAATGATTTGATGCCTTTCAGAAGGTAGTCTGGTTTAGCTCAACACAGACGTCTCCTCCTGCATTGTGTTAGTCTTTGGCAGTGGTTAATACGATCATTTGGTAGAGATAAAAGAAGGGGCGTTTAAAAATGATGGCGCTGGAGTCGGATCTGCTGGCTATAAATTACACTAGGTGGTACTGAGATGAAGCAAAGGTACGTGCCATGGCAGCCTTTCGCTGTGACCAAGACTAGAAATAATAAAATGAATGCACATCTGATGTGCTCATAAGGCGGTAAGCTGCGTGGGTGTGTCAAAACTTTAGTCGGTGTCAGTGCTTTGCAGCAGGCTTTGCAGAAGAGGAAAGATGTCCACTAGGTCATCCTTTTTCACCCATTCACACACCGGTTTAGATTAGACTGCAAGTTTGGGGAATTACACGAGTAATATTCTCCTAATATGGAGTCGTTAAGTATGAGATCTTTATGCCTGATGTCACTGCTAATGAATAAAATCATTCAGTGTAGTGTCAGGCAGAAATGGCCTCTATTAATACTTTAAAGTACCAATATTTAGTGACATCATACATCGCTACATAATTTTTTTTCTCTAGAGAAAAAAAATTATATCCACCCACCCACCCATCAATCCATTCATTAAACACATTTACATAGGCCTGCCCACCTTAACATTTAACTATTTCCTTGATGATTACACAAAGCGCAACAGTATTGTCAATTTTGTCCCAAAAGTTTGTGTCCATGTGGTTTTTAACCACATGGACACAATATCATATATCATATATGTAATGTCTCATATACTGGAGACTAACAATTATATATACTCACACAATACAAAAGAAAAACAGGCAACAAAAACAGAGACAAAAGAGCATTTCTTCACCTGTGGAGAGACTATAAAATGAAAAGCAAACTTGTTTGGAGGGTGATATGACCCCTCTTACACCTCAAATCACAGCAAAAGCCTCTGGAGACAAGAAGAGAACGTCTGTCTATCTCAGAAAGCCTGGTCCTCTTAGGAAGCTGCAACACACACACACACACACACACACACACACACACACACACACACACACACACACACACACACACACACACACACACACACACACACACACACAGAGGCTGGTGTATGTGATAGAGGCACTGCATTTACACACACTCTAACCAACACCTCCTGCCTGTATTGCATCTCAACATCGACGTAAGGCAAGTACAGTTCCAATCCACCTGGTCGTTTGATGCCTCAAACACTCACACATGACAATGCATTGATTTCCCCCCCCTCCCTCTCTCCTAGCTCTGCTGGGCGTGCAGACAGAGCAGTGTGGAGAAATCCATTAAGCCGACACTTCTCGTTTCCATTGACTGACAGGCCTTGACGGGCTCGGGCTTTTGGCCCACCCGCTTGACTGGCAGCTCGACAGTTAAACAAGCCCTCCAGTTGCTATAATAGTTTAAAACACTTTCAATTACCCGAGTCAAACAAATCCAGCAGACGAGCGCTCGGGTGCTTCCCTATAAGCAATCCCACACCCCAGCAGGTCCTTCTCCAGCTATCCTTTTGCTTTATCTGGATGCTACGATGAAGGGGTTTGTTTTAGGACAAAGAATGCAGGAAGTCAGTGAGGGGAAATTGGAGGGTACAAACTGCAAGCTACCTCGAAGGAAGCAATGATTTTAAGGTTTCAAAAGTCTTCACTTCCTGCTCTTGTAGATGCACCCCTACATAAGCCCAACCCTTGGACCATATAGCATGTCTATATATGCGCATGTGACTGCAAGATTTATAACAAATCTAATTAAACATTAGGTAAATCAGTTCTGACCAACCTTTGGACTTCTTCTGTGCAAATCACACAATAAGTGGGGGGTAGGAACTTTCCACAAATCAATGAAATCTCACAGTAATAAGCCAGACTCATAAATCACTTGTTAACAAGCACTTCACAGCAGCTCAGCAGCATCATCAGCTCACTCTCAGGTTGAAATGCTCCTTACAGCATGCACAACCATAATTGCCAGAGAAATTTGAAGAATGTATTTAATTAATTATTTGTTTTTTTGCCCAAAATGTCAACCCTGAAGCGCGCTCATCATATTCACTCATATTTTCTCATCTGCTACCCTTTGTCACGGAGTAGAACACACTGATTTTTTTTAAAACTAATTTTATATCTACATATGTTACAACCAATTAACTGATATTATACTGAGAACAGTACATTAAAAAAAAAAAACCGTTAAAAATGTTTGACTTTCACGTCATGTGTTGTTTTTTTCAATCATTAATATTGTTTTAATGTTATATAGAAAATACATTTCAATGAATAAGGCCATTTTGGTTTAAAAAAAAGAAAAAGCATGTGACCATGTACAAAGCTTTGTAAGTGAAAACATACAAAAGGCAACCAATTCATTCATTTGGATGTATGATCGATAATATGAAACTGCTCCCAGTCAGTAACCGATATGAAAAATTTTTTTCTTCTTCCTGTTGGTTCACTTCTAACATGGCCAGAGAGCCTTGGCAGCACACCTTTTCTGAAGATTCGTTTGTTTATGCATAATTATCTGGCACCACCAGCAGCACCCACAGCTCTTTCTGCAGTAATAATCTCCTTGTTGCCCCAGAAACACAAGACATACACCAGCAAAACAGTGAAGTCATTCCCTCTTTGTCCTTGAGTAGCGCGCAGTCGAGAGAGTGTGAGGTGTGTACAGCTAAGAGAGAGCAAAATACACAGTGGGAAGGAGTCAATATTTCCACTGTTTTGTCAGCAGTGACTAAAACACAATGAAATGGGATAAAATCATTCAAGTTATAGTAAAGGCAGTTGGTAAATAATTAATGTAAGCCAGGTTTTTGGTAACAAAAAAATCCAGTGTGGTGAAATGTTACTGCTGCATTCACCCATGTCATTTTCTATTATTTGTGAATTAGAAAAAAAACAAACAAAGAAAAAAAACAAAGAAATTCGCCGCAATACATCAATAATTGAGAAATTCTAACCAATAAAAAAAGTATACAACTCACTGGGTTTTAAAACTCACACATGCAGTTTGGAATAAATGTCAATTTAAGTTAAGGTGAAAGCATTTTGTTGACTTTCTTTTCCAGAAGCACAGCTAAAAATGTTTTTAGTTTCTTTTGGATTTATGATCTATGATTCCTTACTACTACTACTACTAATAAAATAATTTTAAACCACTGACTTCAGATTAAGTTTGAGGTGCATTCAAACTTTTGTTTTGACAGCCAATAAGAAGATACATATTTTCACAGAAGATAAAACACTGGTGCATCACCTGACGTCCAAACACAGTCAAGGCAAGAAAAAAAATCGACATGAAATTTACATATAAGTACATAATAAAAATTTCTACTCTTCACCGTATCTTAAAATTTGGTAACTAGAACCTGTGAATGATGAATAACAACAGGTGAGATACTGTACTGTGTCAATATTTATTTCATAAAAACTTAATCACTGTGCAGAAGAGAAGAAGAAAAACCTAAATACAATCTTATCACTTGATTAACTGATTTTCGACAAGTGTGAGCACCTCTATAAGAGCAGCAATTTTGGCCGTTTGCTGGTCTGGAGCGTTCAGGTGTGTTTCAACTCAATGCCAAGGAGGAAGGACATCAGCAATTATGTTAGAAAAGCAATTTCTGCTACTCATCAGTGTTGTAAGAGTTATGGGACAGTTTCCAAACAATTTGAAGTCCATCATTCTATCCTGAGAAAGATTAATGACTAGTGAGAACAGGACAGCTACCAATCTTCTCAGGAGTGGACGTTCCAGCAAATTCACCTGAAGGTCAGACCGTGCAATGCTCAGAAAAACTGCAAAATAACCCGAGAGCGACATCTCAGGTTCTACAGGCATCGGTTATTGTACTGAATGTTCATGAGAGCACAATTAAGAAAAGACTGAACAAGTAAAGCTTATTTGGAAGGGCTGCCAGAAGAAGGTGCCTTCTTTCTTAAAAGAACATGGCGGCATGGATCAGGATTTCAAAGTTGCATCTGAAGGACTTTGCATTCTAGCTAGCCTAGCAACACTTGTTGAGCATGTTGTTGGACAGATGAGACCAAACCGAAGATGTTTTGACATAATGCAGAGAGCCAGATTTAGCAACAATTAAATAGCATATTAGCACTCTCAAGCACGGTGGTGAAGGGGAGATGATTTGTGGTTGTTTTGTAGTTTGGATCTTTCCACCTAGCATCATTGAATCAACCATGAACTCATCTGTATACCAAAGTATTCTAGTACAGTAAAATGTGAGGCTATCTGTCTAACAGGTGAAGCTTTACTTTGATTGTTTCATGCACGGGAACCAAAGCACAGCAGCAAATCTGCAACAGAGTGGCTGAAAAAGTAGGAATCAATGTGTATAAAACTGGGCATAAACTAATGCCCACAAACCTCAGTGAACTGAAGCAATATGGGTAAGAATACATGATTACTTCAAGTTATTGGTGCTAACAGTAGTTCTACAAGCTACTGAATACTGGGCTTTAGTTTTTTACAGCTTGTATGCGATTTTGGCAAAGTCTTTGTTAAATAAATCATTACACAGTATAAAACATGTAAAATGTGTTATTGTTCATCTGAGGTTACATTTAAAAATAGTAGAACCTGCCAAGGACCAAATGATTTTTTTAAATTATTATGGCTTTGAACTGAAACAAGCTGTACTTTTGTTTTTTTTATAGGACACCTAAGAAAATCTGCTACAGCTGATGTCAGACATCTTTTATTGCGCTGCCATCGGTGGAGTAAACAAAGCTAAAACCGTATTATTTTCAGAAGCTTACTTTCTGCCTAAATCAGTTAAACAGCAATGTTTCAAGCATGAACAGAAAACTGCGGTCCTGCATCAAGTGTACGTTCATCTTTGTTTTACTGCACTTTTTATTTTATTTTTTTAAAGTTAATGCTGTCATTCTAAAATATGTTCTCCAACTTCCTGAACAGCTCTGAGCATAGTAATTGTAAAACTGGCACTACTTACTTAGTTATTAGTTTAACAACAAGTAACTGGCACGTATATAAGCACAGATTCACTTTTAAACAAAGATGGCAAATGTTGGCAGAGCATTCGAAGCTTTTGCATGAAACATAGAACAGGATAGTAATGTTTCAGGTGGTTCTTAGACTAAACTGGATATTTGAAAGCATCACCCTTTCATTATGAGAAATTTATAGACAAATGTACAATAAAAAAAATATTATAACAATGATAATAAAGACAATGGTTAGCTGCAGTCCCGTACAGTAAAGTATTGTCTACAAAACAATGTTGATGTTTTTTTCTGTTTATTTTGCTAGCACCTAATTAGTGCTTCCAAGCTAGCAGACTCTACTGGCTGAAATGACACAATATTATGACAGGCAGGACCAGTACAGTACAGTTACTGCACATGACTTGTTTCTTCAAAACACTGTAGCTGACAGAGTCTGTCTTCACACATGCCAGGCCAACGGTGTCACTGTGGTCTGGCAGGGCTCAGAAGGTATTTACCTACCTTACAGCCATTAAGGCAGGAAACCAAAAGCACTTCACAGATGATCAGATCAGCTTCTAACAGGCTAAGATATGGTTTGTACTCTTCTTCATGTGGTCTTGGAAACACTTTCATGAACCTTTACTGCAAACAACTTAATCCCATTTCTACTCAAAAGAAAGCAAAAAATTCAAGAAAGAAAAATAAAAGATAAGATAATTATATAGAAGCACTGAGAAAAAAAATAAATTAAAGAAATCACCATCAAGCACCACTCAAAGAACTGAGGAAAGGTGCAGAATACTTGTGATATTCTAGCTTTACTTTTACAGCACATACTGGATATCATTTTTGTTTATTTTTCTTAAAGCGCTACCCACAGTAACGGTCGTTGACTTTTTTGGTGTAGTTTGTAGTTGACAGTCCATGCTTCTTCGTTTTTTTTAAACATTGATCTGCATTTTTGGTTGTCACATCTAAAGACTGGCAAAAGGAAGGGAGCTTTTTGCTTTGGGGAGCATAGCTGAGCTGTTAAAGATGTCATTAGTTTATATTACAGTCCATGAAAATACATATTTTAAGAAAAATATTTTTAACGTATTTTTGAAAATTATGACTATGCATAACAAAAACATTTCCCTCTTCAGTCAGCTCTGCTTTATTTTAGACAGAGGCATTATTTTGATTGATCCTAAACATTGTGCATTGATGCTAGACTGTTAAGAGCGAGACCTACCAAAGTCTTAAACTTTCACAAACTACAGACTACACCACTCTGCATTTAATCAGGAGTTATAATTCGTCTCTGGCTCTGTTCTACAGTGTATCTTTTGTCTTGCCACCAGAGGTGTGGACTCGAGTCACATGACTTGGACTCGAGTCAGACTCGAGTCATTAATTTTATGACTTTAGACTTGACTTGAAAAAATGTTCTAAGACTTGTGACTTGACTTGGACTTTTACACCAATGACTTGGGACTTGAATTGGACTTGAACCAGTTTACTTGAAAAGACTTGATATTTTACCCCAAATATAAAATTTAACATGCATATTATATAGAGATTGAAAATGTGACGTCATTCACGGGTAGAACCGCAAAGGATTCTGGGAACTCGTGGCAAGCGGTACTAGCGCACGCAGGCTTTCAATTAAAATCAGTTATACAGCGATAAAAAGAAACACAAAAATGTCAAGAAGCTGTTGTATTATTAACTGCAATAGCCGGTCGCATGACAGCCACGGGAAGCCGACGGGTAAAGAGATCGGTTGTTATCGGATTACGTCGTTGAAGAGAAATTGTTCGAGCCATGTTTCCGAAGTAACAAAGGCGACGGATGGCCTGGATTGCAGCCATTCAAAGATCAAATATAACGTCCCAGAACACTCCAGCTCACAGGTTAGTCTGCTCCAAGCATTTCCACAAAGGTCAGTCTGCTGTTGTAGTTAATGCGTCATTTTTCTTAACATAATTGGTGATATAGGTTACAAGCAAGTCTGGCGCTGAACAGAAATTGTCGCGCTATGCTCCTTTATTTATTGTGCATAAATAGTGAATTGTCCTGACACAATATTGCGTTTCGCTTCTGTTATTATGGTACATTGACAAAAACATATACTTTTATTCACAGGATAAAACAGGTTTTTTGTATCACTAATTGTCCAGTACGATTACAGCATACAATATTATTGTCACTGCTACATTTCTGTGATGCTACCAGAAATTATTTCCACTGCTAATTAATTACCGTTGAGCTCAAAGATCCTATTAATAAACGGTTAAGGAATGTGTATTTATGACGACGATTTGTGAGACTGGTAAACTTATGATACGTACGATGGTCTTTCGTTCTACACGGTGCATTTCAAGGTCCTGTACCCATCCGTCGGTAAACTGTACCTGGGCTTGTTGCAGTGACCTGAAGTTACTAAACTTCATGAGTGTATGCACTCACTCCAAGAAGCGTATAATTATAAATATGCATATAAATATGCTACGATGAGATAGCTGACTTCATCTAACTAGCAAATGTTTTCCAGGCTACGTTGGTGATGCAGTTTTTTTTAATATGTATGATATTTTTGTCATGCGATTTTAAAGCTGGTCCTACAACCGCATCCAAGAATAACATGCAGCTTATCTCAGAACTGTCGGTGAAAATTATTCTTGGAGCTAGGTTTAATTGAGCTGCATTTTATAGAGGTGCAATTTCACAATTTGTGTATATTTTCTAAGTTCACTATTTTGTCATGTGTTGAGAAAAACACAGATTTAAAAATTACATGGTCTAATATTTACATTTAGCATATAACTGCAACATGCTTTTTTTCGTTTGTTTTTTTTTAAAGACTCGAAAGGACTTGAAATTCAAAATTTCAGACTTGTGACTTTACTTGGACTTTTACACCAGTGACTTGAGACTCGACTCTGACTTGCCTGACCTTACTTGAGACTTGACTTGAGACTTGAGGATAAAGACTTGAGACTTACTTGAGACTTGCAAAACAATGACTTGGTCCCACCTCTGCTTGCCACCCTCCCCTCACCCCCAACCGGTCGAGGCAGATGGCCACCCTTCCCTAAACCTGGTCCTGCTGGAGGTTTCTTCCTGTGAAATGGGAGTTTTTCCTTCCCACTGTTGCCAAATGCTTGCTCATAGGGGGTCGCCTGATTGTTGGGGTTTTCTCTGTATTATTGTAGGGTCAATATCTTTTTTATAGGTCATATCATGAAAAAGAAAATGGCAAAAGAAAATGAGGTTTTTGCTTTTGGGGGAGCATAGTTGGGCTGTGGCATACTTCAGGAATACTCCCATGATTTCTTGAGATACGGTCCATAGAAAAAGGAAGAAAACTTGTGACAGTGGGACAATTCGCCAACCTCTTCACTTGAAGTGAGATGAGATAGCTGAACTTTTCTGAGGCAAGGAGATGTTGCCTAGCTGTCTTGAGCATACCTCTGTGAAACAGCAAGGAGATCAGAGACACTGGCTATGGACTAGCAGACTGGGTAAGTAGTTCAGCTTCTCTTTAAGGAGGTAAAACAAAGGGTGCGTTCCAACTTCAGTCGATTGCATTCCTTAGCTTGCCTCATAAAGTCTATGCCAGGGTGCCGCAGAGAACAATTCTTTATGTGAGGTTTAAGTCAGATTCAACAGAAACGATCCAGCTTTTCTCATTGTCGTCTCTATCCTTTTAAAGATATGAGAGTTTGTTTAACCAATGTGGACTCGGTGGGAAAAGGCATCATTAGCTGCGTTGTCTTGTGTGCAGTGCTTCGAGTGTGGCGTGCTGGACCTTGGTTATGATCCACTCAGTCTCTGTCTAACAGAGGTGAGAGCTCAGTCCTTATTTGCACATCTATTCTTCAGATTTATTGTTTAATTCATTGATATTTATCCCACATACAGATCAGATTTCATTGTGTTTGATTTTGCAAGATTTGTCTGTAAGATGATGTCCAAATCTTGAATAATACGGCGCAGACTTATTCCCTTTACTTCTTTTTCCTCTAAAGGCCTTTTCTAAAACTTCCTCATTTTTTGTCATGTTGAACTACAGTGCACACGCAAACAAACACATCTTGGCAAATCATCATCCTTTGCAGTTTATTTTGACTGCATGTGGCTGGCTGGAAAACATTAACATAATGTGAAGCCTAAATCTAAATAAATATAAAACAAGAAGTAGATGACTTGTGTGGAAATTTGTGCAAACACAGGAGAGTCTTGGCTCCGTCGAGAGGCGATTACTACTAAGAAAGCCCAAGCCAGAGAAGCACAGTGACAAATTCTCCTGCTAATCCTTACCCAGGCTTCCTATCCAGGTCAATACACGCAGGCGCCACAGTGTAAACAGCCCAGGACACACCATGTAAAGTGACTCTACTATCCTCCATCCCCCACCCTTCCCGTCGGACGCTACTCGCCCTTAACAACAACCATTGATTTTTTTTCCCTGATGAGGATCTAGCCGGCATTTAATCTAACACTGCAGCCTCTCGATGTAGGACATGGCTGAGCATGTCATGCTAATCAATTGGTAAATACAGCCAGTGTAGGGTGAACACATATCTTTACTCGTGCTTGGGAAAAGGAAACGGCTGTAACCGAGCGTATGTTCGAAAAACAAGCATCCAACCACATAGAATGTATAGAGTTTGGTTAATAACTTAAATTTCTAATATCTTTAGGATAGTAGAATCAGGATTTAAAGCCTTAAAGAGTTATTCACAACAGCTACAGATTTCCAGAGATCTGACTTGACCCATGGTGCTGCCACAAAAACACAGGTGAGTGTCGGACCCATATCCCATTCTCTGGCTGTTCCTAATCCATTTTTGGGAAAGACACAATAAAAACTGCTGCATGGAAAATTATGCTTCTGACTCACTAAACTCTTATTTTAACATTCATATGCATTCAATAATAACAAGGGGAGAGTGTAGAAATTTATCTATCCGTGAAATAATTTCTAATAATTGCAAAAAATGTGGAATTTCTTTTGTTCCGTCCTTACCTGTTAAAGTAGGAGTAATTAGGGCTCGTTCACAATAATGAACGTTATCACTGTGGTCAGCTTCAATTAGAGCATTTACATGAAACTTGTGTAGTTTAACAGAACGGATAGATGCAAAATATACAAATAAAGCACGTTTCATGTTTGTTTACAATAATTCTGGCAATAATCACGGACTGTAAAACTTTAGGCAGCATACAAACATTTCATCTAGGTCTCCTACACTCACACTACCTCCATCACTACATGAATATATAAGCAACATATATGGACCGCATCCCGACTGTATATCAAACGCACTCCAGATTATATGTGACAAGGCTGGCAATTAACAATTTCGCTCACTATGAATTCAAACCATAAAAAAAGATGATCAAGGCTAGCTGATATCTGCCGCCTATGCATAATTTATGTGGCTAGTACAAAATACCGTTCTGTTGCAGTTCTGTTCATTCACTCGACTAATTCATTGAAATAAAGCGTCCCAGAGGGGTATCCGTGTAATCAAGCTTAATCCCAGATTGATTTGAGAGGAGTCGAAGACAGAAAGCTGGAGAAAATCAGGGAAAGCTCTGCGTCAGAAGACTGCAGGAAGCCCGGAGATCAGAAGAAAGTGCAGTTTCAAATGAGAGTATAATAAAAATAAAAAGCAGACGATTGACAAAAGAATGAAAGCTGGTTTTTGTTTGATTATTATTAAAAATTGTGGTTTTCAAAGGTTTAGAATTGTTTATAAAAAGTACTACAAATTGCTGTTTCTATATTTTTTTTAATAATATCTTCTTAATGCTTCCGTTAACCCTTTATGACGCCTCACCACCAAACTGAATTACCTTATGATCTGTATGTGTTTTCCTAGTGATGAAACTGTATCCCGTCTCAAATCTCCAACAGGGAAGCTGCAGGATGGCTGAAAACAAAAGGAAATATAATTTAAATTAAAAGGGTAAAATCAAACATGCTAAACGTAGATAACTGCATCTGCACCTGGTCCCAAACAACCTTTTCCTTTCATTAATGGATCAGTAGGGATAAATTATGATCTCTGTCTTTGACTTTGTTCCAATTACCCTCTCAACACTCTCTGCTCTCTACTCACATGGGTACAAAAGGGCTTCATACACCAAAGGACTTCTCGAGGAGCTTCACTGCATCATTATCCTTTCCCCTGGACCCTGCAGCCTCGGCTTGTCCCACTTAGAGTAATACACAGCGTCTCCGCCAGAGAGGGCATAATTAAAAAGTATTTAAAATAGGAAAGTGTTAAAGGAAAGTGCTACTGAATTTCAAGACGGCGAAAGACAGTTTTTGGAGGAATTTATTTTATGCAATCTGTGTCAGGAAGAAATATACAGCAACTGTTTGAACTGCTCACAATTAGTCCATCTGTAAAGTTAAGCAGCATATCTGATATGTTTTATGCTTTTGACTTAGGTACAAGAATTAAGTACCAAAGGTCACAAAGCTCCATCCACTGATGACACACAGTCTATAAAACCAAGTGCAAATGCACACATCAAACCATGACATCATATTTTGCAGTACTGGGCAGTATTACTGTTTAAAGGTGATAAACCTCGAGAAACACTTCAGCAGTCATATTTAAAGCATCCCCATTCCCTTAGCCTGCTATGTAAAAGCATACATTTTAACCGAGCTGAGCCTTTTTCTTCAATGTTCACCCTTTGTATGCTAGTAGCTCACAGCGAACAAGTCACACATTCATATTTTTTGTTCTTTTCACGACACCTGTGACTAAGTTTGTCATAATGAGGCGCAGGTTTATTTTATTATGAGATAATTCAACATCCACACGTTTTTTGGTTGATTCATCAGTACCACTATTCTGCAGCTGATTGCTGCCAACACAGAGCTGTTCCACAGATACGACTGTGGAGGCATTTAGAGGTAAGATGGCGCCATCTGCTGATTTTCCGTGGTAAATGCAAACACAATTACTGGCAGAAAGCAGCCAGCTTAGTAGGGATGTAGAGAAAATGGGCATAAATAAATAAATAAAATAATAGTGTTAAAAAAAATCTAATCTTAATTTGTGTAATTATATTTCTCTTATTGCTGTTTTGTCTACTGTGGACTGATGTGAAGTGGGAAGATCTGATTGCTTTTTCCAGTCACAGTGTGTTTATGGGACTGGAGGGATATTTACATATAAATGCTGCAAAGCCTGAAGAAAAATTGTGTATTTTTGTTAAGATATAGCAAACCACAGTTTGACTGATAAACAGCATTCTGGAATTTTCCATCTAATTCTGTGTAATTATGTGCAAAGTGTGCTTTTAATACTCCATGAGAGCACTGACTGCCTAATGGCATATTCCTGGATTTTATAAATATATAAACAGACGACGTATTGGCAGCACATTGTAAAGGCTGGCAGTCTTTGCAGAAGGCACTTTCTCAGGTCACCTGGCTCCATCTACCGACAGCACAGCGAAGCTGAAGAAAATCAAGGGCAACTGCACACATCAAACATACTTTATTTTCTACTTTGTTCTTCAAATATTTTTTTTTCCTTTTGCTCAGATTTGGAGCACAGATAGCTGAACAAATTCCAGATTGCTGCAACTTGATTAACAGACGTGAAGAGTTCTGATCTGCATCCAGGCTTTGGAACAACTTTTACATCAAAGGGTTTCAGGAAACTTAAAAAAAAACGTCTAAAATCTAGGCCATGCTTTCTGAATAAAAAATTGGTTTCCCGCTGATGTTGTCTCAAGTTAGTTTAACTTCTTTTCGCATCATTGTCTCTGATCAGCTGACATAAGGTATGATGTAGGAAACACAGACATAGGGAACTGTTCAAAACAAAGTTACAGAGCTTACCTGGCACCATCTAGTGGATGCATTAGGTAAATAAAATAAGAAGCAAATGGTACCCTACACACTTCTCTTATAAAACTGTCAGCAACACAATCAAGCGTCTCTGCTAACATTGAGTATTCACCAGTTTACAAATACACATTTCATCTGTCACCATGTAGCACAAGACGTGAAACCTGTTCAGATAAATTATTTGATGATCTCGGTCTTCAATGTTTGCACTGACAAACATACGAATGAGAAAAACCAGAAAAAAAACATACAAAACAGGATGCTGAAAGAACATAAAAGTGTCTACGTAGATTTTATTTATGTTTTTTTATTTTTCTGTATCTGAAAGTACAATTTCAACCACAGTAGATCCCACCTTCCTGAATTCTTTATTTGATTTTGTTTCAGATGTCTACCAAGCACCAGTGGTGTCAGTGTCTGCCAATCAAACCAGCCACACTTAAGTCAGGTATCGAGGTGGATGAGCCATAAAAAATAATGCAAATGGAGTTTATGAGAAGTGAGAACTTATCTTTCGCAGGAAAAGCCAACTGTTACACCAGGCTGTAAACATGCTTTTTTAATGCCATAAAGTTGGAGCTCATGGGATTTACTCACTTTTACAGGCAGTATCAAGTGGCCACTAGTAAAAATGTAGTTTGTTACTGGTGTGTAGGAGATTTCCATGGCCGAGCAGCTGACTCATGTTCTTTGGAGGGACAAATCATGCTTCTCCGCCTGACATCCTATAAACTAGTCTGGGTTTGATGGCTGCCAGGAGTTACCAACAGTACTTGTCCAGTAAAAGGAACTCTTAAAGCTGCAGCATACCAAGACATTTTGAACAATTTCATGCTCCCAACTTTGTGCAGTTGGGGATGGCCCCACTGGTGTGCAACATGACTGCACACCAGTGGATAAAGCAAGGTCCATAAAGACCTGGATGAGTGAGTTTGGTGTGGAAGAACTTAACTGGCCTGAGTCTTGACCTCAACCAAAAAGAAAACCTTTGGGATGAATTAGACCAGAGACTGTGAGCCATTTAGTTATTTTAGTTACATCTCCTTAACAACTAGTTTCCCTCAGAGCAACATTTAACCAAACGAAAAGCTGGTGGTTGCAGTTTCAGAGCTGTAGAGGCATCGTTCTCATCTTCAGCTGAAGTAGAGGTCCCTGGCAGCTGACAGACATTACAGATTATTACCAATACAGATGATTACTCATCTGACCAACAGTAATTTACTTAACTATCAACAGATGGAGTTGCCCAGCTAAGGTTTTGTCCACATCGATATGTGGCGCGATATGGCAGCCTCGCTTCTGTCAGTCTGCCCCAGGGCAGCTGTGGCTACAACCGTAGCTTGCCTCCACCAGTGTGTGAATGCGAGAGTGAATGAATAGTGACACTGTAAAGCGCTTTGGGTGCCTTGAAAAGTGCTATATAAATCCAATCCATTATTATTATTATTATTATTATTATTATTATTATTACATCTACACTGACATTTTGAAAAATTTAGCTAAATGTAGTGTTACACTGTTGAAATGATGGGCCAACTCATCTCCCGTGCAACATATTTATTTTTACAGAAAACTGTAAAAACAGAAAAATAAGACAATCAGTTCTCTTTGGCGCGCAGGCCGTATGCTGCCTCTTCACCACTGACACTACTTCTTCTAGTGTAGCTGACATTACTTTATACAAGTAACTTATACAGTTTCATATTCACATGCACCACCTTTGTAAACTGGTTAAATCACACAAATACATTTTACTATACACATGAACAACATAGTGAACTCATTACAGTTTTATCTTGTTTTTACTACTGTTTTAATCTATTTATGAACCTGTCTTCTTAAGTGTATTTAATAAACTAGATCCCTTTCAAATAAATGTTTTTCTTAACATATTTCTATAGCATTCACTCTTCATGAACTAAACATAAAACAATTCACACTTTCTCTTATTGTGCAAAATATAGATCTTGTGGCTTTAACCCAAAAATACACCTGCACCGAGCTCACAGTTTCGGTACAGTCTAACACTTGGATCGGCACAGGCTAACAACTGGACCAACTTGGAAATTAGCTCTTTAGCTTAACATTCGCCACACACAAGACATTTATCATTAATCGCCACTGCTGTCTGTCACTTTTATAACATCTGTTTATATTATCAACCACCCAGCTTACCTGTAAAAACAGAAAAATAAGACAATCAGTTCTCTTTGGCGCGCAGGCCGTACGCTGCCTCTTCGCCACTGACACTACTTCTTCTAGTGTAGCGTCAGCTACCGATGCGTACAGGACCGAGCGCCCTCTGCTGGCGGAACTTATACAACAGTAAAACTTACATTGCAGTGGCCTTACTAAAAGAAAATGTCTCTGAGCATCAAATAAAATGGGGGGCTACTATTTTCATGTCTCTGCCTTTAACATAGTGCCACAGTAGCCAACAAATTTTATTTTCTTTGGCCTTTTATTCACATATGAAAATTTAACTTTATTTATTTATTTTGCATTCTCGGTTAATTAATAAAACAACCACAACGTTCAGTTTTCAGGCAATTTGAAACTTTTTTTTTGGACACCTTAAATGTCTTTAACCCTTTAAGGCCTACTGGAGTGGGAACGCTCAGTTTTGCATAACTATTTTTAAATCCCGGTAGAAGTGCATCCACATAAACTAACGCAATTTTTAAAATTTTTTTTTATTTTTTTGCATAGGAAACTTGAAGAGTTATACTTGCATCTTATGCATTCAGCTTGTCCTAGGTCACGTTTTCCTTCCACATATGGCTTTGCAAAAATTGCATAAAAAGCGCTTGCAGCAACAGAAAAATTATATTCCTGACTTTGCCGATCTGATCAGCTGTTCATAACACTTCCTAAGTTGGACATCAGCAGGAACGATCGCATGTCCGCCATCCGATCATTCAGTCTGACATCACTAGCCGTGTCTGAGCCTCAACTCCGCTGCAGGTCCATATATCAAATGATCACTGTGGCATTACTGAGAGTTAAAACACTGTCTTAAGTCTTTCATCTTTAATAAAATTATCAGCGTTGTTCAGGTGTAACAACTGAGTTTAACATCCAGGCATCCATGAAAACGGAATTTATGACATTTAACGGAGTTAGAAGTTAGCAGGGAGTTAGCTCGCTAGCTTCCATCTAAATACAATATAGCATGTCCTGACTGCGGGGTTTTGGAAACAAATGAAAACGTACAGCTCTGTTATCACTTCCAGCATGAATGAAGACAAGAAACTAAACAGCAGTGACGTTTGCAGGGTTACTGAAGTTGGGCTAGCTGGTATCATAGCTGGACTGGCCATCGGGCGTACCTGGCATTTGCCCGGTGGGCCGCTGGCGATTTTTTGTTTTTATGGGCCGATGGATTTTTTTTTTTTATTTTTTTTTATTTTTTTTTTTTAGGAAGGGTATATATAATGAAAGGTGTTGGATTGGCCAATTGGTCATGATCGACTCTGGGCTGGACCAATTACAGCCGAGGAGGCCGAATGCACCCGCCCCCTTGTTTAGCAATCACGTGATTTTCGCGCATTGCATGCCGGGAACTCGTGGCAAAACAATCCAAGTACCGCATCAAACGCAAGCATTTGCAGCATCGCAAAACGTTCATTCTCCGGTTCCAATACCTTCTTGTTTTTCTTTGCCGCACAAAAAAGGAATGTACAAAACGAAGGAGAACAATGCCGGTCCGTACAAAGACAGACTCGACGAAAAGACAAAGAAAAGATACGAGGAAAAATCAAACCAGTGAAAGGGTTAGACCCTTACGAGCACACAGAGGGACAAAATACCTTAGCGTGCTGCCCAACTTTCACCACGCTCATATTTGTAATTACACGGTTCTTGGAGTGAGTGCATACACTCATGAAGTTTAGTAACTTCAGGTCACTGCAACAAGCCCAGGTACAGTTTACTGATGGATGGGTGCAGGACCTTGAAACGCACCGTGTAGAACGAAAGACCATCGTACGAACAAAGGTAAGTTTACCAGTCTCACAAATCATCTTCATAGATACACATTCGTTAACTGTTTATTAATAGGACCTTTGAGCTCAACGGTAATTAATTAGTAGTGGAAATAATTTCTGGTAGGCATTACAGAAATGTAGCAGTGACAATAATACTGTATGCTGTAATCGCACTGGACAATTAGTGATACAAAAAAACTGTTTTATCCTGTGAATAAACGTATATGTTTTTGTCAATGTACCATAATAACAGAAGCGAAACGCAATATCGTGTCAGGACAATTCACTATTTATGCACAATAAATAAAGGAGCATAGCGACAATTTCTGTTCAGCGCCAGACTTGCTTGTAACCTATATCACCAATTATGTTAAGAAAAATGACGTATTAACGACTAAAAACTCTGACCTTTGTGGGAATGCTTGGAGCAGACTAACATGTGAACTGGAGTGTTCTGGGACGTTATATTTGGTATATCCAGACCATCCGTAGGCTCTTACTTCGGAAACATGGCTTAAAACATTTCTCTTCAACGACGTAATCCGATTTAAAAAAAAACGATCGGCTTCCCGTGGCTGTCATGCGACCGGCTGTTGCAGTTAATAATACAACAGCTTCTTGCCATTTTTTGTGTTTCTTTTTATCGCTGTGTAACTGAGTTCAATTGAAAGCTTGCGTGCGCTAGTACCTCTTGCCACAAGTTCCCAGAATCCTTTGCAGTTTTACCCCTGAATGACGTCACATTTTCAATCTTTATCCTGGTGGGCCGGTCTCTAGTCAAAATGCCCGGGGCGATTTTTTGTCCCAGTCCAGCCTTGGCTGGTATATAATGATGTGCTACGTGACCGCTAGCGACACAGCTATGTTAGCATAATATAAACAAGCTAACTTTTTTTCCACTCGATAAAAGTTAACGTGGTGGTCAGGAACAAATGTAATCGCATGGCAGGATGCTGTAAAAGGACCAAACTTCAGCCAGGAGAACAACTGAGATAATCCATCCACAATACGAGGTCAGTCATTCATATACTGCTGCATGGGCTGGGTTGGGAATCGCATCTGTAACCGGAAGGTCACCGGTTCGATCCCTGGGCTCTCTGTCCTGGTCGTTGTGTCCTTGGGCAAGACACTTTACCCTACTTGCCTACTGGTGTTGGCCAGAGGGGCCGATGGCGCGATATGGCAGCCTCGCTTCTGTCAGTCTGCCCCAGGGCATCTGTGGCTACAACTGTAGCTTGCCTCCACCAGTGTATGAATGTGAGAGTGAATGAATAGTGGTATTGTAAAGCGCTTTGGGTGCCTAGAAAAGCGCTATATAAATCCAATCCATTATTATTATTTTAAAAACTGAGCTTAAATAAATGATTAGCGGTAATAAAAGCCGAGAGAGGTCAACGGTGATCACTGACTGTTTTAGGAGCTTTTGAGATTAAATAGAAGAAAATACATAACATTAAACACGTTAACAACACAAAAGCCATATTAAACGCAGACTACTTTAGGCCCGGAAGTAGGATTCGTCACATCATCACTTAATAATCGGATTACCTGCCAAAACCGGAAGTGACGTTATATCTCGTGGGGAAACGTAGTTTTTTTCCCCTTCGGGCATTAATAAAGCTATACAGGTGTTTTTAAAAGTCATGTTTGACTTCATGCTTTTCTGTATAGTTACTGGGATGCTTAGAACTCAAATGACACTGTTGGAAATAGTTTATTCTGATGCACATGCTAAATTTGCATTATAATATTTATTTCGTTTATTTTGTTTTTCCTGCACTATATATAAAAAAAATGATGTATCTCAAAAAGAAAACTATGAAGACACTTAAAATGTAAATTAAATTTCCTGTGGTTGGAAACTATTTTGTGCAACTTTTTGCATTTACAGTTTTGAGAGATATACCTCTGAAATTTCTCTAACTAGAAATATGTGTAAAAAACAAAAAGAAAACAAAAACGATTTTCAATTTTTTTGTAGTTTTTTGCACTTTTATTTTCTGTTTTTTGCAATTTATGTAGTTACCATGGCCTTAATACATATTAGGGATGGGCCAATCCGATATACAGTATCGGTCCAATCCTGACCTAAATTACTGGATCGGATATCGAGGAGAAAAAAAATGTAATCTGATCCATTAAGTATCACAAAAGCACCTCAAAAAACTTGCGACATGGCATAACCCAGGTAGTGACCTTAGCAGTCGGAGCAGTATGCGTCAAGTGATAAAATGGCTGTTGTGTGCGAGACCTGTCGGCGGTCTGGAGTTGACGCTGAAAGCATCTGGAGCCTGGTTTGAAAACTTTTTTTCATATTTGTGTTAAGTTTTGTATAGAAATTACACAAAATTCAGTCTCAGGTTAAATGTGACATCCATCTTGATAAAAGATGAGTGTCATGAGAAGCCGAGTTTACATTTATTTGCACTGCTTTCCACTCTGGGTGTCTATTTATGTTAAAGCACTTTGAGTCAACTTCTGTTTTTTAAATGTATAAGATATAAATACACCACACGTGACAGTCAACACAAAACTTTTATTTCTAAAAAATTAATTAATTTAACACTATTCAACAAGCTACATACTAAACTTAGCGAATAGAAGCAAAGTATCGATCCAATTGTGCTAGTATCGATTCAATACCAATACCAGCGCAGGTATCGATGCTCTTGATATGCCTTAAATGAATATGCTTAAGTATGTCGGGGTCTTCTTCACCTGTAAAGGGAATATTAGCCAGATGCAGATTCTGCTATATCGTAACATGAAGTGGCTCTTCTAATTTCCTATTGTTACTGCATATACGTGAACAAATGTGTGCATGCCTTTGCTTAACTACCTTTTGACCAGTGAAAACTGCGCTGTCTCCTCTTCCCTATTTCTTGCTTCTTTTCCAGCAAGGTGCAGCAGCAAATAATAATGTTGGATTTCCAGTGATAAGAACTTCCACGGTTCTTGAATGGAAGAAGTTTAGGGCGCTCATCTCAAGGTGAGATACTGTAGCGACGCTGTATTTATATTCATTTCAGTACACATTGCGCCTGCTGTATTTCCCCTGCAAGGGATTTCCTGACTTTGAAAACTAGTTTTCAAGTCACATTTGCACCTAAAGCAACATTTAAATTTCACATCAATTTACACTGCAACACTTAATCTCACATATTTTAAGCTGTAGCCTCAACGCTGCTTTCCTCATAAAGAGAAATATGTTCAGGTGTTTGCTAGGCATAACTCAGCTAAAGTGGTTACAATTTCCAGTTTTCAGAAAGTCATTAAAAGTAACGAGACAATAATGAAAAACACACTTTCTTTTTTTACAAAAGCAATTAGCCTTTTTTAATTTTACATTGCATTGAAAATTTACATAATAGAGTCATACATTTTACAAATGATTTCATCATAAAAATATATTTCTGTACAAAACACTTTTTTATTCTATATTTCATCTTTCTTTTTTTTTCTCAAATGGTGAATATTTCCAATGTCCCCCAGGCAGGAACGGCTTTAAGTCTTTCAAATCACAAGGGTCTTATTGCGGTCAGTCAGTAGGAAAAGCTTGTGGCAAAATAGACTGAAGCTTAGAAAAAAATGACCTCTGATGATGAGTGAGGGGAGCAGAGGGCGCTGGAGCAGGTGTGTGTGTTTGTATGTATGCATGTGTGCGTGCGTGTGAGACAGAGTGAAAGGGAGGGTCTCGTGGTTTTTGGTAGGCACTGTGTCAGATTCATACTGAAGAAACGGCAACAAAAGCAACAACAACAACCACAAGAGCGGTAACAATCAATCCGACCTGTAATAAGAAACGATGTCATGATAGCGATGAAGTGCGGCACAGTCACAGCATGGATAAACAAGGAAGCCGCAGCTACCTTTGCCTTTAAATCAGTAACGACTTTAAAAGGAGTTTTCTTGTCAGCTGGATGTGGTTGGCGCCTGTGGTCACAGCAGCGGGGGTTCTTAAAACAAAGTGGATGTTTTTGTTCACCCTGGCACCCAGACTCATTAAAAAGTCTAGTTATCCATCATGTGCGGGACCCCAAAACTAACAAAATTCAGCCTCTCGTTCGTGAAACCAGATTCTTCAAAAAGAAAACAACAAAAACAAACACTTTTATTCAATGAGCAACAAAGCTGCAAAACAATGACTAATGCTGATTGATACTTCTATTTCTGCCTCCTGTTAAGACCAATTAATATGGTTTACTACCAGGCCCTTCCCTCGTGATAGTTGATTTACTCTGAAAGGTTTCATACAAAAACTCAAACATCTACTCATCTCTCAGCAGTGGTTCATTTATGGTACATGAAATCATTAGAAAGGCTGATATCAAGTGCAACAACAGTGGCAGATAGGGGCAAAATATAGAAAACGTTGCAGAGTGTTTATCAAAAGGTGGCAGATCACACTGGAACAACAACAATCACAACAAAAAATAAATAAATATATAAAATTGAGATCATATGGCTGCTTTTATGCAATATGCATGAAATAAGAAAAAGAACAAAACAAGCGTTGGCTTCAAATAGTCGAGCATTATGATAAATGGGTCAGTTCATGATTATAAATAGATTATAAGATTTGACATTCACTGAACACAGACATGCGTGTCATTAAAATCTGTCTGTTGTTGAGCAACACTCATGTTGGAGACTTGTAGTGCCAAAGATAATGCAAACCTTTAAACCTAAAGAGTCAAATGGGGTCTACTGATTTAACATGATGTGGATGTTAGAAAACGGGCAAAATAGATTGTAAGATCACCTAAAGACGATCAGGTCTGTCTGTGGTGTGATTCTGATTCACACTGAAGGCATCCTGAGTAAGATACTGAGACACGAAAGAAATCCATACGTAGGGTTCAGATGCCATGTGTGCTGTGAGCTGAATATATTTTTTAATAGTAGCTTTGCTGCATCACTTTACAAGAAGGCCATCAAGTTGTCTATTTAATCATATTTTCCTCATATATTGTCCTTAAAACGGGCGATCGTGGCTCAAGAGTTGGGCGTTCGCCTTGTAATCGGAAGGTTGCCAGTTCGAGCCCCGGCTTGGACAGTCTTGGTCGTTGTGTCCTTGGGCAAGACACTTCACCCGTTGCCTACTGGTGGTGGTCAGAGGGCCCGGTGGCGCCAGTGTCCGGCAGCCTCGCCTCTGTCGGTGCGCCCCAGGGTGGCTGTGGCTACAATGTAGCTTGCCATCACCAGTGTGTGAATGTGTGTGTGAATGGGTGGATGACTGGATATGTAAAGCGCTTTGGGGTCCTTAGGGACTAGTAAAGCGCTATATAAATACAGGCCATTTACCATTTAAAACATGTTTTGGGCTTAACAAAAAGCATCATCTATTTGTTGGTGCACCAACTATCAAACAACATCTACTAATAATATGTAATTTAAGTAGTCTTTAATTTATACACACTTTATGTGGCAACAGACACATTTAGCTGCCACAAGTGAGATATAACATCCTGGTTCCTGCAGATTAAACTGTGTATGTTTTGCAACTAAATAAAATTTATTTAAAAATTGTCATAATTCTGAAGTGTATTGAAAAACAGATCCTAAGTATTGCAAGTATTTGTTAATCTCTTTTATGTTTGTCCCGTTTCCTTATATAAAATATATAATAGAAACACAATATGACATGTTATGTAACTCAAATTTGATCAATATATCTATTTAAAAACTCAATTTTGGGCAATTTTATCAGTTTTCATTGTTAATAAGCACTTCAGCCCAATTGTATGTTTTCTTTTATTGTGGCCTTGTACTGTAAGAGATGATAAAAATATCCAGAGACGGAGCTGGATGAGAGTTTGTCTATCAAACAAATGGGCTCCATTAAAAGCTCGATTTTCTGTGTTGCCATGATGACAAAGGTTTGAAGTATACTAGTAATCTATTATAGATTTAAAACATAACTAAATAAACAGCTATTTTTAAAAGTACAAGAGTTTTAATTCACTATTTTCTGTGTCCTCACTGCGCCAGCTAGTTCAGAAATCCCAGCTGTTACGCTGTCTTTAGCTTCACCCTTAAAATGTTGTTGGTGTGTCAGTGGAGATAATTACATATTTTTATTGTCCAACATCTCCAGTGCAGGATTCGGAAAAATGGCAAACAAGTACAAACTCTAACATGTTTTGGAAATCTGCCACCTGTGATAAATGTAGACTAAAACCCATTTAAAAAGCATAATTGTTGCTGGCAAACCTTGCATCTCAACAGTAACGACAACAACAATACCACTGATGCTCATAATTGCCCCAGTGGGAAAGACGGTGCATGTGTGAGGGTCTTCAAAATACAGAATGAATTCAAATAAACCAGCTTAATGTTACAAAGAAACCAAAATACTGCTTGTGACTTCTGTGAATAGCACGTAATTATGTCTTTTATTCCGATGTTTCTTTCTTTTTTTCTAAAAACTCTGCTATAATCTGTCTTTACCCTTTAGCCCCTCCCCTGTGGTAAATATATAGCACAAAAATATAGGTGGTGAATGCTCCCGAATATATATATGCAATAGATTTACAGATCAGAAGATTCTGCAGCAGTAAGAAAGAAAGAAGATAAGCACTCTCAGAGTGCAGAATTACAGTGGAACAGTGTCCACAATTGTAGGGTTACAACCTTGTTGCCTTTCTTTTAGCCTGTCTATCAGTTCATGTCTGTCTCTGCCTCCTGTCTGTCCTTCTGTAAGCCTGTAAATCTGTGTTTAAACTGTCTGTGAAGTGGAGACATGGATGGAGCCTGCAACAGTCCGAGACCAGGCTCATCTTCTTTGAACCTGTCTGTCTCATTGCATGACTGTTAATACCACTTGTCTCTACCTGACTCTCCAGATTTTGTATGTGTACCTGTCATCATTTGTGTCTGTCATTCACCCTGTCAGTAACCTTTCCGTCCCTATGCTAGTCCATCTCTCAGCGGGCAGACAGGTAGTGTTCCCATGAAATGTGCTTTAGTGCCAGAGCTTTCTCTGTTTGTCAAAGTCTTTCTCTTTGTTAGTCCATCAGAGTCCTCTGTATCCATTTAGTGTCTTTCTGGTCAAAATCCATTTAAATTCGCAGGATCAGGAACATCTTACCTCATATTCTGTCTGATCTGATTCATTATGTAGAGGGAGGGCTGACCTCTCCCAGTAAATGATTTCAGGTTAGACAGGCTCTGATTGGCTGGGTTACAATTTCAAAATCTTCTTTTTTCTCTTAATGACTCCCTTAGTCTACTTCCAGTTCAGTTAGGGTCTGTCTCCATCTCCTTAGCCTCCTCTCTTATCCATTGGATGGGAAGAGGCAGTTTATCCTTTAGATGAGACAGTCTCTCATCCGTTCTCTAAGTGCTAGCTCCCCTTTAGACTCCTTTTAGTTTTGCTGTGCTCTAATCCCAGTTCAGTTAGGATTACAGCTCCATCTCCAAGGATGCCCTTATCCTTCGCTTAGGAGTTAGTCTCTTTTCAAAGCAACTTTTGCAACTGTCTGCTAACATTAGCCATCTTAGATCCCATTTCAATAGAAAAAAAGACAAATACTGGCTGGTAATACCAGCCTCTGGTTGTAATGGAGACAGGAGGTTGTCCTGTCTGGCTGTTAGGGTGTTGTATTCCATGGTTGTTTCAGACATAGTTTCCTCTTCACAAAGCATTAGTCCGGTTTACTGATGGTCTGCTGGTGACAGTGTTCTCTTTGTACTGTCAGTGTTGAAACCAAATAGATAGAAACAGTTTTCTTAACATCACAGTGTCTTTTATGACATCATCTTCATGTCACATCTCCCCATCTGTGGTCATTGTGATTACGTTTGTTCTTTTTTTTTTTCCATATTTAAGGACCTGTTTAATACAGTCAGTTTGACAACATGTTACATATGAAAAATATTTTTTAGCGGATTATCTCTTTGATTTCAAACTACAGCTGGGCTCTGATGATGTGCGCTCTCTTTCTCCAGGCACAAGTGATCATAGATCCCACTCTGGGTCCTCTTCACAACTTTGTGTGACATACAAAATTTGGCATTGGGTTGTGATAACATGTCATGATGTCCAACTAGCAGGTCATGGCTTAATCATTAGTACTCATATTATAGATAGTGAGAGAGGTTAAATAAGAGGTTAGAGTATAATGGATGTATCTGGTTTGGAATCCAATTATAAAGAATCCGTGACCCGCTGAGTCTTGGGGTTAGAGACAGATAATAGCCAGTATGGTTTTCCATTCAGTAGTATCCCTTTCCATCTCTTGATGTTACATCTCCCATTGAGTTCACACTGGCTGCTTGCTTCTATCAAAGGCAGCAGACCTTTTGTGTTCATACTTGTTCAAATTTCATTTGCGGATACAAAATGCTTTCAGTGACGGAAACCAATGCTGGGTTTTGGTTTCAGCTGGAGAGCTGGGTTCGATTAGGTTTCTGGACTGGGAATGAAGGTCTTTTGTAATCAGTGTGCAGACCATGTCGTTCATGGTGAAGTTTGCATCGAAGCACGGAGCTTTTGTCTTTCGTCGTCTCTTACCGGCCGTGGTCCCATTGGATATCTGAGTCATTAAATTCAAGTAAGGTCAGTCGATCCTCAAACCATGGTGCATACGGTGTTTAGATTTGGATCAAACCTAACAGCCTTCCCCTCCACAGCCTTGGCGTTGGTGTTGTACATGGGGTTCTCAAAGGCGGCCTGGCCGTTGTTGTTTTCATGGACTGAGCATCCTGTGTATTGTGTTTTTGGTGTGGTTCTGTGAAAAAAAACAACAAAGAAAACCACACACATAAAGAAATCATAAATACACCATTGAAGAAGCAGAAATGCTCTAATTGCCTATTCATGTTAACATTACTGAGCAGCCAGTGGACAATACAGAATGCAGTCTTGAGAGTAGAAGCATTGTAAACAAGCCTTAAGAAGGATTAGAGAGCGTGTTGCACTTTTAGGAAGCCTAGTGAGATTCCAATCAGCTCATCCAAAACTAATTCCTTCAGCAAGCCTTTTTTTTTTTTTAGATATTAACAGCAGAACAGAAGTTATTTGCATCTGTTAACAATGCGAACACAAGTCATTTGTGCTTAAACCATATCTCTGAAAAATCCAATTTATCACCTCCTAAACAGAGTTGTTTTGCGGCACAGTTTGCAACAGACAGTGACTTAACTGTCTTTGAGCACTGCAACAACCAAACCATTGAGTAAGGCATTGTTATCACGAATTAGACAGCTTCTTAAAATGTTAACAATGCCTTTTTACTTTTTGCACGTTGTTAATGGAAAACACAAATGAAACCACGATGCAATGACAGGAATGTATTCCTTTCAGCTGCTGAAATGCAGCTGAATGACACTTCAAAGGGATACGTGCAGGTTTACTTTTTTCAACACATACCTTTGTTTGTAGAGATAAAAGCCAAAACCGGTAAAGATCAGAGCAAAGAAAGGCACCAGGATGGCGATAGCCACAGAGCTGCTGTTGGTACCAAGCTGGGGGGGTGGCGAGTTTTGACTCTCCGACATATTCAGACCTGCGACAAACCAGGAAATACACTGTCATCAAAGTGATTTGATACAACAAGAAATATTGTTGCGGGTTTGGAACAAAAGGCTTTCAAGCTAAGTTGTTCAGCAAATAACCAACCAAATTTTTATTAGTTGTAACTATGATAATTAAGGTAGGGGCTCTGGTAATTGGAAGTGGACGTGGATGCTACCAGATAATGATTATTATCTGCTTAGCATCTTGCAGGCGACTTGCAGCTCACATTGGACTCGGGAGCTTGTAGTCTTCTTGCACAGCTCCAACCTTTTAAGTCTAAAGAGCAGCTTTTCCTCTTGTTGAGAATGCACTGCATGGCTGTCCCTGTTGCAGCAATAAAGTCCCTAGAAGCTCCAAGATTACTTACTGAATTAGTTTGAAGCAGTCTGCCTGATTTTACTATCAATTGTAGTCATTCATTGCTGAATTCCAAAGGAGCCAGTATTATTTGGTGCTGCTGGCAAAATCGAAAGAGAATTACCCAATCTTTGCAGTCCAAACTGTCCATAGTCTTTTCCCTGAATAGAACCCTGGAATACGTAACTAGAGCCATCGGGCTCTGCTGATACCTGTAGATTAAAAAGAAAGAGCGGTTGAGAAATTGTTTAGGCGGGAGAGGAAAGGAAAACAACTGTGAAGAGAAAAACAGAGGGACAAAGAATGGTTATCTTCTGGTTCCATGTCAACACTACAGAGCAAATGAATCGAAGATGATGTTTGGGTTTTGCTGAAATCTTTGTATAAGGTGTATTTTCAGGGAGCCTTGTTTAGTTTCTTTTTCCTCCTTTGGCAAGATTTCACAAAAACTACCAAAGCGAATGTCGTGAAACCTGGTGATGAGGTGGTGCATGGGCAGGCAAAGGGACACATTAAATGTTGGCTCCGATCTGGAGGGCTGTGTTTAAAATTGCAAGAAAGAACATTGGCCTTGGCAGAGATGGTAGTCTCTGATAGCTGGTGTAGTTTAAATATTTCACTGACTTATATTTACACAAAGTCAAATGGCTTCAATGTAAATCCAGCTCAACTGAATATGGTTAGGTTGATTTTATCGGCTGGGACTTACAAATCCATCCATGGTCCAGGAATCATCTATAATCTTGGCGGGAGAGATGGCTGAATCTTTTAGTTGGTTTCCCTGGTTCACATAATTCACCTGATACATCAGCAGCAACAGCCTGGCCTCGGACGCCTTGTACACTCCTAGAGGGTGAAGAATAAACACGTGATTTATACTTGGTTTGCACATGGTACATGGTTTAATGGCTTGCTCACTATAGTTCATTAGATCCTACAGCACGTGTTTCTACTTTGTCTGGTGCACCAGCAAAATACATGTCGTTAGTTCTGACATTTTATCGGGATACAAAGAAGACAGCAAACTGAATGGAGCTGCAAAATAAAGAAAATGTTTATTTTAAAAAATGGATGATTTTTTTTTAAAGAGAAAACCAGGAAACTGAAGTTAAGCGAAGAAATTCAATTCATGAACTCATAAAAAGGTGAGAGCGACGGCTGTTTTTCATGTCTCCAATCTAATACAAATATAGCTAACTGATATATTCTTCCAGCTTCACTTTTGGAAATAAAATACAAAGTATGCACATTTCCCAAAACACCAAACCCCTGCTGCCTTTCAAAATATTCCCTGGGTAAAGAAAACTTGACATCTTAAACAGAAAAAAACATGCAAGTTTTATGTAACTGGCCACTGGCCTTTCTGTGACTGTGTGAGTGCAGCTTTAGCTGTTATTGATCTAAAGCTGCTCCTTTAAGCCAGAAGACGAATGTCTGATAGCGGCGCGGTTTTGTGATATGGTGTTTGTGCACTCTGCGACTCCAGGAAGCAATTCTAGCTTCAACAGGATTTGTGTTTTAATAGGGTCTTAACCCCCTGCTGACGCTATTGTGCGACCCTGGGAGGTATGTGTGTGAGTAAGTGTCTGTCTGAGTGAGTGAGTGAGTGAGTGAGTGAATGTGTGTGTACAACAATGCTGCAAAGAAGCATAGTAGAAAGAAATGAATTTCAATCATTAACAAAAAGCAACAATAAAGAATAAAAGTGCTCTCAATTCTGTTTGGTTGCTTGCTTACAGTTTTGCCAATGGATCAATACAGCATATTTTATTACAACGATGGCCTGTCATGTCACAGCACTTATGTGGTAATCTACTCAAAGTGCTTTCAGTAGATTACTGAACAATTAAACCTAGCGTAACATGCCTGACAGGAGCAGTTCCATGTTGCCGTTGCTAAGGGTAACATTGACTCTCCCCGTTGTGGAGTTAAAGCTGGTGATGCTCAGTGTTATAGGCTGCTTCCTCCCACGGTAATTATAGGAACCCTTCCATATGTAGTTGGGAGCAAAGACATCATCTGGAACTACGAAAAAGAAGAGAATATGAATTAGATTACGGTCCGCTCCAATCTTTAAAAAACAAAATGAGAAGAACTGCCTGCACCAATCAGCATTAAACAGCATTAACCCCTATGATGGTACTGTCCTCCTGTGCTGACTCATCATTTTCTCTCTCTGTTTGTCTCCCTCTCTCTTTCTGTCTTGCATGAATCAGTTTTGTGTGTGTCATTAATCTGGCCTTGTGGGGTGTGACTTGTCTGGGGTTCCTGCCACTCACCTGTGTGGAGTCTGCTGTTACTACTTAAGGTGATGATCTGTCTTCAGTTTTCGCTGCATTGTTGACCTCAACATAGTTAGCTAAACTGGCTCTCTTCTTTGCCGTTTTGCCCTGCCTTCATCCCTTTATCTATGCTACTTACATTTTTATTGCTCTCTGCAGGGCGTCCTGGTGGTTGGATAGAGAGAGTGAGCTAAGCCTTCTTTTACTGGGCTCCTTGCCTTTGCTTTATTAACTCTTTCTGTTAAACTTTTCGCCAGGCAACAGGCAGGTGGTTTTAATGTTGTAGCAAACTGGTGTATATAACTGCTCATGCACACAGTATGGCAGAAAAAGACAAGCATAAAGAAGAGCAGAATTTCACAGTAGTTAATTTACCTTTCTCTGTGTAGTGAGGAAAAATAAATTATTTAGAACTACCATAGAAAGCAGTAAAGTGCAACAAAATCGACAAGAGCATAAGAAAAACAAGAGCAGCACTGTGGAGCAGAACGTAGCAGAGTGAAAAGGAGCTGAGCTGAATTTATCGAACGACAGATTAAGCCAGACTAAAACGGAATAGATAAGTCAACAATAGACAAGGAATGAAAAGACTGGAATAGGAAAGATAGTAGTAGAACTGACCGTTTAGTTTGGGGCTGGGGGTTCCTGTTACTGGCTTCACAGGTTTTTTCTTCTCTCCGGCTACACACACAGCCAGAGAAAGAGAAAAAGAAGATAATGTCATATCAAAACTCCTGAGCAGGGCAGCAGGGGCACAGCACGAAATATTTTAAAATGCTTTAGTTTGCAGCCAACCTCCCTAATCAACCATGTTATCCAGGGGAGAGTGCAATTCATACTAACAAGTAACCACATTAAAATGCAGCGGCAGTCACTCTTGGTCACAATGACGAGTGAGAAGTGGGCCGAAAAAGGGTCGAGCAAGACAAACCTATTTACTGGTTACTTGTAGATTGAAATGCAAATAAGGTTAATGATCACTGACCAATAACTGCTGTGTATATTAGATCCTTTTAAAACCGGCTTCAAGACACTTTTTCTATTCACCATCAGCAGCTTGTACTATCACGTCAAGATGCAGCTATTGTTGGCAACAAATACATGCAAGCCAGGAACAGGTTATTTGTCCGAGAACCTTAAATTGGATTTAGAAGTGCTCCAATTTTGAAGACTACTCCAGGGCAGCTGGGTGGTAGCCGTGGTGGAAGGTTTCAGAAAAGACAGTGTGTGAGCATGTGTCAATACTAAGTAAAAGATTTTAAAGAGTGCCAACTATATATTTACAGCAGAGATGATGCTGATTTCTTCTATATGATCAAAGCACCTACCAAATTGACCTTTTTGTGAGATTTGAAGAGTGGACTTTAAACTTTTTGGCTCAAATGTTCAGTGTTTCCATCATTTTTCATAATTTGTGAGACAATACGAAGAGATAATTGTAGCATTGTTTGCTAGGCAGTGTATTGTTATTGATATTGATATTTTACAGTATTAACTATGTACAGTACGGGATGGTTATGTTGCAATTCTTTCATTTCTTCTGCGATGGCTCACAAGGTTGTAGTTTGAGCTTGATAAAGCAGGATTAATGCATGACTTCACCTTTATGGTCCTGCCTGGTAAATCTAGCAAAGGGACAAAACACCATGGGACATTTTTGATCTGTTTTGCCTTTGAACCACCAGGCTCACCACCAATCCAAAGGCTGATCAACCCAACAGGAAATCTCCCCCTACTCCAGATGGCTTGTCTGTCCCTGTGTGTGAAGTGACAAAGTCTCCTTGGGCTAAACATGCTCAAACACTGCTATCTGGTCACTTAAGCTAAAATGCTCCAGATAAGATAATCAAAAAAAGATACACTTAAAGGAAATGTGAACAATGGAAATGACTGTAGCAGGACAGAAGTACTTACCCCGACATATCGGCATCTTTCCAGTCCAAGTGCTGTCACTCTTGCAGACCCTGTGTTCAGAACCCCCCGCCAGGAAGTAGCCATGCTGACAGCTGTACACCAAGGTGTAGCCAAACCCAGGAAGATCCATCCCTACCACGTCCACATGGAGTGGGCTCTCCGGCTGCTTGCAGGCGTGGGCTGCAGGGTTTAGACAGATACATTGTTACACTTCAGTGAGAGTCTGAAGGGATGAAAGGGTGAGCGGCTGACAAATTGAAACAGTGTGTTTCGTACGTATGCACTCGGGTTGCGTCCCACTCCATGTTAGATCAGGCTGACAGGTTCTGGAGGAAGATCCCTGAATCAAATGACCAGGCTGGCACTGAAATGACACCACACTCCCAACCTAGGCATAAGGACACAGACAGAAGTGCACACAGAAGCCATTAGAGACATTGTAACAGATCTGATTGGTAAAGAGGAGTCTGAATATCTTCAGAGGAGCATCATAGTGTTGTACTGCTAGGATAAATGCTACTCGTATTTCAACAGGTGAATTCGTGTGGATAAAGACCAGTATTTTAATATGAAGTACATTAAAATAGATGTTTAGTTGTGGTTGTGGCATGTCAATGCAAATGCACAAGCATCCATTGTATTCCTTAAAATATTAGAAGTATAAAATCAACTTGCATTCCCCGTTCATCAGGACTTAATTTGAGACAAATCAAAAGTCAAACATATAATGAAGTTTGCTACCTGGCAATGCTGTAATATTTATCAACCATTAGATATTTTCCCTCCTGTGCGGTAGCAGGTAGCAATCCTTATAAAATATCTTACTTGCTTTCTTCCTGCCAAATAACAAATTAACAGTGAATTATTAGTTATTTGGTTGAAATGACTATAATTTTTTGGTAATAGGTAAGCAGGTTGTTCTCCAAGAATCTTGAAGCATTTCCTATAGTTCTTGGGTTTGGGAATTCAAGTAGTTTCAGAAGCATCCCACACTGTTTGAGATCAGCACTCTGTGGGTGGCAAATCGTCTGTTGCAGGACTCCTTGCTCCTGTTGTCACTGAATATGCTTCTTTATGACTCTGGCTGTATGTCTGGAGCCATTACCATACTGCAAGTCAGAGGTGGGACCAAGTCATTGTTTTGCAAGTCTCAAGTAAGTCTCAAGTCTTTATCCTCAAGTCTCAAGTCAAGTCTCAAGTAATGTCAGGCAAGTCAGAGTCGAGTCTCAAGTCACTGGTGTAAAAGTCCGAGTCAAGTCACAAGTCTGAAACTTTGAATTTCAAGTCCTTTCGAGTCTTTAAAAAAAACAAACGAAAAAATAATGTTGCAGTTATATGCTAAATGTAAATATTAGACCATGTAATTTTAAAATCTGTGTTTTTCTCAACACATACAAAATAGTGAACTTAGAAAATATACACAAATTGTGAAATTGCACCTCTTTAAAATGCAGCTCAATTAAACCTAGCTCCAAGAATAATTTTCACCGACAGTTCTGAGATACGCTGCATGTTATTCTTGGATGCGGTTGTAGGACCAGCTTTAAAATCGCATGACAAAAATATCATACACATTAAAAAAAACTGTATCACCAACGTAGCCTGGACAACATTTGCTAGTTAGATGAAGTCAGCTATCTCATCTTAGCATATTTATATGCATATTTATAATTATACGGTTCTTGGAGTGAGTGCATACACTCATGAAGTTTAGTAACTTCCGGTCACTGCAACAAGCCCAGGTACAGTTTACCGACGGATGGGTACAGGACCTTGAAATGCACCGTGTAGAACGAAAGACCATCGTACGTATCATAAGTTTACCAGTCTCACAAATCGTCTTCATAAATACACATTCCTTAACCGTTTATTAATAGGACCTTTGAGCTCAACGGTAATTAATTAGTAGTGGAAATAATTTCTGGTAGCATCACAGAAATGTAGCAGTGACAATAATATTGTATGCTGTAATCGTACTGGACAATTAGTGATACAAAAAACCTGTTTTATCCTGTGAATAAAAGTATATGTTTTTGTCAATGTACCATAATAACAGAAGCGAAACGCAATATTGTGTCAGGATAATTTACTATTTATGCACAATAAATAAAGGAGCATAGCGCGACAATTTCTGTTCAGCGCCAGACTTGCTTGTAACCTATATCACCAATTATGTTAAGAAAAATGACGCATTAACTACAACAGCAGACTGACCTTCGTGTAAATGCTTGGAGCAGACTAACCTGTGAGCTGGAGTGTTCTAGGACGTTATATTTGGTCTTTGAATGGCTGCAATCCAGTCGCCTCTTTGTTACTTCGGAAACATGGCTCGAACAATTTCTCTTCAACGACGTAATCCGATAACAACCGATCTCTTTACCCGTCGGCTTCCCGTGGCTGTCATGCGACCGGCTATTGCAGTTAATAATACAACAGCTTCTTGACATTTTTGTGTTTCTTTTTATCGCTGTATAACTGATTTTAATTGAAAGCCTGCGTGCGCTAGTACCGCTTGCCACGAGTTCCCAGAATCCTTTGCGGTTCTACCCGTGAATGACGTCACATTTTCAATCTCCATATAATATGCATGTTAAATTTTATATTTGGGGTAAAATATCAAGTCTTTTCAAGTAAACCGGTTCAAGTCCAATTCAAGTCCCAAGTCATTGGTGTAAAAGTCCAAGTCAAGTCACAAGTCTTAGAACATTTTTTCAAGTCAAGTCTAAAGTCATAAAATTAATGACTCGAGTCTGACTCAAGTCCAAGTCATGTGACTCGAGTCCACACCTCTGCTGCAAGTGGTTTAGGACTGACAAGATGCTTCCCTGATGGCATTGCACGGTGGATAAGAATCTTAAAGCGCTGCATTGGAATGTCTTAACATTTTATTTTCTTTCTGACTCCCTCTACTGCCTTTCGTTCTTTCCTCTCTCTTTCATTTGCAACAGCTGCTATTAGTTACTGGGTTCACTTCTTGGGTAGAAAGACACGGCACTAGTCTGAGAGTGCAGATTTACCTTGAAACCATAGGTCCGATTCAAGGAGCCGTAGCGTGGTGTTCCCGGGTTATCGCAGCTGGTTTTGGTTGGTTCTGAAAAGATCAGCACACGAGTGGAAGTAATTACACACAAAAAATAGGAGAAAGATAAATTAGCAGCAGCGTTATACATCCCTCTCAAGTTCCCTTTCCTCCCTTTTGTTGTCATGGTAACAGTGGATTATATATGCCATCAGGACAGCAGGGGGCAGTAGCACTTTGTCAGAAAACGAAGCAGGGCCCACTCTAAGTGTGTGTGTGTGTGAGTTTGTGTGTGCGCATGTGGAAGGGTCATCAGCATGTAGAGCACATCCTGACGCAGAGCTCAATTCAATACAGCTTCTGAAATGACAGATTCACTCTCCACCTCTCTCTCTCTCCTTCCCTCACTTCCTGTACCTATCTGTCTGCCCTCTTCCTCTCTTTCACTGTTGTCTTCTTCTACCTCGCTGTACAACTGCTCTTTTCCCCTCTTTTTCTGTCTTTCCATGTCACCAGACCTCCGTTTGCCAACTGCTTCTTCCCTCATCTGTCTCATTTAAAGAGCAGGCTGCTTTAGGTCAAAACTCATTCTGTTTCAGTCACATAGTAATACACATCAGACACTAACATCACAAACTAATAAATCAACCAAAACACACACACACTTCAGATCACTTTGCCCATAAAAACACACCGAGAGTCACTTTGTGGTTGCGTGTGTTTAACAGTCTCAGTCTACAAGCGCTTTGGGGTCCTTAGGGACTAGAAAAGCGCTATACAAATACAGGCCATTTACCATTTACCATTTACAAAAGCAATTATGATACAGAACAGAAAGATCTCCCTTCAGCGGCAGCAGCAGCAAACTGAAACTAGTTCTTATTGCAGCAGTTATAGATGAAGTCTTTATATCAGATGGGGTAACAATTTAAAGACAGCCCGTTGTTTTCAGATAGTCTGTTTCCCATTTGAGCAGCTGTAAAAGTAGTGGCTGTATCCCTTATTGAGTGCTGCAAAGTAAGAAAAAAAAGGTCTTTGTTGGCATTTACAATAGCTCTCATTTATTAAAATTCATTACCATGCACCTGCTCTGAATCAGACACGCCAAGTGTTGCTCTAAACATTGCATGGGCTGGTAAATTGACTCACAGGGACCATTTGTAAAGTGTGCCGAATATCCCTTCTCAATTTCTTCTTAATCCCCAGATAGCAGCCGTTTGTTTGAAGTTGGATGTGGATGTCTGCTTCTTGAAGGCATTTACTAAATACTGTAAGTTACAGCATGTGCTGGTGTTAACTCAACTTCTGAGCAAGCACTTTTGCTGTAAGTTCCAAAACAGGTTTTATAGCCCTACTTTTAAATTCTGAATTTTATCTAATATGTTGCTAATTGAACTTTGACCACTAGCAATCAGATCTCAGAGACAAGGAATTCGATATTCAATATATGCAGTATACAGTATTACATCATATATTTTTAAAGTTGACTTTATGTCTAGTATAATACACACAGCATACAATACTGTGCAAAAGTCTCAAGCCACCCCTCATTTTTAGATTTTGCTTCCACAGAGCAAAACTTTCTTATAATTTTTAAAGCATAAGGAAGTCACTCACTTAAACTCCCTTAACACTGACCCAAGGATAGTTATAGCATAAAAAGACTCTTAACTCAAGGGAATAAACCAGTGCTGTGTCTACATGTAACAAAAAACTAAAGAACCACTTGTGTTTTTAGGCTCTTTGTTATGATCAGCCGATCGCAAAGCACACATAATTTGTTTCACTTTCTTTGGTTGAATCTATGAAAAATTTAAAAGATAACACAATTTGACAGGAATAAAACAGTGTTTTTGCAAAAACAAACGAATTCCCAAAGAGCTATTAGCCAAAAGCTTGGGACACTCCACGGTGTGCAGAGTGCTCCCAAAAAGTTTGAGGAAACTTTTTTTTTTTTGAGGAAAAAATCTACAGCAGATGAACAACGTCTGCAAGTTATGTCCTTATGAAATAGAAAAAGAAATACAGCCAAGACCTGAGCGGAACTGAAGAGCACCTTCAGCTGATCCATCTACTGTTCACTGAAGCCTCATCACAAATGGTCTCAGTGGAAGGGTGACACTCAAGGCTGATGTATGAGTGGAAAACAGGTCTTATATAGTGATTGTCTACAATGTCTGTAGAAGAAAGTGGATGGTCTGTCCTGGAACAGAAGGCAGCCAACATCCAAAAAAGAGCTTTGAATGTCCTTCAAGAAGCCTGGAAAACTATTCCTGGAGACTATTTAAAGAAATGACAAGGAAGCTTGCCTAAGAGAGGTCAGGTTGTGTTGAAGAATAAAAAGGTGGTCAAACCTAATATTGACTTTCAAGCTTATCAGTACTGTTCAATCTCTGTTTTGACACATAAACTTTACTTCCCTGTATTCTTGTAAATATTTCAATAAAACACTGCACCCATTTCCAGGAAAATATAAAGAAATGAGAGGTGGCTCGAGACTTTTGCACAGTTTTGTAATACAAATGAGTTTTCATTGTTACAGTCCAACAGAGAAAACATATGGGAATATGTTTGCATGGTATGCTTGCAAATGGCCTTTGGGAGAGAGTCCGCTGGAAGGAACAATATTTTCACTTATATCCAAGTTCTCCTTTCAGGTACTCTTGCCCTTCCATTTATTAAGATTGTCTCAAATGAGTCACTATTCATTGCTATTCCAATAAGTTGATGTAACACTAACTTTTAAAGAACAGCAGTTGCTCGGCACAGAATACTCATGAGTAAACAAAAATGAGGCTGTCAGGTTCATAATTTTGGGTCATTAACTGTCATGATCATTAGGCAGGGGGCTATCAGACGAACACTAGAATAGCTAGCAAATGAAAAAAAGTAACATCAAGTCATTATATTAATGATTATTATTAATCAAAAAGGAAACGTATGTATCGCAAAGGGGCCACATTAAAAACAAGTCTGTAATATTACACTTTGATATGTTATTTAAAAAGACGATATGCATTTTACTAGAGTGACCTCTTGAGAAATCTCACTCAGAAGTTTGGAAGCTCTGTTGGCTAAACCAACACCGCCTTTTAATTTTAACCCTGACTTTGAAGTGGGTAAGACACCCCTGCCTGGGGATGCTAGGCTGTGCTCCAGCTCATGTGGGGATAAATGATTGATGATGAAGTCAGGAACTGTTAAAAAGCAATCAGTAAAATCTTATATAAACTTCTGGCAGAGGTTATAGGCCTTGGTATTGTATTTTAAACATGTTGAAGACTTAGTTGGCACAGTAACACTGGTGATTTTTTTATGAACTTGTACATTTATTAAGAAACACAGTGTAGAGCATTCTATGGGTCTCAGCATTGCATATCTCTGTAGACCTTTTCGATAGAGACCAAGTTTCAGTTTAAATATTAAAACCTTAAAGCAGAAGTGGCTTTCCTAGCCTCCCTGTTTACTTACTCATTCATAAGGTTGATCTTTATTTAAAAGCAAAATTGTGCCAATTAGAGGCTATAATCTAACAATAGCCAGTTCTAACCAAGACCTAAAGTCATTTTGCTACCTTATGGCAATTAAAACTGAGTGATCACATTATTATGGAAAATCAAAGGAGCATAAAAGTAAATATTTAACACCCTGTTATAGAGTTCACATATCAGCCAAGTGCATGAAGTTTAGCAGGCCTATAAATTTCTCTAAACTAAAATAATTAACAAGAGCAGATGGATTCCAGGAAATGTCAGGTCAGGACATTGCCTGAAGCCACTCTTTGCCACATGTAGCTCAGAAAAGGAGTTAAACATGTCGCTGACTTCTCACTACTGAAAATACTGTTTGTTTTTGGCTAGAGAGCTGCCTTGTTAGAGCAGGAGGAGGTAGCACAGATGACGGCCGCTCTCTCGCTGTGAAATCTATCAAATGCTCTCTTCTCATGTGCACACAATTGGATGTCACACAGACTCTGTATGAGGAAGCTGGGAGGTTAAAGACTGAACGGACCTTCTACAGCTCTGCCGAGTGATGTGTAGAAAAGTTCAGAGCACCACGTCTTCTCATGAGCTAATGTCTTCCTAATTACCATTTTTCAATGAGCTGAATGTTTTGTATGGTTGTCAAGTGAATACGAATGGATTACCGATACAGCGCGGCTGCGTTCCACTCCAGGTGCCATCGCTTTCACAAAGTCTAGTTGCTGTGCCGACCAGTATGAGAGGCGGAGCACAGCTGAAGGACACTTCTGATTGATAGATGAAACTTCGTCCCTCTCTGAAACCACCTACTGGAGTCCCCGGGTCACCACAAAATTTGGCTGCAAACACGGAGACAAACACACAAAGTCCCATTTCAATTGTGGTGCTAGAAATGGTGAATGTGCTCAATTTTATGGAAGTTCAAGGACAAAAGTAGATTTTGCTCCATTTGTGATGGGTGTAATTGATGTGTCCTTACAACCAAAGTTCAATGTGATGCTTACGTAAGCACTGCGGGAGCATGCCGCTCCAGGTGCCATTGGCGACACAGGTCAGAACAGCTGGAAATGAGAGCTCATATCCAGGTGAACAACTATAGCTCACGCTGCTGCCCCATTCAAAGTCACTGCCCTGCAGTACCCCATTACTGATGGCAGGTGGAGCCGAGCAGGTCACAGCTGGGGGAAAAAGAGGGGGAAGGGTTGGGAAAGAGAGTGAAGCGGGAAAAGTGTTGTTTAGAACAGCTGCAGTTGATGCTCTTTTTTAGTTTACATGACTGCACTGTAAAATCACGTGAGAAAATAAGACTTAAGGTTTTAGTAGTCGATTAACCACTGATTTAAAAATAAGTTTATGGTTTTAGTAAAAAGTGAACATAAACATCTTCTTATCTTGGACTTCCCAGACTTTCAGTTACATCCAGTAACTGCTTACATTCAATTCAGTTTAAATGTATCATGTGAGACTTGTGTACATTAACAGCTGTATTAGAGGTGACAGTGATGTGACTGCTTGCATTTGTTATTTCTTTTCCTAGAGGCATTAACTACAAACTTAGCAGAATCTGCTGTCAATACAGAGAAAACTGGGGTTAGACATAGTTTAAGGTGTACTTGGAGCTCACTTAAAGTAGGATTTTTCTGTAGCAGAACCTCCTCTCTATAGCAATATTGTTTGATTGTTTTATGGCATACAAAAAAAACACAATCTTCTACAAATGCCCCAAAATAGCTATGTTCAAGAAACATTGTTTAAATCCCTATTCATCCAAGCCTGACCACAGGTCTATGGTACTATCATCAAATGATAAAACAGTCATACTGTTGAGTACTGGTGAGTGATTGTCTGATAACCACTGTTTGCTACACTGTAATCTGTATGTAAGTCTATTCTGTGACTGGTTGGCAAGTGGTTGCTGACAGTCACTAACATGAAATTAGTATATGGTGCTGCACTGCAAACATCCCTGTTTCTTCTTTGCGTAAAACTTTTTACAGCTTCACTACGACTTGATGAGTGGAACTTATCTAAGTTTAACTACAGCTTTGTTTGACAGTAAAATAGATCTAACAGCGGGTATACAGTAAAGCACAACTTTTGCATCTGTCCACTGCTATTAAACAAACATATGTCGTATAATGATGAACAAATCTGTTGGATTTAAATAAGAATAAAAATATAAATAAAAATAAAAACAACATAAAGATGTATTTAACTGCATCAGTGTGTTCACTCTAAGGTTTATAGTTATATGCAGAGCACTGCAACTACCTACAACATTACTGCAAAGCACAAATAAAGGGACCACCAAACAATTTTTATATACTTTAGCCTTTATAGCAATGCCAATGCTAGCTAGCGAGCTAGCTTTATGTGTTGATATTATTAGGTTCTGCATGTGTGTTTTTGTTTGCCAGAACAGAGCTAATAGGATGTTTAGTAATGGGAGTATCTGAAGTGGAACAGAGCAATTTAAAGGGTCTGTTTTGCTACTGTGTAATAGCAGTATAAGTACTGTTTAAGGGTTGAACAGAGTTAAGAGTTTGAATGTATAATTTACCTGTACATAGTGGCATATTTCCATTCCAAGTCCCATTTTGTGTGCACATCCTCACAGGCGACCCATCCTCCTCCATTCTATATCCCGGTTGGCACTGGAATGAAACATTCTGACCAATGGTGAAGTCTTCTCCATAGCGAAGCCCATTAGCTGGCACGCCAGGGTCGCCACAGTTTATCACTATGGAGACGGACAAGTGGGGTTAAAGTGGACAACATGAGATAGAGATCAAAATTACTTTATAGGTCATACTATGGCACAAGGTAAATTTAATTTTGTTTCTATTCATTAATCTAGACTCTATCCATATAGGTAATTTAATAATAAAAAGTGAAAGAAAGAGGACACCAAAGGTGACAGATGTAGTAAACTAACAGATAAAGAAAGAGGAAAGGTAAGTTAGGGTGCAAAGAAGGTGAAGTGTGAAAAATATTCAGGCCCTAAAGTACAGATCAGATTAAATCTAGATGAAAATATCAGAAAATGATACCTCAGGAATCTTAGTTTTAAAACTGCTATATTAGAGTAGAAGGAAAACATTAAGTAATTATCTCCAATAAAGCTTCTTCTCTTGAAAGTGGTGAGTTTGCAGTCGATAGCAAATTCCTGATCAGACTGTGTGATCTCATCACATTTCTGTGTGGGTTTCACTTCTCATGAATGAAACAACAATGATATTAAAAATGGCCGAGGTTGTCCTGGGACTCTTTTAAGGAGCATTAGGATTCCCCAGACTGTACTTTTTAGGCACTGTCCTTCATAGTCTAATAGGCAGCTTAAATGCTTCTAAACCCACCCCAGATAGTGTCATGCCTGTTAATAGATGTGGAGTAGTCTACTGTAAAAGCCATTTCCTTTAAATCAGGTATTCTTATATACTTTTTCAATCTGGGAACCGATATCGAAGAATTTATAGCATTTCTGATTTAAGCTATTTTTTCATGCTACTGCATATCTGGATACTGGAAAGCATTAATATAATCTGGGAATTCTCTGTGATGTCCTATTATCAAGAAGTACTTTTGGACACAGTATATAGATATATGTTAGAGGCATTTTCTTTTAATACATTATTGTTTTTTGCTATTTTTTGAGTCATTTTTTACATTTCAGCAAAATACTGTCTTTCCTTTGGCAAATTAACTCAGTGGCTTTTTTGTTGAATCTTCAACATTTTAGAGTAAAACAGTCAATTTCTTAGACGTTACTTACCACCGTTGGGTGGAACCACTTGACATAACTTTTTAAAGTAAACCTCCAAAGCATTTTTTGGAGTGCACAGTATTTAATTGAAATAAGACAAATTATTCAAATAAACTTAAAAAAAACAACTTATCTGTTAAGTAAATTCCACTTGCTCAACTATGACTTTGCTTATATCTCATATGGTAACAGAAGGTTACGTTTTATGGCTATTTACGCTTGGAGACTTTTCCCACAGATTCAATAAGCAAAATTAACTCAAGTAAACGATGATCAAGGTTATATAAGTCACTCTGTTGTCTGCAATAAAAATATAAAGATTTGAGGCTTATTTCTTTACTCCTATACTGTGGCATCATAATTTAAAAGAGGACATAAAACAGCGTCGCCTGTGCTTTCTAATCTCACACCCAGAATTTGGTGATATTTATTGGTTGCAAACTTTCATGGTATTACAAGAGATTTAATACACCAATTACATATATAGAGTGTAATTATTGCATACAGTTGAAAACTCTTCAAAGTCACCTCATGATTGCATGGACAAAATATTGAAAATACACCAACAAATGTACTAGACAGTACTTATATATGTATCAACCTATTGGTCAAATCAAAGCAGATAACTTACTAGTACAGTTGGGCTGTGTGCCTGACCAGGTACCATTGGCTTGACACTGCCTGGTGGTGGGACCAGTGAGCAGATAGCCATCCATGCACGAGTAGATGACAGAGTGAGAAAATGTTGTTCCATCCAAACGAAATACTTTGCCGTTACTGGGAGTGCCAGGGTTACCACACTGAACAGCTGCAGGACAGAGAAATGGAAAAGACCTCAGCAAGTGTCACCTCTAAGACAGTGGAAACACTGAAACACGTGTGGGTTCATAATAATTGAATAATTGACAAGGTACCATTTCAGGATAGATTTAAATCAATTAGAAATATCCCCGTACGTTTACAAAAGGGTTGCGTGCCTGACCAGGTCCCGTTCGGGAAACACATCCTCTCTGAAGAACCTATAAGTTCATATCCCTCTGAGCAGGAAAAGTAGACCTTAGAACGGATCCTGAAATCTGTTTGTTCTCTTGAACCATGAGAGGGAATGCCAGGGTCCCCACACGAACCAGTAGTGTCACCTACATGGAAACAAAAAAGGATACAGACTTAGGTCCCTCACAGGTTTCTTACTGGTTTGTACCGAATTAAGGATTACACTTAAAGATGCTAATCCTTGAGTCAGTACACACTGTCTGTATAATGAGCTGTGTTTCAAAAATGACTCCAACTTATCAAAGCAAAGAAATGGAGAAATAAACAACTTTGGTTCATTATTTGTAGGGTGAGGAAAACAAAACTGCAAACCGGACAAAGGATTTTAAAAGAAACATCTAATGGCTGCTTCTAAATATCATACAGATTGTGCATATGCATGTGTGTGCATGTGTGCTGATGAGTAAATAGGCAGCGGTGCATGTGTTTGTCTTTGTGAGTGTGTGCGAGAGATCCTAGCTCTGTCCTTCTAGAGCTGCCTGGTCAGCAAATTGTGTCTGACAAGCAGAGCACACTCCTGGGAACACACACTTTCACACACAAAAAAGCTCACATCATCACACAAATACCAAGGCCTGGACTAATATATTTCTGCTCAAACATTTCAGATCAGTACTGCCTATTTTGTTAACGGTCTAAAAATTGCACCGGATTATGTGTGAGTGTGAATAATATCATAACTTGATTCATGTTTGTTAGATTTGGATTGCTAATTATGTTTTCAATTTGTTGCCTCCATTCACATTTATTGTTGACAATTAATTCAAAGTGTACAAGTATCTGCTTGCGTTTTTGTGTTTTTGACTCATACTTCTGAAAAAAATAACCTTAATTCACATTGGCTCTGTTTGTATTATAGTACAAATATCTAGAGGCTTGCTGCTAAATTGAGCTTACGCGTAGCAGAGACACAACATTTAATGATATAACATCTTTTGTAATGCCTTAGGATTTTAAACTCGGTTTCTCAGATGTAAATAAATAATATTCTACTCAATAAGTCTCTCTTATTTGCCTCAGAAACTTGAAAAAATAGCAGGTAAGAATGTAAAAACAGGAGGGAAAGAGCATATGTAGATGCTCTTACACATCTATATAAACTTACCCTACTAACCTGAACAAATGAAACCAAAAAAGATTTAAATAAAATTCATCTTTTTATAATCTTTAACCCTTTAAACTCTAACCTAATTTACCCTTTAAACCCGGGGTAGGCAACTCCAGGCCTCCTGCAGGTTTTAGATGTGTCTTTGATCCAACACATCTGATTTAAATGGATAAATTACCTCCTCAACATGTCTTGAAGGTCTCCAGAGGCCTGGTAATGAACTAATCATTTGATTCAGGTATGTTGACACAGGGTGATATCTAAAACCTGCAGGACAACGGCCCTTGAGGTCTGGAGTTCCCCACCCCTGCTTTAAAGGGTTAAGAAGAGAATTTCCAGGTGGAGCCAAGCAGTTGAAGGCTTCCATTTGGTAGCCTCGAGATCTCATCTCTGCTGTTGCAGATGTTGTGGTTCTCTTGGCTTCATCAGATGGTAGGTCACGTTGGAAGGGTTCGCAGGTAAGTGTAAAGCAGCTGGAGAACTAGCACCTCGAAGTCTGAGACCACGGTTCACAGCTGGAAAAATGGTTGCTTGCACACTCAAGGTCTTGTTCACAAGTCAGGGAAGCAGGAGATTGAAACGGGCCACATGTGCAGTCATGTGGATGCTATACTGGTCAGTTGTGGTTTACCAGTCAATCTACATCCCCTCCCTGACCTATCGTACCAAGCTCTGGATAGTGAGCAAAAGAATGAGACTGCGGATACAATTGGGCAAAAGAAGCGTTTAGATATAGGGTGAAAGGTTCAGTCGTTCTGGGGGGACTTGGAGTAGAGCTGCTATTCCTCCACATCAAAAAGTGTGGTTCATTCATCTGACTCTTGGGTGAGATATTGTCCTACTGGGAGGAATGCTCAGGGTTAGACTCAGGACATGGTGGATAGATTATTACTCTTGGCTAGTTTGGGAATCCTAGGTGTTCCCCTGGAGGAGTTGCCTACGGAGAAGGAGGTCTGGTCCCCTGTGACCTGGCCCTGCATAATTGGCAGAAGCTGGATGGATGAATTGTTGGATGGATGGATGAAGGTACTTAGTTTGCCAGTAAGCACAGATTAAGGAATAGCTCAACATTTTGGAAAATGCATTTTTTTGCTTTGCACTCTTCTTTACAGCTTTCAGCTAATACCTTAGCATTAGGACTCCGGATACACAGGATAAACATTGGCCTGGCTCTGGCCAAATGTAATGAAATCCATCCAACGCTTTGAAAGAGGAATTAATACAGCATTTCATTTGTTTAATGTGAAAAAGGATTTAAGAGTAAAAGTGACTATTTGTGACCTACTGAAGTGGCACACTCAGTGTCCTGTGAAATCACACCTTTCTTTTACTTGAGGTTTTTGTTCGGATCAAGCAAACAGTAGAGGGCATAGAGTTTTTTAGGTTTTGGAGGTTAGAGGCTTGTTTAACCTTTGAAGGGAGAAAAGCTGTTTCACCAGCCTTCCCAGTTATAGCTTCATTTTTAATGGACAAACCTGTGAGTGGTTTAAAAAATCTCGTGTAGCTCTCAGCATGACAGGATGTAAGTGTAAAAATCCTAAGATGTTCAGGTATTGCTTAAAGCTTCTGCAGATGGTAGACAACTACAGTTTGGCTCAGTTATGAAACCCAAGTCATGTTCAATTATACAAATTCAGCCAACTCTGAACTGTTAATAAATAAATTCCAAACAGGCTGAAACTCTCCCTGGCATGCTGATTATTAGAATACCATAGGCTGATTGAATACTTTTGTTAGAAACTGTGGCATAACAACTTGTTATTTTCAGCATGGCAAAAGCCAAGGTCTTTCATTTCATAGGCCTAATAAATAAATATTCAAGATAAGTGGCAAGGTCGGCTTGTGAATTGAATTTGCAAATCTAAGATCTTTGAGAGCCAAGTCTCAAGTAGCTCTACGCTCACAGCCTGAAAATATCATCAAATATCACAAACAGCATCACTTCATATATGCGTCTCATCAGCTATCATCAGGCAGAATAACAGAACAAGCTGTGCTGCTGTTGGACTGAACTCTCATGTCTGCAGATCTTTGGTATGGACCTGCCAGGTGAAAACATGAATCACCGCTTCTTAAACTATTACCCTGCCTCACTCCCCAAGTCTCCCTGGGCAATTGCTGTAAATAACAATGTATTCTTAGTCAACTCGTCTGGAATGCATTTTCACTCAGTTTGTTATATAAGCGGCAGCTGGGAGCCTCTCAGTCTGGAGAGCCACAATCATGCCCCCAGCAGGCCAACTGAGTGTCACATAACTTAGATGGTTTGTTTACACATGAGGGAAGGTAAGGAGGCTTTCTGTCTGGAGAGATGGTCTAGCCCAGTGAGTAGTGAGATATGCATATACAGCAAATACAGCAGAGACTGAAAGCTTGTGTAAAGCACTTTACAGAACAATGAGTGTTGCAGCTACACTCCACAACATTGTAATAAAATCCACTCACTGTAGAAAAGGAAACACAGCTAATACTTGAGAAAATGCAAAACTACAAATTAGCTGAAATATTTCAGTATTTGAACATGTACTTTAAGAACCTACTTACTTTACTACACTGTATCGATCATATCATAGAATCCCTCATAAAAGCAGGTTAAACATTTCTGAAACACAGTGAAACTGGCTCATGGTTAGTTGACCAGAAGAGAAATGCACATGGTTAAGAGTCCACGACTGAGGTGACTGTAAGTGTGGGGTAAAGTTAATCTCCGGAGCCCTTTTAACAGACAGATACTGATATACTCTCTTTTCTAGTGCCAAGTCTTCCTTCCATATGTTCACCCATCCCTTCCATTATCCCTGACTGAAAGGTTCAGGAAAGTGTCTGCTGGATATAAAAGCATGAAGCTCTCCGCACTTCAGTCTGCATGTTTAGACGTTTCGATTTTCATCTACAACTGCTATCTATATATTCGTCTTTCTGATAGGGTGGACGTTAAAGTCTGTGTATTCAACAGAGGTTAAAATGGTTACCAGAGCAGAATGGCATGGGGGCACTCCACATCCCATTGAGCTGACAAGTCCGGGATGATTCTCCTTTCAGCTGTCTTCCGCCCAGACAAGAATACCGAACCGTTGAACCAAATGTAAACTTATCTCCGCTCAGCACACCGTTTGGGGGAGAGCCGGGATGACCACAGTCTACGACTAGAGAGCCACAGAGGAGAGAAATGAAGAAAACAATGGATGACTCGTTTTGACTCAGCAAAGCTCTGTGAGAGGAGGTGCAGCTACTTCTGTCAAGAACTAAGGACAGATTAAAAATATATGCAAGGATTAAGGATTAAAAAGCTGACATGACACTGCTTGCTAGGCTTTAAGGGAATCTTAAGAGTAACATATAAAAAGAAACAAAATGAAAAAGGAACAAAATGAAAAAAAAATGCAAGAATCATTTCAATAAATTCCAAACCCAGTCTTGCTAAAATACTGTCTTTCCAAAGATTGTGAGGAAGAGAGAACGATACTAACCTATGCATTCAGGTAGCGGTTTGTCCCATTGTCCAGTAGGTTGACAGGTCAGTACAGGTGATCCAAACAGGTAATACCCAGGATTGCAGTCATAGAAAACCACTGTGCCAAAGGTAAAGTTGCCATGCTCTATTTTGCTCTGCCGGATTGAGTTGGCTGGGATACCTGGATCAGAGCAGTTGACCACTATACACAGGGACACACGCAGAGACACACAAGCACAAACAGACACAGAGACAGAAAAGCATGTGTTATTTGGCATGAACCAGAGAGGGCAATCTCTCTTCCCCCTCTTCATTTTCCCTATTTGGAAAGCGGTTTTGCAGAGTAGTATAAGGCAGACCAAGGAGGACATGGTGAAGAAGGAACAAAATATCAGACGTGGAGTTTAGGAGGGTTAATGCAGTAGATGCTAAGGGATGAAAGGGTGGTCAGGCAGGTTTGTCTGTAATGGATCCAGAACTCAAGCAGGGTTATGGCTTGTTATCAATGTGCTGCATTTTAATTTTACCCAATTCATTGGCACTTTATTCTGTAAACTGGGCAGAAGGCCGGTAGCTTGTGTACAAACTCGTGCGAGTGAAGCAATTTGAGTTGCTCTGACTGTTATTTGGACAATCAGGGTATGAGATTCATAGCTTACTGAAAAAAAGTTTTTATTTTTGAGACTGGAGCCATGAACAGGTTAGACATATGTTGAGCTCTAAATCTACCTCGAAACTTCATCGAAATTAAGGGAAAAAAGATGTATTTTTATCAAGAAATGTAAGTTTTCTGTTACGATGGTAATAATAGAGGAGATTAAGCTGAACAAAGTTAGAGGTAGAGTTGAGGTGGATACAAATGATGGGGATAAATGAGGATGGTTGCTACTGGAGAAGGCACTAACTGTAAATAAAGAAAGAGACTAAGGTGGTATTAAAGGTTGGGGATAAATAAGGTTAGGGGTGAATACACTTAACTTTTCTCCCCACCTTTACACGTTGGGGGTGGGTGGCTCCATTGGCGGTTAGCCTGGCACTGAGCACGTGCAGGCCCCTCCATTTCATAACCCCGATTACAAACAAAGCTGACCACATCGTTGAGATTGAAGCCGTTTCCCACCGTGCGGCCATATATGGGGCTTCCTGGATGGCCGCAGCTGATCGCTAAGGGAAAAAGTGTAAGACAAGAACACGTTTATTTGCACGCAGATTTGTTTCTACAGAGTGACACCATTCTGTTGTTTTTCATGTTGATGTGTAATCCCATGATAGGTTTTTTTCAATGAGATAATTAAATCCTTAAAAAAACATATGCTGAGATCTATGATTTGGTGTTATTTACTAAAATAGTTGAAATATTTAGTTTGTAGCAAGCAATTATTGAACAGAAGTAATCAGTGCATTTGCTTGGGACTGTCTTCACTCTTGATAAGCCACATTTAGTGTACTTACAGCTCTGCCAGTAACACCGATGACTGTTTTGTTAATTTTTCATCTTGTTAATTGAGTCATTGTATGCTATGAGAAAAGAAGGAGGCCAAGGACTAGTTAGTGTCAGAGCCACTGTCCACAATGAGATGACGGACATCAGCAAGATGGCCACAACCGACTGTATGCTTAGTGAATAGCTCAAGCAGCAGAAACCCAAGAAAGAGGAGGAAGGAGAAGAACCATCATGGAAGGACAGGCCCTGCATGGTATGTACCACAGGCAGATAGAGGAAGTGGCTGACATCTAGAAATTACACCAGTTTAGACAAAGCTGAACTGAAAGACAGCACAGAGGCACTAATTATGGCTGCACAGGAACATGCTGTAAGTTCAAGATCCATAGAGGCTGGGGTCTACCACACCAGGTAAGACCCCAGGTGCAGGCTGTGTAAAGACGCCCCTGAGACAATCTTGCACATAACAGCAGGGTGCAAGATGCTAGCAGGCAGGGCATACATGGAACACCATAACCAAGCAGCCGGCATAGTTTATAGCAACATCTGTGCTGAGTATGGCCTGGAAGTCCTTAAGTCAAAATGGGAGATGCCCCCCTAGGGTGACTGAGCTAATTTCCTGTGGGACTTCCAGATACAGCCAGATAAACTGGTGATGGCTAACCAACCAGACTTTGTAGTGATGGAAAGGCAGAGGAAGACGGCCGTAGTGACAGACGTAGTGATACTGAATGACAGCAACATCAGTAAGTAGGAACACCAAAAGCTGGAGAAGTACCAAAGGCTCAGAGAAGAGCTCGAGAAGATGTGGAGAGTGAAGGCACCAGTGGTCCCAGTGGTAATCGAAGCACTAGGTGCAGTGACTCCCAATCCCAATCCTGGGCCATTTGACCTCAGTACATCACATGATAGAATGGGGCTAGGTTTCACAATGGGTTCACCCGAAACCTTGGCTGATTATGACCCACACCCGTTTTCACACCTTGGCTCGTGTGATTAGGTAGAGGATCAATAGGGAGTCCATGACACTCTTGGGGACACTCCCATAGGGCTTAAAATCTGGGACTCTCCACCAGTTGCTCTTAGAACTGAAAAAGCTTCTCGGATGAGAGATGAAAAGTCTTCAAGGAAACTTAAAGAAGTCCAGATGCTTTTCTTTCCAAGCTCCTTAGACTCTCTTAGGCAAACTTTCATCACTTTTTCAGAATGAGATCATTGCCCTTCTGAAAATTGAAGCTGTTGCTAACAGACTCTTTTCATATGATACTGGGTGGTGGATCAAAATTTGTTTTTACATTGTTCATAATTACATCAGTTTTGACAAGTTCTCAAACATCACTGAATAAAATACAGCCCCAAACCATGATATAGCCTCAACCATGGTTTACAGATAGCCGTAGATACTGTTGTGATTTTCCTGACCTACTCCATAAATACTGATGACGATTTAAACAAAAGTTTAAAATTTCTTTCTTCTCCTTTTAACAAACAGCTACCCCACCCCCACCCCACCTGCCCAAAATCACCAACTGTCATCCAAAAATCATCAGACATAATGACAGGACTGAAAATGAGAAACTGAAAAAGAGAAACTTTGAAAGACTTTCACAAAGCCCGGAGCACTTTTGCTCTAGACCACTTAAAAAGCTGAAAGAAACTCTGGCGCCTAGGAGATATGAGGAGTGGCTCAAGACCTCTGCACTTGTAGCTTATACAATACATCCCAATTGTAGCTTACCCACTAATGTCATTCACATACATAACTTTATACTGCAAAACCATTTCGTACCACTTGTGTGTCATTCTCTTACTAAATTGCAAAAATCCAATCATGTAAAATGTACTTTTAGACATCAAAGCTACAGAAAGATATAATCTAAACCAGACATGAAGATCAGAAGATTTGTATTTCTGGCTCGAAAACCACATCAAGTGCAGATTTGGGCCAAATATGTATGCCTTTCCTACAGTCATTCATAAATATTTATGAAAATGTCAGATGACTGAGAAGGCAAAGCTGGGATCCTAATTTAGGGTCATTATTTTGGAGATATTAGGTCTCACCATCTTCTGTGTCAGAACTGAGTGTGCACTGTTTGCAATCGTGCATCATAATTGTTCTTCTTGTTTCATCCACTGAGCCTTCTCGGCGTTCATGTGATGTTTGCGTAAACAGGCACTTTAGTGTTACTGCCAGTCACTCTCTTATCTACCTCGCAAACTACAAACCTTTAAATTATTTGGAGAGGAGAGGAGTCTAACCAATGTAAAAGAAAAGGAGTTGGTGGTAAAACACGGTGAAGGAGAAAGTCAGGGAACAGAGAGTAAGAGGACACTAAAGGATGAGAAGACAACAGGGAGAAAGAACAGCTAAGGTGAGGAGAGCAGAGCAGAGCAGAAATAATGAAGACAAGAGTTGACGAGAGAGGCAGGAGGCAAAGCACTTGATCAGGAAGAATCAGAAGTTTGTTTGCATGCCTAAGATACAAATTTATCTGACACCATCAGCATGCCCTGCAGCTACACACACACACACACACACACACACACACACACACACACACACACACACACACACACACACACACACACACACACACACACACACACACACACACACCATAGTCTCATTACCATTCTGTGTTTGTGTCTCTAAACAAGAGCCTCTCATCTCCATAATTACAGTATAATTTGGCTGTAAAATGATTTCCCTCAATAACTCCTGCATGAATAACCTCAATAAAAACAGCATAGCACTCCGAGATATGCAGAATGATACAGACACTATCTGGACCACATAGACACAGATGAACGCAAAGAAAAGCATATAATAAAGGCCCTATTTTGTACATTGTTTGTTGTTTTATGAGTAATAATGAAAAACAAATGCTCCGTCTACTCTCGAATCATCAACACTGTGACACCACCTCCGTTTTGTAAAGACTGTCTTAATTTAGGGAACAAATGGGCTGCCTCTTTCAGGAAAAGGTGCCCTTAATTGGCTTCATCATCACCACCTCAAATGTGCCCTGTGTGATGCCTAAAAACCTTCACTATGCTCACAGCAAGTAACCAATTTTAGATTTTCACAGTAGCCTGGGCAAGTTAGGCCACTCTGTTTTATTCTTAAACCCAACTACTTATCTCATTTAAGGCATACTAGCATTTTTAACCCTCTGGCCCGATAAGATTTCTGGTGAGAAGCCACAGTTACTCAAGTCTACTCTGTGAATACTTCGAATGAGGATAGCTCTCAAACAATATTTATGTACTGGCTGTAGTAAAAATAAAAGTAAGAAAAAAGTCCCAAATATCTATATTTCTTTTTAAAATTTGATCTTACTGACAAAAACTAGTAGCGACGTTGGTGGTGCATTCGTACACAGTGTTAGAGGTAATGCCACTGCTGGTCATGATTACTGAAATATTCATTTTGCTTTTACGCCATCTTTAACTCAAACATGCATCTACTGTTTGAAACTACAGTACAGTTTCTTAACACTTAGAGTGTTAACTGTTAGCTGACAAATATACTGCTCAGATAAATTAAAAGAACACTTAGAAAACACATCAAATCTCAATGGGAAAAAAATAATGCTGGATATCTATACTGATATAGACTGGGTAATATCTGGGGGGGAAAGGATGCCACCTTGCTTGAAAGAAATGAAAATTATCAACCTACGAGGGGCTGAATTTAAAGACACCCCAAAAATTTAAGTCAAAAAATGATGTGAAGTTTATTAAAGCACCTACACTACAAACCCAGTGGTTTGTATGGGGCCCAAGTGCTTGAAGGCTTGCCCGACAATGTTGGGCCTCCTAATGAGATGATGGAAGGTGTCCTGGGGGATTTCCCCCGACATCAGCAGCGGGGCACCACTGAGCTCCTGGACAGTCTGAGGTACAACCTGGCACCTTCGGATGGACTGAAACATAATGTCCCAGAGATGTTGTGTTGAATTTAAGTAAGGCAAACATCCTCCAGGAACTGTTCACATAGTTCAAGAGGACATGCATTGTCGTGCACCAGGAGGAGCCTGAGACGCACTCCACCAGCACAGTGTGTCTAAGGATTTCATCCCGACACTTATACCCGATACCTGGCAGTCAGGAAAGATAAAGGTCTGTGCATCCTTTCATAGACATGCCTCCCCATAACTGACCCACAACCAAATAGCATAATGTTCTCGAGGGCTTCTCCACACCCTTTCATGTCTGTCATATATGCTCAGGGTGAACCTGCTCTCATCTGTGAAAAGCACAACGTGCCAGGGGTAACTGCTAACTGGGCTCCATGGTGCCGGGCCTTGAGCACAGGGCCCACTAGAGGACATCGTTCTCTCAGACCACCCTTATGAAGTCTGTTTCTGACTGTTTGGTCAGCGACATCCACACCATTCAGTGGCCTCCACCTGTAAAACTATTCCTTTTTTGGGGGTTGTCTCATTGTTAACAAGCCCCTCTGCTACTTAACTGACCAGATCAATATCCCTGAAGTTTTACTGACTTCATTCTATATGCTGATTAAAAAATGTTCCTTTTATCTTTTTTTAGGATCTGAAGCTTTATAGAAAAAGACTCTCTCTGATAGTTGGGACAAAAGTGAGTTTAATCCTGTGCATAATGTTCTTCTTCATCTTTCCCACTGAACAAAACCTACAGTTGTTTTCAGCATTAAGGCTTCACTTAATGCTGAAAACCATATAGCCATACGTAGCCATGTCGCTACATGTCTGCTCTGCTGCTTTAAGGGCAAATTTAAAGAGCTTAAATTTGAGGTAATTGTGTTTCATCTGAAAACAAAGAAAAAGATCTCAAACTATATTTCAAAAAAGGAAAAGTCTGATTCGACCAAATTCCACTTACTTAAAATTTGAATGATTTACTTGGTGATCTGGATTTCGCCGTATTGGGATTGCTCCCACATCATCATAACTAATGTTAACTAATACTTCAGGTTAACTGCAACTCTTCAGCTTCCCTTTTATGCTGTCATAAGTTTGCAGCTCAGAAGAATAACACTGAAAAACTATGATGATGAGATATGTTTGCCTTCAGTGCTTTCTGAAAAAATTTTAAACAGATGGAGAATTTTGTTCATTTTGGGTGTTTTTAACCAGGAGTACTGACATTACCCCCAAACAGTGAAGTGTATGTAAGTAAGTTTATGTTTCATATCTAATTCTTATAAGATCTGTATGACAAAAATCCAAAATTGGGTTGTCTGAGTATAAAATTCCACATGGTGATCCGGCTGTTAGCACTGTTGCCTCACAACAAGAGAGTCCTGAGTCTGAATACACCATGTGGTCAGGGTCTTTCTGTGCAGAAATGCATGTTCTCCCAATGTCTGCGTAGGTACAAGCAGTGGGGTTAAGATAGGTGTGAATCTGAGTGCAAATGGTTGTCTGGACTGGAAACCTCTCCAGGGTACAGTAGGTACAATTATAATAATGAAAAGGAGATCATCATGATATAAAATTATGTCATCAGTAGTTTTTACTTTCACATGGGACACATCCCCATAAAAATCCCGTGTTTGCTTCCCTTTTGGACTACCTTGCCTGACTTCTTAAAACCAGTCTTTTCCAGTCAGTTTCACTGAATCGCTAAGGTATGACATCAAAATTCAGCAGTTGCACTGATGACCCAAGAAAAATATCAATCATAATCTAGAAACAGATAGATCATTCATCACATTTACCAAGACAATTTGCATGTTTTTCTTTGGCGTTCTACTGCAACACCTTACAAATGTTGTCTCACATAGAAGATCTTAATTTGTCAAACATGAGGCCTTTTTCATTGGTATGCCTCCAAAGTGATTTCTAAGATGTATGATATTGATTCTTCAACTCCACAGGCAAGCAAAACATCCAAAATTTAAATGAACTGCTGAGCTCTTTATCAAACCCTTCCTCCAAATTGCCTCTATTTGACTTTATTTTTTTTTTGTTATCTGTAGTAGCAAACAGCCAAATTCGTCATAATTTTCCTGATCATGCCTCGGTGCTAAAAAAAAAGGTTTTTATAAGGAGTTAAAGTAATAACCACGGTAACCACTATAGACGTTAGTGGTTACCGTGGTGTATTGTGTGACAAATACGTGTCAGAATCTTTTTCAGAGGTGAGCTCATGTGTTTTCTTACGTATGCAGATGGGTAGCTGTCCAGACCACTGGTTGTCTTGGAGACAGATACGGACTGATGAGCCTATTAGTCGGAACCCAGGGAGACACTGATAAACGACCGTATCACGGTAACCAAAGTTTTCCCCGATAACCTGGCCGTTCACAATGCCTTCTGGGATTCCACAGTGACCAGCTGCAAGAGAGAGATTGTGGGAGGGGTCAGACTGCACACACTAAAACAACTTCATTCATTTGCACTTTTAGTATCTAAAATTTGATTCCTGGTTGTCAACATTTCCACAAATGTGTCTTTTGTCTTTTATTGCATTGTATTTACTTATTGTTGTTGTGAGCAGGTGCTATAGTGGGTGGCTGTTCGGCAGATATTCAGATAGTTAAAAATTTAATATACCCGTTTTATTTCATCCATAAAATGTCTCTTGGGGTTATATAACAGCTTGGCTTAAGGGCTTGCACACCGAATCAGTTTCATTGTGTGATTCTAAGCAAACACAGCAAATTGGATCAGTTTCTGCGCTATGATCAAGGCTCAGCTGCTCTGTTCCCACTTCAACATTTTCACAACTGTATTACTGCCCTTTCTAACACTTTCAGTGTTCAAATGAAGGCATCTTTGTGCTTTTAAACAATCAAACTTGGTAAAAACTTAACAAGCGACGTGTGGGGCCCTCTTTTCTCCTTGATCAGATTCATTCACGGAGGTCTGATTGATGCACGGAGCTACCCCAAAATGCTTTAAAAGGCGTTCCACAAAGTTAAAAGAGAATGTGTATTTTCTGCTCTCAGGGATTTTGAATTGAGTATTGATTTTGTTCTTTACAGTAGATAAAACCTGCACCGTGTCCCTGGTGTCAGCAAATGCCAACGATTTAAACACAGCCAGGGAAGTGGAACAGAGGAGAAATGAACGGGCTGCCTGATAATAACTTGCCATTTCAAATTCTGTTTGAGGTGTAGATTACAGAGGTTAAAGGGCACTATTCAAGCGGGTTACACGTTTTACTTTCCTGACTATGTTGCTGAAAACTGTGTGTTGGCAAATAGGAAATCAGTTTAAATTTACAAACAAAATTACAAAGTTAGAGCAGACAGAAATCATTTCATTTCAAGTAATGTATCACACAACAACACACCTAAAAAAGAAAGCAGCTTAAATGTGGGTTTTTTGGTGTGTGTGTGTGTGTGTGTGTGTGTGTGTGTGTGTGTGTGTGTGTGTGTGTGTGTGTGTGTGGGGGGGGGGGGGGGGGGGGGGATTATGGGAAGGAAATAAAGTTCACATTTTTTGCTTTTTAGCCTTAACTACTAAAAATGGCATAAATAACTACAGTTGTGCATTTTTAATTTGCAAAATATGCACAGTGAAGGCAAATCAAGGCTAATAAGAAAAGTCATTGAAGGAAAATGCTGTTTATAGCACTTTTCAGGACTTGGTTTATTTATTTCTTGACAGAATCATGCCTCCTCATCAGTTTAGGTTAAGTTTCATTGAACCATTCCTTTATAAATTGCATCTCATATCCCCCCTCAGCCTGTGAAGTATTCTGGGAAGCGCTGCCTCTACTGAGGTTTCACGAAGAAGTGACAACATCGTGTGGTAACATCTGTTACCTCTGGCTGGCACGCTGACAGAAGAAAGCTGCGGGGTTGGCTTTTTTTCTCTGAATTATATAAAAAGAGAAAATTCAAAATGAATTTATAGTGAGTGCACAGCAGCAGCTTGCTCCTGATAGTTTTGCCTGTGTGGTGGACCAGGTCAGAGAGAAGCAGCTGTGCAGCCACACATGAGGCGGAAGGCACATACCTACAGTCGATACCTGCTCTCATTAGATTGACTTGAAAAATCACATCTTTGCAGCTCCGTCTCTACTGGAGGTGTTTCATTGTGTGTGCGAGTATGTATGTAGTGTATTCTGTAAGCCCAAGGCTGAATATTAGTGTCTAGATATACAGGGTGGGCCATTTATATGAATACACTGTAATAACATGGGAATGGTTGGTGATACTAAAGTCCTGTTTGTGGCACATTAGATATGTGAGGGGCAAACTCCTCAAGATGGGTGGTGACCATGGTGGCCATTTAGAAGTCGGCCATCTTGGATACAACTTTTGTTTTTCCAATAGGAAGAGGGCCATGTGACACATCAAACTTATTGGTAATGTCACAAAAAAAACAATGGTGTGCTTGGTTTCAACGTGACTTTATTCTTTCATGAGTTATTTACAAATTTCTCTTTATTCACAGCCATTGACATGTCGAAGAGGTTAACACGTGAGAAGCGGATCGAAATTGTGTTGATATCTGGTGAACGCAGTAACCGGGTCATTGCAGCAGATTTCAATGCAAGACACCCTACGAGACCACCCATCTCCCATGCTACAGTTAGCAAACTGCTTGCTAAGTTTTGTGAAACTGGTTCAGTGTTGGATTTGCCAAAATGTGGACGCAAGAAAACTGTCACTAATGAAGAACCATCAGTGGCTGTCCTAGCTTCATTCAGCAAGAGCCCACAGCGTAGCACTCGCCGCATGTCACTGGAGAGTGGCATTAGTCGAACATCCCTTCGGCGGATATTAGCTACTCACAAATGGCACCCTTACAAACTCCAGCTACTGCAGCATTTCAACGAGGATGACCCAGATTGGCACACAGAATTTGCAGAATGGGCAAAACAAAAATTGGAACAGGACCCTCAGTTCACGCAGAAGATTTTGTTCAGTGATGAGGCAAACTTTTATGTGAATGGTGAAGTTAACAAACAAAACCACCGCTATTGGTCTGACACTAACCCGCATTGGATGGATCCCTCCAAGACTGTTGGAACAACAAAAGTGATGGTTTGGTGTGGTATATGGGGTACAACCATAGTGGGTCCATTCTTCATCAATGGAAACCTCAAGGCCACTGGATATTTGAAATTGCTACATGATGATGTGTTTCCCTCTTTATGCACTGAAGCTGGCACGCTCCCTGAGTTTTTGTGCAGCACCTGAAACTACGGATACTGGATGCCTCTGCTGGCATTTCTCCTGCGGTGTTGCTATCAGTGTGTGAAGAGTGGGAGAAGAGGGTTGCATTGACAATCCAACACAATGGGCAGGACATTGAACACATTTTATAAGTGGTCAGAAACTTGTAAATAACTCATGAAAGAATAAAGTCACGTTGAAACCAAGCATACCATCGTTTTTCTTGTGACATTACCAATAAGTTTGATGTGTCACATGGCCCTCTTCCTATTGGAAAAACAAAAGTTGTATCCAAGATGGCCGACTTCTAAATGGCCACCACGGTCACCACCCATCTTGAGGAGTTTGCCCCCTCACATATGCTAATGTGCCACAAACAGGACTTTAATATCACCAACCATTCCCATGTTATTACGGTGTATCCATATAAATGGCCCACCCTGTACTATAATTTATATTATAGTATATCTTTCAGCACACTCCTGGAGCTGTTGGTACATACCTAAACATCGTGTTTCAGTTCCACTCCAAAGCCCAGATGACAGGCACTCTCTGACAGCTGACCCCACCAGCATGAAGCCAGCATCGCAGGTAAAAATGGCTGTAGCACCGAATGTTGTCTGAGTACCAATCTTCTTTCCATTGGGTGGGGATGGCAGCTCACCGCAGGAGATAACTGAAACACACGGTCAGGCACAAGCAATTTAAAAGCAGTTGTGTACCAGTTTAGCACCAAGTTAATTTGTGTAGCTGCTAGAGCTCATTGGCTTCAGTGAGAAATGCTACCAATGCTGGCAAGCTGTTTATCAGGTAAATTTGGTGCCAATAGTGTTTTTCTCTCTTTTTTTTTTTCCCTTTTCGTCCTCACACATCGAAAGGCCTGGCAAGGAAAATAATAGCAAATCTCAGAATGTCACAGAATTCTTTAAAGGAAAATGACATTGACTCAAAATGTCACAGAATCCCCACAGAAGAAATAATAGATCATATTCAGTTTAGAAATGTCACTGTGACTCTTCTGAGTTAGATAACAAATTCAAAGCATACAAGTTTTCTTTGTAAATAACCGTCGTCACATTAGTAGAAATAAGACATTAAAATATATTTTAAATCCATTTAAACTTTGTAAAACGGCTCTGTTCTTGGCAGAAATTTTGAACAAAATCGTCAAAACAAGTATGAATGTGAGTGAATGAATAGTGGTATTGTAAAGCGCTTTGGGTGCCTTGAAAAGCGCTATATAAATCCAATCCATTATTATTATTATTATTATACCTCTTCTTGTTTGAATTCAGGTGTTTTCAGACCCATTGCTACAGGTCAGTTTGTGAAATTTCTTCCCTCCTTGATTATCTTTGTCGCTTACCCTGACAGTGCGGCCTTTCATTCCTCCAGCTCCAAACTCCGTTGGATAAGCACTCGATGTGGGCGGGGCCTAGCCTGTAGTATCCCGGATCACAGGTGAACACAATACGTGTCTTGTATTCGTAGTGTGACCCATTGACAATCCTCCAGCGGCCATGCTCTAGAGAGAACGACCCGATGCTGGGACATACTACCACTGCAGAGTCAGACAGTATGAAGAGGAAAATAAACCATCATGAAATCTGAATGAAGAACACATATTTTCTGTCGGTTTGCTATACTCATATATGCTTACATTTGCGATGATACTCAGATTTGGCATTCATTTTGTTGATATTCTGCCGGTACGTGGGTGTTACTAACCAGAACATCGCGGCATCTTGTTGTGGTTGCTCCATGTTCCATCAGGCTGACAGATGGCTGACGTCAGTTCTTTACTGGAGAGTCTGTACCCATCGTTACAAAAATAGGAAACTCTTGTTCCGACGGAGTAGTCAGATGTTAAAACGCCACCGTTTATAGGAGCCTTGGGTACCCCGCATGAGACAGCTAAGGGAGGATGGATGCACACTTGTAAGATGACAACAAGCACACAGGCACAGAAAAACTCAAATGCACAGTTATGCCTGTCATATAGGCAGGTTTGATGTCTACCTTTGAAATGTTTATTCGGAATCAAAAACCAGCAAATGTTTTGTATATCTGTAAATCAGCTCCAAGATGTACTTTTATTAAGTTATTAAAGTAAAAATAAAAAATAATAATCTAATTAATTTTCACCAAACATCCATCTTGCAGAACTTTCCATATCGTGGCTTTAAATACACCGTTTTGTAGAGCACTGTGACATTACTCAGATTCCACAATATGCTATACATCCTTCATTTGACTCTCTATTGATGGCAGCTTTGAGCTGTGCCTTCCAATTATTGTTTGAAGCATGATGATATTGTCTACAATATCGCTGGAAACAAAGATGGCACCAATTTTTAGATATGGTTTAGTAAATTCTGAGAATACAAACAAAAACGAGAGAAAAAGAAAGTAAAAAAAAAAAAAAATGATTAGCTGCAATTACAAGTTGTCTTCTACATGTATAGCTTATAGATGTAGAAGACAACTTTTTAAAAACATCTTTAAAAGGTTTCCCTTTTTATTAAATTAAAATGAAAAAAAAAAAACCCCCACTGCTATTATATTTACTTGGTCAGTCTATCAATCTCTAAATAACAACAAATTAAAGGGTTTGTGATTTTGTGTTGAGATGTGACACCTAAGCTATATCTGTTTATCCACGTCCATACAAAATTGGAAACTGTGCAAGTGCAATAGCTGTGTTTCAGTGTAATATGGGTATGGATTAGAGATGCCACGATACCACTTTTTTATGTCCGATACCGATATCATAAATTTTGATATCTGCCGATACCGATATGAATCCGATATAGTGTGTTTTAATCAATAAAACTGTTTTTTAAATATCTTGCTGCATTTTGTATAAGTTCATACTCAAGTTTAAATAAACAACAACACTAAAGCTATTCTGTTATACCTGTATGTAAAAAATACAAAAAATATTTCATAGTTCAGCAATACTGATCAATCTAATAAACTTAAACCTACTCCATCCCCCCTATTCTGGTATTTTAAAGAGTAGCAGAAATATTAAGCAACCTAACAAATAGGGTTGCAAACTCCCAGCAAAAAAAAAAAAAATAGGGAACCAACACCCACCTCATGATGCTTAATTGACATAATCAACTTTAATTTGATGCAGTGTGAAAAAAAAATGCACAGAAATAAATTATTTTTCAAGAATAATTAAATAGATTCAACATCTTTCTTCTACAGAATTGCAGACTGCACAGATGGTATCTTCCCAAAGGAAAAGGTACTATAGCTTACTAGGGTATATTAGACTTAACAGTTACTATATACAGTAATGGACTTCTATATATTTTACACAAGATTAAAACTGGGTGTAAGATTCAGATAATTATTTATTAAAAGCTAGACATTTTAAAATAAGAATAAGAAAGAAAAGTATGTCTTTGTGCCCCCTTTTTCCTGTTAATGCCCTATCGGCCCCCCTGGCTAAACTATGCTAGATCCGCCCCTGCACAGTTACCAGCTGTCAGCTACGTAGAAAAAGATCCTCGAGTAGAAAGTAATATTAAATAAATTCTAACAACAGCTTATCAAGCTTAAACGTGCTGCTGCTGTTCAGCCGCTGGTTTCCTCTTTCTGGTGCAAAGTGGACCAAAAACAAAGAAAAGAGATGGATTCCCGACAGAAAAGCCGATTAGCTGATCATTGATCAGTTTCACGATTGAAGTAGCAACAGGAGAGGGAGGGAGAGAGAAGAGGCACTCGCTCCATATATCGGTTGTTAACCTTAATATGGAAATGCTTTACAAACATTCAGAGATGAACTTTTACACTTGCTTTACTTCTCTGTTCTATCACGTGAGCACACTGCTCCAACGTGCTACGGTTATGAGCCGAGTTACGCCGTGTCGTAAGTTTTGTGAGGTGCTTTTTTGATATTTAATGGATCGAATTACATTTTTTATTTCTCTCCGATATCCGATCCAGTAATTTACGTCAGTATCAGATCGATACCGATACGTAATATCGGAACGGTCCATCTCTAGTATGGATCAGAGTCAAAACAAATAGTCTATTTCAGGATTTTTGCATTATTTTTGAGTATCCATTTCATTTCATTCAATGGAATTTACTAATGCTTTTATTCCAGATACTAAATTCTTCAGCACAGTTGTATCATATCTGCGCACTTTCCTCACAGAGACAAACACACCTTGGCACGCAGGTACAGGAGAATCCCACGCATGGTAGCCAAGTGATGTGCGGCGGCAGGTTGCTGTGGCGTTGCCTATGAGACGGTATCCACGGTCGCAAGCCCACCTCACCACGCTGTTAACGTGACCGCCGCTCTGTGAGGAGATGGAGCCGTGGAGCGGGGAGTCTGGGGTGGAGCAGTACAGAGCTGCAGTGGAAAAAAGCACATTTGAAAAACAAGGATTTGAAATTGCTACAGACCGGGAGGGTTACTGTCATCAACAAAGAAACTTGCACAATAAACACAAAAGAGGTAAAGCTCATTCAGTAGATAGTGCTGCACTATATCTGCATGCAGGTATGCACCATTATAAAGGTTAGCAGTAATAATAGATTCACTAGCAGAGATTCTCACATGTCTGCTATTATGAAATTACAAAGGTTGAGATAATTTCCTGAAACTTGTATTAATGTGAGTCACTACTTATTTATAATACAACAGGATGTCGAGCAAAAGAAGACTAATGGACTTTGATTTTTCCAAAATGATCATGTACAAGACGTGCTTTGTGATTTGAAGAGCTCGATGCTTTTCCTCAATGAGCCATGAATTAGAGAAAGGAGTCTAATTAAAGATATTGATGGTCATGTTCCTAACAGGTCTCATACCTTTCCAGGCGATCTTAAAAGAAAGTTTTTCACCCAATTAGGAGCCATGTGACAACTATATGAATGTCAATTATAATTACACATAGTCGCTCTTGGCAGAGCCCTCTCACTGAACAACCAGCGAGTGCAGTTACAACGGACATGAGACATTACTGGACACACCGCCCGCAAAGTCATTGATTGCTATAGGTAGCTTTATTAAATATTCTTAATAAAGGGAAACATTAATCCTCTACGACAGACAATAATGGCATCTGGAGGGACTCGTGCTGCAACTGCCAAAAACCTGTCAATTTTAAGTGGACCTATTAGGCTCATTCCCACCTCCACTTTCAGTAAGTATCTTTATATGATTCACACATCTTTTTATTTATATATATATATATATATATATATATATATATATATACACACACACACACACACACTATTCTTGGTCTTATTATATCAATATTACCCAGACCTTGGTCCACAGTGCATGGTCTGTAATTCTCCAAACTGGGCAAGAACCCCACAACAACATCTTAACTTGTCTTATGTATTAGTGATAAGCCTGTTTTGTCCCTCTAGTATGCTACTGCCCCAGTATCTGTGTGGTTGGGTTTTGAACCAAAATAGTCTGAGACCACTTAAGAGTTGTGAGGGTTTTTTGTTCACCCCTTTTTTCTTGGGGTAGAATCAGTGCCAGGGAAGTTTTGTACAGTTTTGTACAGTGATTTCTAAGTAAGCATGTCTGACACAGTTTATTTCTAAAAGCACTGAAAGTTTAATCAGCATATAGCAAAGCAGCCAGTTGACAATATCTCATCAGATGGTTCTTCCCCTGTGCTAGTTTTAAGATTGATGGCATTAAACTGCTGATTTTAATCTCACATGGATGTTTTTTATAATGACAATAATATGTTGAGAAAATTTTACTTTACTACCTGACAAGAGGACTAAATTTTCTCATTGTAATTAAAATTTCATCACATTATGTTTTCTCAAAGGAGGAAGTACACTCACCGTCATGCACTGGCTTGATTTTCCAAGTTAAAAACATAGCCGATGTTGAACCCCGGTATTAGTAGGCTTACAGCATATGTTTAACATTTCTTGCAGATGCTCACATTAATCACCGCCACCAAAGAAGGTTACCGAGTGTGAGCGCGTTTAGCTTTTTTTTCCTGTTATTTTTCTGCGCATAATTCATCATACAGTGCAGTGGTGTTTCAAAGGTTAAAGAAACAACCTCCTGGCTAGAGTATATGGAGTGAATAAGCAAACTAAACTGGTAAAATTGTCTCCTCCCCTTTAACTGTCAAAAATGTCCTTGAATAAGGCACTCAAGCCTCATTACCCAACAATCTAAAGCTACTCAGCAGGCCCAGGTGCGAGATTGCCTAAATGCAAAGCTTGCTGTAAAACAGCATCTGTGCTCATCAAGATGTCTTCACACAGATAAAACTTAAGAACTAACCTATAACGCATTTCAGTAAAGTGCTTTAGGAGGCAGACAGAAGTTTGCTAGAAACATATGTTAAAGATAGAGAAATAAGGTACAGCGAGATATTGTGATATTTTTTTTTCACGAACTTTCTTCCCATAAGCTCTCAAACTTTCACATCTTTAAATATTTATTGTGCAAATTAAATGGTACAAACAGCTCCTTCTGTCTGCCTCTGTCTGCTGTTGTCCTTATTTTCATGCATTATATTAAAAGTAGTAGTAAAATAAAGTTGGGATACATACTTTGGTACTCACCAACATAGCGAATTTTGAAGCCTTTCTTGTTTGTGCCATGGTCTGAAGACCAGCGGACTAGGAACTGGTGTCCAGAGGTTGTGAGGTTAAAGGGTGTTGGCAGGTCACCACTAAGTGTCGCCAAGGTGGGGCTGTTGGATGTGGGACCTGACAGGGATTAAGATAAAGTGAAAGAGATGGAATAATGGAGAGAGAGACAGGGAAAGAAAGACAGCAATAATAGAAGGAATGAGACATGAGAATACAGTGACATTTGGTATAATACAGCGGTGTGCATTCTTTCAAAAATGTGTCTATGAGTGTGATGTGTGGCTCTCTGATGTTGAAATCTGCGTTCCTTTTTGTGTTTTTTACCATCAAAAATCTCCAACACGTCAAACTCTCTCTCGGTGTGAAAACTTTCAAAGGTTATTGTGACATTGTATCCTTTCTCCACTGTAACACTCCACGAACACATTTGGAGGTTAGGGTAGCTTTCTGGCCAGCCAGGGCTTAAGATGACACCTGAGGAGTCGTATCGCACATCATGTGCAGGGCACTGAACTGTAAGTAAAAAATAAATAGCAAAGCCAATTGTTATATTGAATGACTACACAGCTTGATGGGTTTTTTTGACGGTGTCAAGCTGAAAATAGTAACTTAAACTGGTTTTGTACTGGCATCCACTGACCTTGGCATGTTGGGGGTGGTGAATCCATCTGCAGCCTCTCTCCTAAGCGACAGGTAAGAATCTCACTGCCAACCAATGAAAATCCAGGATGACATCTGTACCTGATGATGTCGCCTGGAGACACAAAATCAGTGTGTCTATAGAAAACAGAGCTGGTGCTAGCATAGCTTAGAGTGGTAAACTCTAAGTACATTTGAGTGCTTGATTTCAACACATTTCCAAGAAAGTCTTTACATTACAGCCTATGTACTCTAATGACTTTAGAATTAAACGTTTCAATAGAAAGCATCTTATCAACTTGTTGAGATGATGAATTGTTATAAATTGCTACAAATTTAACTCATACAAACTTCAGCTTGATGATTGGCAATAAAAACATGAAATATTATCACATGCCAGGAGCAATTTTTACTCGAGCCACATCTTCAGTACAGGACTTTTATTTGTATACACAGTACACCCATGCTCCACTTTATTGGTTATAATATGTTATTACTGAATGTGACCTTGTTTTGTCTTCAGAACCTTCTTAACTCTTTGTGGTATAGACTCAACAAGGTGCTGGAAACATCCCCCCGAAGAGTTTGCTCCACACTGACATGATAGCATCAAACTGTTGCTGCAGATTTGTCAGTTGGGCCTCCATTGTTGTTCCAGCACATTCCAAATGGGCTCTACGGGATAGAGTTCTGATGACTGTGGAGGCCATTTGAGTACAGTGAACCCATTGTGAGATTTGTGATCCAAGAAACCATCACCAACAGCATTACAACACCAGCACCAGCTTAAATCACTGAATGAAGGCAGGGTAGATCCATGTTTTTATTTTGTTTATGTCAAATTTTTTACCCTATTCTGAATATTGCAGCAAAAACATCAGATGACATTTTTCCAATCTACTATTGTACAATTTGAGTGAGCTTGTGTGAACTGTAGCCTCAGTTTGCTGTTCCTAGCTGTCAAAAGTGGCACCTGGTATCATCTTTTACTGTTGTATCCCATCTGCTTCAAGGTTTAATGTGTTGTGTGACATGCTCTTGTGGATACCTTGGTAGTAAAGAGCAGTTATTTGAGTTACTGTTGTTTTCTTATCAATTTGAAGCAGTCTGGCCATCCTTCTTCACTGACCTCTGGCATCACCAAAGCCTTGTCACGAAGCAAACCGCTCCTCACTGGATATTTTCTCTAGACCCTACATATGATTGTATTGGAAAATCTGCCATCCTGATGCTTAGTTTAAAGTCCAGCAGCTTGTCCTAATGCCTCAATGCCTAAATGCATTCAGTTATTGCCAGTTATGTGACTGGCAAATTAGATATTTGTCTTAATGCACAACTGAACAGGTGTACCTAATGAAGAGGCCAGTGAGTATATATGAATGGATTAGTGCGTGTCTTAAACCAATAAAAAATGAATTACAGAATATATATACACAATATAACACCAATCATCCTTGATTTAAGTCTTCATTCGTGTTATCGTGTCCTTTTTATCCATCAAAGTGACACATCTGTGAGCAATGGCAGGCAGACAGACAGCTCACCTATCTCAAGCTCGCCATCCTCCATCAGCATGTCAGCACTGGGAACTTCTGGAGGAGGCTGGCAAACCCTTAATTGGTAGGCTGGGAGATACAGAAACGGAGAGGAGACAGAAAAAGGAACAATGTATAAAAAATGTGTTCAAGGATCCCGTGTTAAAATTTAAATGTAATTTTTTTCCAAGTGCAATGAAAGGACAGAATAGTGTGACATTCAATCTTGGTCGCATCGGTTTAACTGAACTTTTTAAGTTCAAATGGTGGGCAAAGTATGGAATCAAGAACAGATCAGCTACACAGACACAGCACTGTCTTGAATCATAAAGAGGAATTAACTTCACAGTCACTGAGCTGAAGGCTGTAATCAATATTACTGCATGACTGTAGATCACTTGCTAACAGAGAGAGAGAGAAAGAGTGAAAAGAGAGAGCGAGTTAGAGAATAGAGGCAGACACAGACAGGAAAAAGGGAGGACAAGAAGCGAGCGAAGGAGAGAGGGCTAAGGGCTGTAAGTCAAGATGAAATTGACTATGAAAATGAGACCTGCCAATAGCTTCTGATGCTCTAATGCATATCAAAGCCCTGTGGTCTATGAGTGCGCGCCAGGATGTGTGTAAATGTTTGAGCAAGTGCATGTCTATGTTTGTGTGTGCAGCAAGCTCTGTGCTTCTACGCGCGATGAAAGGATCACTGTTAGCAGTCATCGATTTCGCTTAGCTCTGAGACCATTTTTATAGCTACTTCCACATGCGTGTCACATACACTGGCTCTCTCAGCCTCGTGTTCATGATGCTAGTCACCCGTGCGTGGCCCTCGTCTGTGTATGGAAGCTCCACACCTTTGAATTCAACCATTCCACTGAGTTGACTGATGAAAATGAAGAATAACAAGTATGTAATCCCGCCAACGATGGGAGCGCTGAAGTAGATGAATATCCTCAAACGGTGGCTTGATCCTTCTTTTGGCGCTTATTTGGCATTTCAAACTAAATTTTCTCTTTAGTAGCTGTCTCAGATTCAAACTAGGGCATTCTGAATTTCTTTACAGGTCACTGAAGGACACTCAAAAGAAAACTTAAGAACAATACTTTATAGTGACAAGTTTCTGCTTAAGAAAACGTCAGTGCAGCGAATCATGAAAGGTTCCCATTCTTCTGGTAATTATTATGCAACAATTTAAGTTCTGTACGGATGATCAAATAGGCTGCTCTGCTCTCATCTTTCTTTCATTCTCGCTGTCTTTCTTGTTTTCTTCTAATATTGTCTCGAAAAGAGACGCGACCAAATAATGCTAACTACTACTGCCATACATGTCACCCCCTTTCCATTTTATCCATCTTCCCTGTCACTTTTTGCTGTTCATCGTCCAATAAAGCAGAAATTGAAAGTAAACTTGAATCCATCAGATGGTGCTGTTCCTGTGTGAGTGTGACAACTGACAGTTAAAACCTGCCAACAAAAATTCATTAACAATGTGTCATCTGTCTGAAAAAGGGAAGCCTGTTCAAAAACAACATGACATATTTTCACTAAAGAGCACTGAACAGAAACTTTTGAGAAGTAGGAAACAGGCTTCGGGGGGGGAAATAAAGAGGCGTGGGTACATCTGTGAGAGAGAATGCGGGAGAACCAAGAGCTCATGAGGTTCTTTAAACATTATTTTGTCATCTTTAAAAAAGCCTGTCATCTTTTAGTTAAAGTAAAACCATTGTGGAATTAACTTTTGTGTCATAATGACACATACCAGAAACATTAGTCAGTAAAAATATAGATTCACCCATTAAATGAAATTTAAAAAGACAATAGATGATAATTAAATGTAATATATAAAAAAAAGAGTTTTGCATTTCCCTGCTTCTAAACATTTTGATGATTTCTTATGTACTTTAATGTACAGTATGCTATGTGTAGGAATCTTTAGATGAATGGAGTGGTTTTCACCATAAGCAGTATTTGAAAACAAAAAGAAATACATAGGCACCAAAGGACCACAGCACAGATTAAGGTGAGATGAAAACCTAAATGGCACAGACAGTGCAGGAATGGAGAAAGAGCAGCTAAGGACCAGGACAAATACTCCAAAAGTCTGTGAAGGGAAAATGACTGTTTTTTTTAAAAAGGTGTAAGACAGATAGAAAACACTTCTTTCTACTAACAGGGTGCAAAAGACAAACACTCAATAGCTGATTTTTGTGAACCAATGCAACACACATTTTTATGAGTAAATTGCAGGTTTGCTGCTTACTTTGTTTTTTTTTCTACTGTATGAGATAAAGAGATAAAGCTATCAACGTGCTTTTTAATCTGACAGCGTCTAAGAACACAGGAAACCATCATTTAATTGGAAGTTTAACAAAAACAAGATTAATGAGCTTTTCAGTTGCTAAAAAAGTTCCATCCCTTGCAGTGCTACCTTTAGTAGAACCACAGTAAACAGCATCAAACAAACAAGCCTATTAGGCTACATTAAACCTCTACTAAGCAATCTTATTCCTGTATTAAGATTAGCACTACTTTATTAGACATTTATTAGTTAATGGTGCATTTATTAATATCTGCATCACACACACATATATACTTATATATATATATATACACACACACACACAACTATGCCTTAAAATCCCATTTCCTTAATTAGTTTTATACAATTATTTAGCAAGCATTCCATTTTTGATATAAAACATGACTTCATTGGTTATTGTGTAGAATTATATAATGTAATATTGATGCCATACATAAACATCACCATCACCGCATACTCAGACATGAGTATATTCACTGTTTGCAAAAACAGAAGTTAATGTTGAAAAATTAAAATAGTATACTTTTATAATGAGCAGCAGGGGTTATTTTGCCAAGCAACATGATGATGTCATAATATCTATAGATACGTAAAGATGTACCTGTGCTCGAATGTTGGTTGTTTCATGGACAAACAAACAAAAATACAGATTGTATTGTCTATTTATGGTAAGATCATTCTAAAAAAAATTATCATAAAGCATTACCAAGTGTTTTTTTTAACACATTTGGAAATGTTACCAACTGGTTTAATAATCTCTTCTTCGAGCAGCCGAGACCTCAAAAGCTTTTCAGTGTCGCCCCAAAGTGAATCACACATCACAAACTTTGTATTAACATTTTTTTGGAGTCATTTTTAAGCATCATTTAAAAATAACTGGGTAGTAACAGTGGGCGGGATAGTGGTATAGTGAAACTCCTCAGTAGTCCGCACTCAAAGATAAAGTCGGAAAGACGAAAGCTTGAAAATGACGAGTTTAGTCATTTCAAAGAGAATGTTTCTACAGTGTTGCTATTATCAACTCGGTTCATAACATTAAGAATATTAATTACTAATCACTGTGATAGGATGTGGCAAAGAGAGGAAGATCAATTTCAAATGAGTCAGAATGAGTCAAAGGAAGTAGATCTGACTGTGAAGTTAAAGAGAGTTCAGTTCAACAAAAAACTATTGGAGCTAGAACTAATGATTGCGCTACACTGTTGCCATACCTCAGGACAACAAAGACAACTACAGAGAAAAGCGCTAATGAGAGCATCATCTGTAACTGCGCAGACAATCAAGTAACATGCTTCTACGGCAGGCTGATATTATCATTATCTCTGTGATAATGTGGTCTCTTTCTTACCATGATAACTTAAGACAAAAAAGCCGGCTCCAGAGAAGTCCGAGTGGAATTTGATGAGGATGATGTTGGACGTTGAATAGACGGACTCCAAAGCTGTGTTTCCGCTGAACTGTCCAATCTGAGGAGAAGACTGATCTGGACCATCCCTGTGGTAAAAAACCCCAGAATGAAACACAAAGAAAACATACACAAAACCTGTGTGACCAAGAAGACAGCGAGAGAATAAAGGCCCATAAACGAGTGGACTTGATCTTTCTTTATAGAACAATGGGCTTGAACGTCCACCTAAGATATAATTTGAATAAGTTATTGCAGTCATCGGTGACAGTTAGATGGCTATTTATGTTCAGGAAATGGTTGCTCCAAGGCTAGAAACAAAGACAGAAGAGACTTGACGATTTTTTATGAGACCTGCTCCATTAACTGCAAATGCAGATGGACATTGTGTGACAAAGTGCTGGCTCCAACAGCGATTGTGCATGGCTATGGGCTCATCTTCCTTCTCAAAACAATACAAACCACAATGTCAAAAAGCTCATTTAGATAAGAAGTGCTCTGAAATTTAGATTCAAATTCTCTGACAAAGTAACAGCTCTTGATAACACCACAACCCACAAATCTATGGCTCTCTTGTTCTTGCTTGGGGATGAGTTCATAAATATTGACTGAACTGTTGACAGATCATAAGAATAACAAATGTTAGTCCTGGTGTAGACTTGGCTTCACTGTTCCCACTAATATGGGCCTGGCATTCGCAAAAAGTCACACAATTACCCGAGAAGGCAGGCAGGAGGTTATCCATCAAATGGCAGGTCATGCTCTCAGTGAACATATTTCACCTTTAATGACAGCACCAGCTGTCAGACTGGAACTAACCAATATCAGACTCATTATCTGTGATTAAAAAGCATAATCATGAAGTTAAATTAAATGATTATTTCCTGCTGTTAAGTGTTTTTGGAAGAGACTAATTATACCTGCCAGGTTATGAACAGAATCATCCCCTTCTCTGATTCGCATTGGGTGGCTCAGAGTCATCAGAGCAGTTGCACTTATTGCCTTCCACTGCTTGATTACAGCTGATGCACTCGCTCGCTAACATTTATTAGTATGTCAACGCAACACTTTCAGTACAGAATAGGCTTTAAAGATAAGGTTGCACAATATATAGAAACATCTGTGACATATATGGAAACTTTTGCAGTGGATCGCTGTAGCAAGCCTCCCAGTTTGAGACCAATTAGCAGACTAAGCGACTGTCAGGTCAGCTGGCTCTGGACTGAAGAGACCGCTGTGAAAATCACACCTCTACCACTGACTCCGCGCTCTCTATGGGGAGCCAGCATGATTGCGTGACTAAGATCGGGAATTTTTACCGCATTCTTGTGTCGTCTTTGCTTCAGTCCGTCCACTTTTCTGACAGACCAAAGGGTCAGAAACACGCTGTGCGACCAATTCATGGAATTCACACAATCAGCTGTGGGTGGGCGGCACATGCTTCAACTGTGTCGTGGTGTGGGAAAGACAGGCTGGATATCGCACAACTATAGACTAAAACTAGAGCTAAACAAGTCACACACCAACTGCTGAAGAAAACAAGCTGCTTTTTTCAGTGGATAGCTGCTAAAGAGGAAGGTCTGCAATGTCATGTTTGTGTAGAAGCCAAACAATACCATAAAGCAATAAGTGTGAAATTACAGATTTGCTTGATATAACTGAGCTATACACCATCCTGTAGCACTCTGAGGAGTGAAGCAATGGATCAAATGAATTAGTAAGCTGCAGCAATTTTGCTAACAAGTTAAACATTACAGTCAAGGAACTGCTGTTTTTCTATTCCTAAATGTCTTATTCCTGCTTTTCTGACATTTTACAGCCAAATCAAATCACCAACTGAGCTTGAAAACTTGATTTATTCCTAGAAAGTTAGGTTAATGAGTTAGATTTGATATTGGAGTGAGAAACAGTTGACAGAGTTGCAATCCTGTGAGGCTTCTTCTCAAGTCTGAGGAAAAACGGAACTGTAAAAGCAGTTTTGACAGCATGGCAAGCGCGGAGCTAATCATATCTATAATTTCATGACTTCTACAGACAATAAAGGCATCTTGGAATATCAGGTGGTGAATGTTGTGAGAAAAATACCTTTTATATTTAAATCTGAGCTAAATTAAAATCTAATTTTCATTATATTTTCTGCTGACCTAAAAAGTTGAGAGTTCTCAGACTTTCTAAAGAGGAGAGAAAGTTTCTTGTTAGAACAATTTTACAGTTTCCGTGTGGCTAAAGAAACAGCCAGACCTGGACATCTGGAAGGTTGGCAGTGCTTACAGAAAGACAGGATAACAACAGAACAAGCCAGACATTCGGTCCTTCTGTGCTGGTCTAAAAATACACGATTTGCAAGGAAATGTATCAGCAGCAAACCACGTCTTGTCCTGCTGTTGTGTTCTTTTTGCTCAGCCCTGCCTCAAATGCCTATGCGGCTACATCGCACCCTGTTGTCTTTTTATAGGAAACAGGAGTAGGTGGAGGGACTCTGGAGAAAGGGGCAGCATCATGGCACCCGTAGCAATAAACGATGCAACGTATTTATGGTTCTGCTACCACCTTGTACCTGCAGATATCTATGTAGCGTGGTATCTAAGCACCATTTAAGCACCTGCATTGACAAAATGTCTAGTGTTGCCAATGGCTGTTTTCCTCAAGAAGAATAATGAAGAGAGAAGTCAAGGTTGGTTAGCTGGGAAGCGAACGATGTATTGTATATAACATATAAGGCTGGCCGAGCATTAAAGATAGTGTAAGGGACAGGCCAAAGAAGAGAAAGACCTATGGCTAAAAACAAAAATGGGTAAACCGTGACAAGAAGAAAATTATATCAGAGTGACTTTATATGCATGACATGGTGTCTGCAGTCATAGTAACCTTGCAGGAATTTAGCCAATTAGTGGTTAGCTCTGAAAAGATTTTAAAGAGCGTAGCATCCGGCTAGAGAGAGAGAAAAGAAAGTGTGTGTGAACAGAAAGTTATGTGGTACAAATTAAATAGTTATTCAGTCAAATAAAACATTTCTTACTTAAACTCACTTGAGGCAGCGAGAAGAAGGGATAGCATTATAATAATAGCACATAATGAGCATGAATACTGTCAGTTAAGAAGTAGAGCAAATATAAAACGTGCTAATTGAAAAAGTAAATAGCACCTACCAGACAGTAATGTAGTCATATATGGGCTCTGTGCTCAGTACAGTAAAGTTGATATAAATCCCGTGTCCAGGAGGAACTCGAACGCTCCACACACAGTCCTGGAAATTTGGGTATTCCTCAGGATGGCCGGGAGAGTAAATGGTTCCGTTTAATGACGTGATGTTACCACCGCAGAGTGCTGCAAGTGAGAATATTAACAGAATTGCCCTTAATAAATTACCCGCAAATTAGAACTGCCATTGTGAAGCTTCAATAATTGTCGGGATCGCTGTGAAAGAAAATGTCTCTATCACTCATGTAATGACCACTGGATAACACCTTAACACCTTTAATAAATTGTCATTACATTTTTATTTCTGTCCCACAGCTCAGCTGACTCTCAGCTGTGCTGATGTTAGAACAATATGGCTCAATATGAAATGTTATCATCTTGAAATTAGAACGATTTCTTTCATGTGTGGAGTAAACAAAACAATAAGAGTAAGATAATTTATAGTGAGAGTGAGATTATTAATCTTTACAACAGTAATAATATCTGTCCCTATATATATGTATATTGTGTTTATATCATTAAGAGACTATATTGTTATGATAGCACCACATATCCTCCAAAAAAGGCATCTTTGAGAGTGAAAGTTGATGAAAGCACATGTATGTCTAACAAATTAAGGAATTTATTATAAAAAGAATTCATAGAGAAACTTCTTCATACTTCTTTTGGAATTTGTAAACCCGTGCATTATGATTTATTATGTGGTGATACATTATTATTAAGTGCCCTGTAAGCCTGTATGAGAGGACAACAAAAAGATGCAGGAGACTCAATTGAAATCCAGCTAAAATGATCAATCGCCTTTGATCAAAGAAAAAGATGAGTAGGCATAAGAATAATCACGTAATTTACCTTCACATCGTGGTAATGGGTGATTCCAGTTCCTGCTAATTCCATGCAAACATGTGAGCGAGGCTTCTCCAATCAGAGAGTATCCGGGCAGACACTCAAACGACACCGTCATCCCAACACTGAAATCTGTGCCAATCACAATGCCATTTCGAAACGGTCGAGGGTCTGGGCAACTCTGGAGCTGGTAGGCTGCAGAGATAATAACATAAATTATTCAAGAAAAAAATCAACGAGGCAGAAACGATTTGTTAATTTAGTCCTGTAATGTGCAACTCATGACTACGAGCCACAGTATGAACTGCAGCTTCAACTGTGAACAGTCAGTTGGTTGAAAAAACTAAAATCAAGCAAAATAAATATATACAGCAAATCGATCCTTTCTAACTGCATAATGAATCATCGTTCAGCACAAAAAAAGTGGAACAGGATACAGCCAACCATACAACCATACGAAGCTCAAAGGAGAATTACTCTCAGTTAGTGTTGCTGGTAAATTGTATACATTTCAGATTACATGTTAATAGTGTAATCTGAGTATCCTAAAGTACCCTGAATGTGTTTAAAAAAGGAAAAAATCTTAATCATCCTATTTAAAAGCTGCTTGTCCAAAAAGTTAGTTAAAAAACACTCATCATCTTTGTGACTTGTTTTGCTGTCAAGTCATTATTAACAGGCATGTCAGTGACAGCCAAGGTAAGCGTCTCATCTGTTATGATTGACAGCTTCGATACCATCAGTCCCGCCTCTCCTTGATTCTGGTTGGTTAATGAGAGAGAGAAGCGACACTGGCGAGAGCACTACTTTTCTCCATGTTAAACTATTTCCACCCAAGAGCGTCAGTACGAGGGAATAAAGCTCAGAGCTGAGGGTGATTTTTGCACGCCGATGAGCTTCATAGGCTGTTTGCGGAGACAAATGCTAAATGATCTTTACTTTGTAATTAAAGGAAAAGTTAATTTAAAAGAAAAAATGACTACTGTAACTCTGTATTCCTCTGGCTTGCTTAAAAAAATCTGCAATCTTCAGCTAGAATTTAAAATTGTCACAGAAAAAAAAGAAAGATGCGGCCATCCTGCATCAAAAAAGATAGTTCTCGTTTTTAACACGATGCCAAAATATTCTCAAATCACATCCGCCAGCTTGAAGTTAAAACATAATTGTTGCATAATTGTCCGCAGCCGGTGCTACAATAGCCAGGGCTTGGAAGGAAAACATGTCACTGAGACAGACAAACACTGGGAGAAATAATGGTAATGGGTAAAATGAAATTGAGGGTATTCATATTTTCCCCGTTTTAAAACACTGTGGCAGTGCTGCTGTCAAGAGATAAAAGGTATTATTCATCAGCCACTGTAATATTCACATTAATGGAATTAGGCGAAACATATTTAGGCTATCTACAAGATTTGTCATAATAAATATAAGACTACTCAAACCATTTTAGTGCCAGACAGAATAAATATAAAACTCCTCTCATCATTGAAATTAATCCAAATTGAGGACCTGCATGCACCCAGTAATCTTTTTGGCAAGCTGCTTCTGTAGTCAAGAAACATTTTTATCCCAGTAGATGAATTCGTTGTTACGGTAATCGCTCCTGAGAAATCAAGTCACAGTGAGACAGTTGTTTCCACGTCGGCAACAGTCGTGGTCTGCTCTTGTTGTCTCTCTTAGGAAATGATCGCTGTAAACAAGATGTCGGAGAGGTGCTTTTAGAAGCAACGTTTACCTTGATACGTGATGTGGAACCCGGGTTTGTTCTGTGAATAGTCACTGTGGAAAAAAAAGCTGGTTTGGTGGGTGGTGCTGAACAGAGGTTTGGGCATGACTGGGCCGCTGAATCGGTCAATGACAGAGCCCGTCTCCAGCGTTCCGCTACGGATCTCCAAGTAATCGTGGATTGCTTCAGTGGAGAAGTTCAAAAATTGGAGATGGATGCCTGGGAAAGAAAAAAGCAATACGACGCGTGACGTTATACGGATAAAGTCTCTTGAAAAATACTTGCACTTTATCTCATCACCAAAACCAAAAGCAAACAGAGAAACAAGAAAGAAGTGCTACAGACAGAGAAAACAGATTCTCACACAAACTCAAAGAAAACACTTGTTTTAAACTCTACTCAAAAGTTGACAGTGTTTCTTACCAAAGCCGACAGGTAAGTTCACCATCCATGTGCAGTCTAATCCACTGGGGTAGTTGCCGGGGTAACCAGGACTTAGAATCACTCCACTTACATCTGTCATAGACCCACCACAATGGGCTATACACCCAAACACACACATAAATAACACAGAAAGAAGGAAAAAAGGAAAAGAGTGTTTCAGCGTTGAAAGCAACACATCAAAAGCAGGAGGCTGACCTCACAGGAGGAAGCAAACATGCTTCTCTTTTCAAAAGACACCGCTACTGACTCGAGATTTTATATCTATAACCTGATATTTTGCAAGTTTAAATAAAAAGTTGACTTTAATTAATGCACACGCTAAACATGTTAGCGTTGTTTGAGCTGAAATGTGTCCAGGGCTTGTTTGTGCAGACTTTGCCTCTGTGCATGTTGACGCTTTGGTTCGCTCTGCATGTTTATGGCAGGGTCTGATTTAGCTTTGGGTCAGTAGTATTCTGCACAGAATACCAAATAATCAGCTCATCACAGGAGAGTAAATTGATCAAACAGCTTATTTCCCAGAGAGCCAGTGAAGGCGGTGGAGGCTGATTGCATCATTTCTGCAGCACTGAAGTTTTGCATGTTTCCCAGCACATCCAGGCTTGAATGCATATGTGTATGTGTGTGTGGATGGGTGTAATGTTGAGGAAACACCTACCGATACACAGCGGTACAGGATAGTTCCATCTCCTAACAGGTCCGGGCATACAGGTTATATGGGCATTGCCCTAAAATGATAAAAGCAACCACAATCTTTTCTTAGAAACGACTAAAGAAATCCCTGCCAGTGACTGCACTGATTTAAACATGCTGTTTTACATTTTTTCCATTAATCACTGTGCATTTACATTAATAGTACAGATCTGTATATTAAGCAGAACTTGACAGAATACTGTACAAAAATTGGGCAGACCACACCAGAGACATGCATTATTCAGGAGTTATGCAAACCACATCAGAGTTGTATGTTTAGCAAGAGCTGTGTAAACCACTTGAGAGTGGGGTTTCCTTTTGACTCTTTTAAATAATTTTTGGTTTATGCAGCCAGTGGATAAAAAGAATGAATGGTGGCAAAGCTGAACATGCTTTTACATTAAAAAACCTAGATATCTGGAAATCAGTTTGCATTAAACAACTAGCAGTATTTGTGATTTATGTTCATCTGCCACTTAATATGAAAAGAAGGACCAACGTGTGGATTTTTTACCTGAAGAGAGTATCCTTGTTCGCACGAAAATTGCACAACATCCCCCACCATGAACCTGTCTCCTTGTCTAATTCCATAGTTTGGAGTCTGAGGTTCTGGACATGACTCCAGACCAATAGCTAATAAGAAAAAATAACATGATTATTTGGAAATACTGCATGCCTCTGATAAAAATGCTTTAAAGATATAGATGTACCTGTATATTCCAGGTGAAATCCAGCAGCTGAGACACTAATATCAGAGCTGAAGCTGAGATAGAGGTTGTTAGATGTACTATTCAGGAGAGGGGGGATAGTAGTGCCTGAAAGCAGGGAGAAAAGGAGAAGAGGAACAGAGGGCCATGATCACATTTTTTTCCTCATTTTTCAACTAAGGCCTTTAAAGCACATGATCTTAGTTATCTGACAGCAAAGGAGACAACAAAGGCCTCCCAAACCTACATTTTTACTTTTTTTTGTTAGTGAAGTGCTCTCGAAGGAGGGAGAAGGGAATTACTTTTATTTGAGACATCTGTTTTATTTGAAACCACTTTTCAAATGTTGGTTTGACCTACTTAGCGTGGCAGGGGAGAGTACAAAGTTAAAAAAGAAAATGGGGATGCAATACTGAAGCAAAGCTGGCACAGCACGTCAGTATAATCACGACCCTTCAAAATAACGTATTAGATGATCTTTTATGCAAAGGAATATGAGCATACTCCAGTCTCCTTATTAGCAGAAATGCCATTTATTTTTCTTGGCATGCTTCAAGATGCAACAGTGGTAACAACATTTCCTGATATAAGCTACTTGTGGATTTATATTTCGCAATCACCACTTCAGAATAAAAAAAGGCTCGATTTGCATTGTGTTGTGCTCGCTGGCAGGTGTGCCAGAAACAGAGACAGATCAGCAGTGAAACGGGTCAGTAGATGTTATTGGTTGCCTGTTGTGAGGGAAAATAATTAGCACATTGCTGAATAGTCTGCAGCCCCCCTGTTGTTGTTTTTACATTATCATTCATTATCATGACGGAAAATAAAAAGTGCTTTTTCCCCATAATAATAATTCCTGATTGATGCCAAAATAATTAACTGCATTGATTTAACTATCGCAGTTATTTGAGGATGGATGACAGTATTAATTAAGAGTTGTAATTAACCCTAATAAAAAACCCTACAAAGATTTATTCATTAATTATATTTTTACATGAAATCCAGATAGAATAATGTTATTCTAATTGTGTTCCATATAATCTCTAAACTAGCTTACTATAAAGATGTCAAGTCCTCTCATAGATTATTTAATACAACTAGGAGGTACCCAGATGACTTTGCTTCCCTAAAAGCAGTATAGGTTTCCTGAGGAGATTATGACTTCTCCTTTGGGCAGTGGTCTGAATTATATGAAAAAGTAAATCTGGAATACAGGTTAAATCCAAACTGAACAGACATTTTGGTTGGACATGAGGTGCTGGGAAATTGTAGGGAATTTCCATTTTATGGCTTAGTCACACTAGAGTGAAAATAGGACAGCAACCTTCTTGCAGGTACGAAAAACTGGTACTTGCCCAGGGATTGCACTGAAAATGCATTTCTTTGCACTTGCAAGTGGTTCCTTCAAAGAATCGTCACCCAGAGTTTGAGAATGTTGCATCCAAAACTTGGTGGCCACTTCTGATTGCAAGGTGATTGCACAGGTCATCTGGTGGAGCGCAACCTGTGTGGTCTGACTCAGATGCCATTTATCTGTTTGTTACAGAAGTCTCAACTCAGCTGCTGACTGGTTGTATTCTGCTTATGTTCCTATATAAATGTCACTCTGGATTTAATCATTGTTATTCTTAATCTCTGGCTCTCCTCCACACCCTAACTTTGTCTTGTCTTCCTCCCCTCACCTCTAACCAGTGCGCCTCCCTGAGCTTGGCTATTCCAAAGGTTTCTTCCAGTTAAAAGGGAGTTTTTCCTTCCCACTCTCAGCAAAGCACTTTATTATTGAAGGGTCTTTACCTTAAAACATGCCTTGAGAAAACTGTTGTTGTGATTTGGTGCTATATAAGTAAATATAAATTGAAATGAACTGAATAAAATGCGGGTTGTTGTGCACCTGTGTCATTCTGCAGTTAAATCGCTGTCCTCCAGCAACTGCGTCACTATTTGTGGGGCAATTTCTGAATTTCTGTTTTGAAACTATGAGGTTCTGTCAGGACCCTGAATGTAAGCAGTGACTGGGAATTTTTTTTTTAACGCAGGATGTCTGCGAATAACTTACACAGCTTATTGCTTTCTTGTCTTTCTGTCCATTTTGACACAACTGACAGCAAGTGTTCGCAGAGCTGGTCCCCGTGTTTAAAGCAGCCATTTTAAAAGCAACAAGATCGCAAGTTCATTGGACACAGTTACAATAATTTGACGTTTTGCAGTCTCTAGCCACAGTTTCCTCTGGTATGCATGTAGCATGAGGCAATGTAGAGCAGCTGCATTGGACCCGCTTACTGTTTCAGGTAATTATATGGCAGGTACAAGTGAAAATCAACAATTTTGTATAAAACACAAATACTGAGAGCAATAAGTTTGTAAATCCTCCTGAGAACTGAGGAAAAGGGAATTTTCCCATTGAACTTCTTGTGTGATTTCCTTCCTCTTTGCAGCTAAAAGAAGCCACCCAAACACATGAGATATCAATGGAAAGCCCAGCGTGCCCTCTATTTAGCACATCAGGACTTAGTAGCAGCTTAAATAAGTCAAAAGATATAGACCAAAAACAAATATCCAACACAGAGGAGTTCTGCAAGCCCCAAAAACAGATTTATGACTCACATAACACTGTTGCTTTTCACTGAAGCAGAAAAACAAATATCATCATTTAGACAAGATAAGAAAATCATTAGTGCAGAAAAGTTATCTTAAAGGTTTCGCTAACAACACAGTGCAGTAAATTTTGGGACCAATAACAAATATGAATAATTCCACTAATACTGAGTTTGACAGATCATCTTTACTCCTAACGGGAAATTTGGCTGTAAGAGGATCAATTAGTTTTGCAAAAGATATTTTTTACATATCTTTCAAAGGAGATTTTTGACACAGGCCTTACTGGGTATGTAACTCAGCTCCTGCTGAGACGCTAAATGCATCCAGCTTAACTCAAATTGCAGGAAGCCACATGAGCAGATTTCACATTTTATTTATTTAACTGTCAAGACTGGCTGTGATCAGCCTAAAATACAATCCACTTCTTATTGTTTAGTTATCAGTGGAATGAAAAGCTTCCTGAAATTATCTGAAGCATTTGATAAACAGCATAACAATCTCTAATTGAAAACTCAATTGCTTGGTATCAGACTTACTTCCATAAGAGCAGTATAAACCTTAATATATAATGCCTTAGTAATCATTTCCCAGCCCACTATAGATCTTCAATGATGCAAAACTGGGAATCAGAAATAGGTTGTTTGATGGTTACTGGTGTACTGTGCTAGAAAATGCAGTATTGTTATCCACTAAATATATACAAATTCAATAAATCTCACACAAGATGGACTGCACTCCTTTTAGACTAAATAGCGTAACTGTGGGCTCTCGTGCATGTACCTTGTACATTATTGTAATCTTAAATTCCCATATTTTCTTCGAGTATGTCACTTCTAGTGCATTTAATATTGAACTATTCCCAGCACTATAGAGTTCTACTTGAGTAACACCATAAAAAAATGATGGAAAAAAGTTTACCAGAGTAGCTTCCCAGTCTTGGTGCATGGTTGTCAGCACCGTCGTAAAAATCCAAAGAGTCCCAGTTATGCTCAGTGGCAAAACTCACGACTTGTATCTGGAGAGAGAGAAAAAAAGAAAACACAAGTGATTCTTAGATTTTTTTTGTCTGTCTTTAGTAAAATTCCCCAGATTGCTATGAAACTGCATTTGGTACAATGTTCAACAGTTTATTAAGCTTAAATTGACAGAATTAAAACCCACACATACTGTTTTTAATCTAAATGTTTCACAAAACAATCTATTGAGACGGAGCAGCTTCAAAAACAATTATCATTCTACTTTTAAATCAAAGGCTGGAAGGAAAGGAATCAAAGGGATATACAAACACTTTGAGGTGCCTGTCATTTCAAGGGACTGCACCTTGTGTAAAAGGCATCTTTGCCTTTGTATTTGTCCGTGATAGCAGTTTAGCTTACATGCAATCAGGCCTTATCTTTCATGATTAGATCCTATCTAGTTATCTCTGGATGGCCCCTCTCTCAGAAACCATCCATCCATTCATCCTTCTAATAATATCTTATCTTCCCTGAGATCCTGCCTGCTCAGCTTTTAAGCCAATGATACATAGGTCAGCCAGGAAGCAGCATGTGACAGTTACTACCTGTATTCCAGCTCCTTCTGGGACAGAGACCTTCCAAACACAATTCTGGTTGTTGTCATATGGCTCTGGGTAGCCAGGCGACAGGATAGTCCCGCGGCGAGAGGTCAATACGCCCCCACAGGGAACTGGGAGAGAGGAGTGAGTGCACAGAGCATAGTAGAGGAGAAAGGAGAGAAAAAAACCAGAGGTTAAACAACACTTTGTAGAAAAATTACAGGAAAGCAAGACAAAGTGAGCCATTCCAACCATGCCCTTAACAGAAAGAGATACCAAAGAGCCTATCTGGATAACATATATGACTAGAGTGCATATGGATTGCAGTTGTTTGTATTTGTTTTAAATTGTTTTTCAGTTATGAGCGTCTACTGTGCAATCATGCTGATACTGCATTCAGAAATAGATAAACAAACTCTTCTGTCCTGTGTCTGATTTTCAGATTCATATTTACCTATACATGTTGGCAAAGTGTCATTCCATTGCGCCAGGTTGTCCGGTACACTCTCACAGCGAATGGCAGTAGAGCCATGCAATGTGTAACCGGGGTTGCACTCAAATTGCACCAAGGCGCCGACTGCAAAGTCATTACCAAGACGTTTCCCGAAGCGTGGCTCGGGGACTGAACTGCACTGGGTGGAGCTAGTCCGGGGTACAGCTAAAGGAGAAAAAAAAGAAAGTGCCCCAGTGAATAAACTGAAGTGTATCACTGTCACTGCATATGGGAAACATGTTTAAAATTTCAAATTAAAATTTTCTTTAAATAAATGTAACAAAGGGCGAGAAAACGCATACTCAAGATGATGTGTACAATCAAAATGTTCTGTTTAACTGAAAAAGTAGCAAACAATGCAGTAATGCATGGTAATAAATGCATAGTAATAAAAAAAATGCTCATCATTATAATAGAAATGGCAATAATAATATCAATAATGACCTTGGTAGACAAAATGAAATCCCTTAGCGGTTTCTGGTCCAACTGTGGTGAACTTTATTGTAATCTGGTTTCCTGAACTCAGAGGGAGAGATTCACCTAGAGATGAAGTGGAAGCAACAACACGTTATGAGGCTGAGGCTGAGTGACTGTCATCTGTTCAACTATCCACAATTAAAATCAACCATCCTTACCAGAGTGTGACCCAGAGAGAGAAGACAGGAGCGTGTTTTGTTGAGTGGGTCCGTCATAGATCTCCACCACGTCATTAAGAGACGTCTGGAACAACACAAACTGGCCGAAGAGAACTGGAGGTAAAAATGGGGGAGAAAAGAGAGAAAGAGATGAATTAACTGCAACTGAATGGCAGCAACTTATTATTCCATGCCACTGTCTGCTGCTGACCTTCCAATGATAAAATTAACCTGTAATACCTAATTTAAATGTTATTAAGCTGCAGTGTCACCTTCTATTTGAGGCCAACTATTGGTATAAAATTATATAACACTTATTAGTCAAAACGCTACCTTGCCTTCATCATGCTGTAGTCAACACCACCACCCCACCACCCACACCCTTCTCCTCATCAATTGGCAACAGTGTATCAGTGTTGTCAGCTAGCGGGAGATGCTAATCTTGCAAAGACCGACTTGGATTTGGTAACGTACGCTAGCAGAGCAAGACGCTTTTCTGTCCTTTCTTCTGTATTGCAAGTTTGAGTGAAAGCCATATAACAAAGGCGGTAACCTGTCAACTCTGACGTGCCACTCACACACTGAAACTGATCCAATCACGTTTCCTTGCGAAGAACACCTGCAGGGACTTGGCAATTAATGACATGCTACCGCTGGAAGACAGATGTGTAGGAAAGGAGGAAGGAAATACACCCAATACTTCCATACAGTAACAAAAGATTAAATTTCAGAGTGCAGCTGTACGGGCAGGTAGCATTAGACAGTCCCGGAGGTATTTTCTCAAACAGGTACAATTTGCTCTGTCTCGAATGATCACTGTACCATCAAACCAATCATTAGTAACCTGAAGATGTAAATTGGTAGGTGTAGTTTTATTGTTCGAAGCACATGTCCTATCTAAAAAAAAAAGTCCTCTGGGATAAATTACACCGATCTGGAGCTTTCTCTTCCACTCACTGCACACATGCACATATATATCACCTCCACACCCCGCCTTGCTCTCACTTTGGCCCCAAAGGCTGAGGTGTTAAGGATTAAATCTGAACATTGCCAAGGATATGCTGGTATAAGAAGGTCACTGGTCAATTTATACAAGGCTGCCTCTCTCTGAGGATCTCTTTTAAGGTTTCAGTCACATTTTGCGGAAACATAGCTCTGGCTCACAAACGATCCTCTGTGCTTTCGTGAAAATTCTCATGTTGTTTTATTGACAAGCAAAGCAGGACGGAAACGATGGATTTTCAGTCGCCACCGAATTTTTCCCACAGTCAAAAAGGGGATTAAAACAAATCATTAAGAAAGCGTTTAGCTTTATATGGTAAACTACCCTCTTATTGTCATGTTTTATTGGCCTGTCATGGTTTCTGCCTGCCTGCAGACATCACTGCCCACTATGTAAGGATTTTTAGGAAATCAGAGCGATTAGTTTCCCTCATTCCTTGCTGTGATATTGACATACTGCACAGCAGGCGGAGGAGTTCACACCTGAAACTGTTTCAAAATACAGTACACATTCGTCAACATTTGCACACAGATTCATGAATTTATAAAGTATGATGGTACACAGGGAATAGCTAACACACCTCAGCGGTACTAATAAAAAAGCCCACACAAAGTCACAGACATTCACAGACACAAAGGAATTAATGATCACAGCAGTGTTGTCCTTTGCTATGTTAACCTCATCGCTCTCTGTTAGAGAAACGCCTCATATAGACCCTAGAGATCGGGTCAGCCATCTAGTTCTTAGAGTCCACCAAAGTCTGAACTGATCCACTGAATTTAAAATCAGATGATTTTAAATGTTTGACTGTTCATTTGAAAGGTCTCTTTACTTCCTAACATCAGTTGGAGAGAAAACTGGGCGCTGATCCCTGTGGAGCTCCCGTGCCTACTGATGAGTTGCCTGAGTGGGTGTCCTCTGCCACGTAATCATCCAACAGGAGGTATAGCATCTCCAACGGGACATATGCCCAGGGTTTTCCCTACGTGCTGGTAAAACTGAAAGAGGCATTTGCACGAAGGGAGAAACCTCATTGACCATTAACCAGCCGAGTTTTTTTCGATTCCTACATCTCTGATCGCCTGACAGTTCAAACAGCAGGACTGCTGCAACCTCCAGCCTGGACCATTCAATTGCTGTAATTAAAAACAAGATATTTTACACAAGAATGACAGCTGCTTAAAAATTATGGGCAGTGCTGCAACTTAACAAAACAATCTGTCTTTTCACTCTGTGTGGGAGTTTTGGGAAGGCTCTCTCTGTGTGTCTTATACAACACGCAGACCAACCAAATGTTAGCTCCTCTCACTCAGGATTTCTACACGGAGGTGAAATATAATGAGACATCAACCATCCATGGCCTTAGGGAGAGCTGAGATTTATTCATAACACCACCAGGGCATAATTGGACATAACCCACCAATTACTGATTGTTTATTAAAGCTTAATTCACATTCAATGAGCAAATAGTTCTAATAATCAGTCAACAATGTTGTTCATTTATGATGTTGTAACTGATATTGTAGGCACAAATATAAGTTGTCCATCTCCACATTGATGGCATTCTTAGTTCGACAACACAAATCTAACTTAGTGTCCACTTGCAGGCTCTCTCCAGAGCTGTTAAATACAGTGATGCTCCACTCACACGTGTAGATTAGAGTCGCACTAGAATACATTAAAATGCAATTCTGTATTCAGCTTGAATTTTGAGTGATATGAATATACCAAAATATTCCAGACAAAACTCCTAACAGCTGTGGCAAAAATAAGGAATTATTTACAGGTTATTTTCCAGCAGAAGCCTTTTACCCCCCCCCCCCCCCCTAATGATCACCCTCTCAGCACAGCCTCACTGTAACATGAAGAATCTGCTATAATATTCATATCCTTATTTATGTCTGGCTTTGAGACCACCACTCAAATGTGGCAGTCTCATCTCTAAATGTCACTACAATTATGAAACTCAGGCCTAGAGACAAATTAATGGCTAGAAAGCACATTTTTTATCACTTGTAATATAACTGATGTTTCTGCGTGTTTTCAAAACACTGAGGAAGCTTTTCAGAGGGCGCCACAAGATTCCCGCAATAAATCTGAAAAGATTTAATGCTGCTCTTTCTTTTCAGCGTAAAAAAAAAAGCAATACAATAATTATTTGAAAAGAAACTTGTGGCCACATGTTTAACTTTCAAAGCTGAACACAGCTGCATGTCTGTACTACGATGTACTGCATAGGTTGTTGAGCTCACCAAACTCTCTTGGTACGGATATAGAGTAGATGCAGGTCTGTCCGGAGGTGTAGTTTCTCGGGAAATTTGGAGATAAAACAGTCCCTTCTGATCCCGTAGAACGACTTCCGCACGGGGCTGGAGATTCAGACGTGTGCACAAACAGATAGCAGTGACAATGAATTCCATACAAGTAAATTCTACTTAAATAGAGTGAGTGACATATATGGTTTTTTTTTTTACCTTGACAGCTAGGTAATGCCCTGTTCCATCCAGGTCTGCCATCATCACCCATACTGCATGTCAGAGTAGAATAACCCTGTAAACAGACAAAAAGGAAAATGTAAGAAAACCAGTCCACGTAACTAATTAACCAGCCAACCAACACCGTTTAAAAATTTCTACCCACCCAGCCATTCAACAAACCAATGAACAATCCATCCAGCAACCTAAGAAACAGCTACTCAAATCCCAAAATCCCAAATTCAGTCAACCCCTCAGTCATCCAAGTGGCTGTACCTGCAGTACATATCCTGCTTCACAGTAGAAGGTGACCGTCGAGCCCAGCTTATAATCAGATCCCAGCCTGGTCCCATTCAGAACCACACCTGGGTCGAAACAAGATTCCCTCAGCTTGGCTAGATGGAGTAAAGAAAAAACAAGTGTGAGTTAGAGAGAACATGAGGCAAAGGAAAAGTGACAGGCACACATGAATAATAGGGCAAATTAATAATAACTAAGTCTCTTGCAATAATCAAATGAGGCAGGCATTCCGTTGGCCTTTGTAACAGTCTGTTTGACTTAGCTGTCTTTGCCAAGATGGAGCAAGAACGATAACTTCATCCCCCGGCTTTTGTGTGCTACATGAACCTTGTAAATTATGGCCTTGGCCCCCCTCCCAAAAGATTAGTGGCCACCAGCATCAACTTAAGACTTAATTTCTCAGTCCATGCAAAGTCAGTGTTGACTCTTTTGTGCAAATGAATCAAACTCACACCTCCTTGACAGACTATTTCAACAGACACTGATTCAACGGGCACTTTATGCAGAGAGCAATAATTCTCTTTCATCCTGAATTTAGCATGGTACACATGTATATACACCTAGAGCTGGGCGATAGAACGATAACGATATGTATCGCGATATAACTTTTACTCGATAGAGAAATTAAGCTATCGCGATAGACCTCGCCGCTCTTGTCCTCAAAAAAAAAAAAAAAAAAAAAGGTCAGCCAATCCAAATTAAGTAGCGCAGAGCCGAACCAATCACAGCCGCAGCGTCACGTCGCGTGACTTGTTACGTACAGCACAAGTGCCAAGCCGCACGTGTGTTTGTTTGGGAAGCAGCCAGCGGGTAATGGAGCCAGCGGGTAATGGAGGAAATGAGTGTGCCGACTAGAAAAATCAACAGAGCGTGACCGAAGAGAAAACAGATGATGGTTCCAATGCCGGAGAGATTGTCAAACGGAAGAGCCATAGAAGTTCCGTAGTGTGAAGGTATTTCGGCTATTTCAAGTCTGACAAAAAACAGAGTAGCGTGCACTGTAAATTGTGCCGAAAGCAAGTCTGGAAATACAATAAACTGGTGCATGCGTCACACTGTGCGCCGCGTTATTGTTTCGGTGAAATGAATTTCTACAATACTGTTAATTGTACTCTCTGCAGTGTTTAAATGCTTACATATACACACAGTTACTGTCCCTCCACACATACGACTCGGTTCTGCTTCTATGCCCCAGCTTTGTTTACTTTTTCCCACCGAGGCTTCTAGACTTCTGATTGGCCAACATTTAGGCACGGTTAGGAATCTAGCGCCACCTGCTGCTTTGGCATGTTCATAGCAGCGTTTTCCTTCATTTCTGCCTTTATGTGTGGACGGGATTATTTTTTAAAACGAAAACGGAAAATCTCCGTTTTCAAAAATACCCGTGTACGTGTGGACGTAGCCTCAGTCTCTGACTGGAAGCGCTAATTCGTCATTCGGCTTTTGTCAGACTAAAGTAACTGTTAAAACTGTTTGAAAAGCTAAGCTATACAACAAGGAGAGATTGAGAATTTCCTTTTAGTTCTCAGTTTATTTGATATTGACAAAAGTTAGTCAGTTTTGTCTGTTCTTCTGTAAAACAAACTAAGATTTATTTTTAGAATTAATATTTTGTTTCTAAGTGGAATTGACAATTTAGTCTGTTTCGTTTGTCCTATTTTGAAACTTAAACGCTTTAGCGGCTGCCTTTTGTGTAGTTTGCAATATTTGCCTTTATTTATCTGAAAAAGTCTCATGTTCCTTAAGTACATCTACCCTGTTGAACTTATTATGGGAAATAAATATTTAACATTTCACTACATATCGTACTGTGTATGACTGTGTACGTGACAAATAAAAAAAAAAATTGAATTTGAATTTTAAATAAAAACAAGCTGCTGATTATTTCACATTTTACTTGTGAGCAACGGCACATTTAAATCTTACAAATATAGTTATTTGGCTTATATCGTGATAGATATCGTTATCGCCTGAAATGAAAAAAACATATCGTGATATGAAAAAATCTCATATCGCCCAGCTCTATATACACCAACGTGTGAGTGGTCTTAGTGTGAGGTAAAAGAAAATATTGTTGTTATATTCTGCTGAAATTGTGTCATCATGAGTTTCTATTATGTTTACTGTGGAAATCTTGAAGTAATTTCCCAAATGGCTTTCTTTAAGAAAAACACAAATGACAGAAAACAACATCAAGCAGAGGTGATTTAAAGATTCGAAATTATTTTTCAACAATCAATGGCTATAAAAAAAACCTTGCGGTTGAAATGTTTCAACTTTCCTTGTTTGTATCCTTAAAACAGAAAAGAACATAATAACTTAAGACTGACTCTCATGTAGTGGCCATATATATAGTGATATATAGTTAGGTAAATGTACTGTAGTGTGCCACTTCCATTTTTGTATATTTTTCTATGAAAATTGGATATTGGTGCATGAAAACATGGAAACACGGTTTGTACGATTCTAACAAGCTTGAAAGTCAAATTTTGACGTGACCCCAACTATTCTTCAACACAGCCCCGAATCTCGTAGGGAAGCTTTTGTCACGGTCCTGGGTCTTATGACCCAGTGTTTTGAGTTTTAGTTCATTTTGATGTTTATAGTTTATGTTAAGCCCTTCAGGTTTTCTAAGTTCATTTGTTACCATGCCTAGGTGATTTTAGTTCTTATTAATTCCCCCTCGTGTTTCCAACCCATGTTAAGTCTCCCCTGCTCTTCATGTGTTTCATGTCTGTGTCTTACGTTGTCAAGTTCTGGTTGTCATATCTGCGTTTTATTTTGGAAGGAGTCGTGTGTTCTTGGTTCTTTGTATTTAGCTTCACTGCTCCTGTCATTAGGTTCATGTTAGTCAGCTGTTTCCTCATGTGTCTCCACTTCCCCTGATCACCTCATGTGTGTATTTAAGTCCTCTGTTTTTGCATGTCATTTGTCAGGTCGTCTGCTCATCCATACCCTCACTTCAGCATTCTATGTCAGTTCACCCCGTTTAAGGTTTTTCATGTTTAGCTTTAGTTCACCCAGTTTAGGCTATGGTTTAGTGTTCACCTGTGTCCTGCTGTTTGTACTCCCCTTTTGCTGGCCTCAATAAACGGCTTATTTTCTGTTAAATCTACGCCACGTTCAGTTTATGGAGTTGCGTTTGGGTCCTTTTTGCCAACACCTACAGTCTGCCCTCGCCAGACTGTGACAGCTTTCTTGTAATTTCTTTGAGTTGTTCTGAGGAATCCCATATGGAAAAGAAATAGTAAAAACTTATATGTGATTACTCATGAAAGTGGCCACTTTCTCATTACTTTCATACATTGTTTTAGTAAGTATCCAAAACATACAAGTTTCATTATATAATTTTTCAAGGGATCTTATATCTGTTTTCACTCTTGTATGCTTTTCATACAAGTTTCACACAAGACAGATACAAACTTTACAAGATTTATATATATCTTTTCCATATGGGATAGTACTCTTGAAGGACACCTGCCTTCTGCAGGTGTTGTCAAACTTTTGTTCTCTCCAAGATTTTCCCACTCTGCCTCAATATTGTTGAGGTCTGAGCTCTGGGGAGGCCAACCCATGGTTGAAATGCAGCTCCAAACCATGACATAACCTCCACTGTGTTTTACAGATGACTCTAGGCACTCACTGTTGTATCTTTTTTCTTAGCCTGTCAGCACACATTGATGCAAATCAAAAATTCACAATAAGACCTGTTGCCACTGATTTTCAGTGTAGGTCTGACATACGCTTGACAGCCACCCTTCCACTGAGACCATTTCTGATCATGCTTTGGCCAATAGGAGACAGACTGAAGGGCCAGATGCATCTCTCAGGTTCTGTTTCAGGCCTTTGTCCACTTTCCTCAATTTTTAAGGACACAATACAAGACATGTCAAGTTTTCATCAAACAGCCCTTTGAGAATCACCTAGCTGGTGCAAAAATACTATTTTATGCCTGTCAAACTATGTTATCTTTGACATTTTTCATAGATTTACCTAAATAAAAGTAAAATACAAAGAAATGAGAGGTGACCCAAGACTATTGCACGGTATTATAAACTATTAAATGTTGCAGCAAAAAAATGCACTCCTTTCTCTTCTTTAAATGTGATTATACTTCAAATTTCTTTGCCTATTAAACTTTATCAAAATTTGCCTGTGTTATTAATATGACCTCTGTGAGAATGCAAAGTGTAGTTTTAGGTGCTGCCTGATTCAGTAAGAATTCAATTTAAATGAGAGATGTGGTACAGTTAGCAGACCATTATACCTTTGTATTCCAGGTGAAATCCAGTGTAAGAAACCGATCCATCACTACGGAACGCTAAAAGCATTGTATTTGAACTGCTCTCTATCCGCTCTGGGAGTTTGCTGTCCTGGAAGCTACCAATGAGCGGACTGTTGCTATCCGGACCGTCGTAGATGTACAGGAAATCATAGTTTGGCTCAATGTTGAAACTAAAGGTAGAGGAAGACAGAGACAAACAAGGAAGAGAAAGAAAGTCAACAAAAATTCAAGGACAAAGTATCTACCATGAATTCAGTGGTTTTTAGAGTTGTTTTGTTTGTGATTCGTACCACAAAGCAAGCACAGCTTTTGAAAGTGGTGAAAGCTCAATAGATTTCCAAAGCACATAAATGCAAAAGTTCCCACTTCTTGAAAAAAAGTCATAATTTTACATGGTTTTCAATCTTGCACAAAGCAAAAACGAGGTTGATTATTTCACTTTACTCTCGTTTACCTGCAGGAAAAATACCCTAAAAATTGTAATTTTCACCAACCCATTACAAAAGAGTCTTTTGGTCTGTTGCTCCAACACTTTGTCCAAATTGAAATGATTGCCAGAAAATTTAGTATTAGAACTTACTGCCAGCAAAAAAGGATATCCAGGTTTTCAGTCTTCAAATGGAGCCAGCTCAGCTTGGACAGGCTTTTAGTCTACTGTCATTCCATTTCACATTTCACTCGGCAGTAACATTTGTCTAGTAAAGAGGTTTTAAAAAGCTCAATCGAGCTGAACTGGAAAGTAGCATTGTAGGTTACCTGATGAAGGCCAGTGACAGGACGTAGTCTGGGTTGACAGCAATGAGCCAGTCACAATCTTTTGAGTGAGGGTAAGGATGCGGGTAGTTCGGAGAGAGTATAAATCCATTGGAGCCTGTTAGATTTCCTCCACAAGGAGCTAAAGTGGGAACACAGGTCAAGATTGACATTCATTTTGACAAAGCCTTGAAATGTCATAACATTTAAATATTCTCTCAAGCTCAACCATACAGAAAAAAAAACAAAACCCTTTGTGTACCATGCAACAGAGTGTGGAGAAAACTGCTACTGAATGAAAAGCTTCATTAAATAGCAGAAGAATGAAAATATGTGAATAGAATAAAGCGTGCCCTTTTTATACAGCTCTCCTTTAAGTCAAAGACACATGTGTCCTTGAGTGAGACAATACCTCCAGCTGTATATGCAGTACATTTATTGTGCGTCCCTATAGAATATATGAAAGTTGGAGTGTTCACCTATGCAGACAGGTGGGCTGGGCTGCCAGTAGTATCTGTTATCCACTTGTATACAGGTTATTTTGTCGTCCCCCTGGAGCTCGTATCCTGGGTCACACTGAAAGGACACTGAATCCCCCGGCTCACGGCCATCTCCACTACGACTGCCATTCATCGGTACTCCTGGGTCCCTGCAGGCTGTAGCTACTGAGCCTGGACAGATAGGGGATAGGAACAAAGCAGGGAATAGAGGAGAAAGAGGGGAACAATTACAGAAAACTGTGTCACACCAGGTATCTAATGCTTTAACCCAACGCATAAAAACAGCACCACTTCCACTAACTAATGGGTCCTACGTAAGTTAATTTTGTTCCAGTTAGGTGAAGGTCTTTGAAGCAGCATAATTATATAGCTTTTTATTCCCTTTTATTTTATTCCCTATTATTGATGGAACTACCCATTGAAGAGCATAGACACAACAACAGTAGTCTAAATGATACCTATCTGTTATATTTGATATCTTTCTGGTTAGATTTAATTTCATCACTTACTAGAAAACTGTATGGCAAATCCAGACTTGCTGATGTAAAAGTCAGTCTCAAACTGAACCGTCACTGTGTTCAGGGTCGAGTGGATTCCTTCAGGGAGCAGAGACCCACTGAGCTCTGCCAAAGACATTTCATTCTCAGGTGGCCCATCCCAAACCTTCAGCATGTCATGGCTGGCTTCAGTGTCAAAGGCCAGAAACTGGAGGCTGTAAAATAAGAATAAAGTTTAATTAAAGCAAGAATATGTTTCACTTCACACATGAGTTTACACTATGCTTAACGTATCGATCAAAAGCCTTAATGCGATCATCTGTACCTCACAATATTTCCCGAGTCCACCTCGATGGTCCAGGTGCAGCGAAGGTTATTGTCGTATGGGAAAGGGTATCCGGGGGAAAGGATCCTCCCTGACGACTCACCCTTAAAACGACCCCCACACTCCGCTACAGGGATAAATAACGTCACACACACTTATTTTAAAACAAACTGTAAACATCTCTTTGATTATCGCCTTTGTGACAACATTACAAATCACCGCGGCCCAACCGATGGCCAGTTGATGTGTGTGTATGTGCGCTGTCACAAGCCAACCATTTATCTGTCTGTGGCAATTGTTTGTCAAGGCAATCAGATCCAGTAGGTGCACCTCAGAGGCCACTGATTAAACGATCACCAAGGAGACAAATGGATAAAGAAAGAAGCTAACTCTTATCCGCTGAGTCTCTCTGCCTTTCTCACTCTATATCACACGCAGGAGATGAAGAGAAGAGGAGAAAAGAGGAGGAAGAAGACACAAAGTGCTGATCTTGCATTCTTCCCTAAAGAAATCACAGCACATTATATAACAGAAAATAATTCCCCCTTCTCTCTTTGTCTCTCTCGGTTATATATTTTCACAATCTTCATCCACTCTCTGCTTTTCCTCCCTCTCCATGTTCCCCCTCCCTCAGGCTCTCCTCCCTTCATCACTGGAATATATTATCTCAGGTAATCTGAGCGATATTAAGAGTTTGGAAGGAAAAAAGACGGAGAAAGAGAGAGGGAGAGGGAAAGAGGGAGAGAAAAGGAGAGAACCAAGGGGGTAAAGAAGGAAAACCTGTGAGTAATAAGAAGAAATATAATATTAAGACTGGAGGTTAGATGAGGTCACAGCGTGTCACTGTTAAAATATAAAGTCAGAGCATTTCAGCCAGTAGTTTTATGAGTCTTTCATTATTGATAGTGTGAAGGAGGGAGACTTATTAGTCTGAATCCAAAATCAGAAAGTTCAGAGGCAGCAGTGAAGGGAAAAAAAATGGTCCTAAAACACTGGACTGGCTGTTATGCTTATAGCTCCCATGCAAAGCAGCAACAGCAGCCATTCTATTTGTCACTTTAAATAAGCCTAACATTTGTTTGGGTTTAATTAGAGGATGCAATCATTCAACCATGTGCTAACTGGAAGGAATAACAACACATCCGAATTAAGTTCAAATAATATTCAAATCACAGCGTTTTAGGTATTTCATTCCAGTACACTGATAAATATGTGAGTGTGTGTTTATTTTCCAAGCGAGAGAAGCCCGAAACTGCACAGCCAGTGAAAGACTACGGTCGACTTCTCGATATCAATACTTCGGACGGTCGCTTTGCATCAGTTTGAAACCTTGGAAAATGAATTAAAAAGGCGACGATGGCATAATTGAGTATTAAGCAATGTGTCGATACTAAGTGGGGAGTTTGCTCCACAGAATGCTTTTAAACAAAGCCAAATCAAATTGAATAAAATGAGTTTATGAAGAAATTCTCAACAGAGTGTTTGTCGCTTAGCTCTTCGTGTGCTGAGAGTTGCCTGGAGGTTATGTGTGCTTTATGTCGGGGCATGTCTGAGTACATAACACAGCACTGGGAGAATATAAGGGCAGGCGCCAGGAACAGAAAGAAAATCTGCCACCGCAGAAGAGGTAGTGCATCAGTTGGGCCGAGGGATTCCAGGTGGTATAATGCCGAATAAATAGGCTTTTCATTGGGACTTTAAAACTACAACAGCGTGTGATATCCAGGGAAAATCAAGAAAGGTGATTCTACAGGAAATTGGCCCCCATCTGTTTTCCTTCCAGATAACTGAATTAACATCCTGCAATCAAATGTTGCATAAAGCTGCAAGTCACTTTCTAATCTATTACAGAGCAAACCTTGTATAATTATGCTTCCTGATACCTAAAGGTGTGTGTGTGTTAGCTGAATTCTAGATAAATAGCCATCCCAGCTAAAGAACACAATACACAGACGTAAAGAATTTATAATTACATTGACGTTCATTCACTGGAAAGATCCTGCTCTGATTTTTTATTGAAATGATACCAACACACTTTTCAGCTATCGCGTAACTCTGAATCTATTCAAGTAAGTGCTGTGGAACACACACTACACAGCATTAAATGCAACAAGATCAATTTAAATCTTAGAAATAAAATTACCTCTCCCTCCCAAGCTTATTAAAGAATGTTATTCAAGGTCGGAAACACAATGCATCTGTGGAGGACTCTGCATGCCTTCAAAAATCTCTGTGTGTGTTTGTGTGTTTTCATCAGACCTTCTTTCACAGTGTTATTGGCTTCAGATACTAAAGGACGTACCTATACAAGAAGGCAGAGGGTTATCCCAGGCTCTCCTTTCACCCGTCATACACTTCAGCGTAGAAGCCCCATGTAGAGTGTAACCAGGCTCACATCTATATGTGATACTGCTCCCAGAAAAATGACCTTGGTCGTTGACCTTGAAGCCAAACTGAGGCACGCCTGGGTCTTCACAATGAGACAACTCAAAACCTAGAAAGAGTCATAAAAAAGAAAAAAGAGCTTCACAGTACGTACTTTTTAAAAAACTCACTAAGGGAAATCCAAAGCCCACAAGAGAAACAGAATTAGTTTTATTTAGATGCGCAGCAATATTCCCTTAATATCTGGCTCACTCAAGGATTCTGTTTATGACCATGCTGGTATCACAGATCCTGTTAAGCTCTCATCCCGTTTTAATAACGAAACTGAAAAAGATACATGAGACATACCATTATTAGGAATGATACTGGAGCGTGTATACACCTTATCCAATTTAATGTTGTTTTTCACAGTCAGTGTAAGCTCAGTTTCCATGGTAATATTCGGAAAATTTGTTCGCAGTTTTGGAGAGCGAGATATGAATAGGTATATAAATAGCTTATCCTTATAAGACCATAACCGGGATTTGATCTACGGCATTACCTGGAAGACGAGGTGCACCGGGATTTGAGTTATCTCCTGGCAGACTGCTGTAGGTGCATGTCTAAATCCTTAAAAAAAATGGCTATTTGGAAAGCTATACTTACTATTGAGCAACAATTGCACATTTGTCATCATCCTGACATGAAGTGTGAACAGTTTTCCTATCTAAAATTGTTCTCTCTTTGCTAGATATGTATAAGGAAGCAAACCACCATGCATTATTCATTCGACCACATCTCGGGAGTTTCATTGAATTACAGCCTCTATATCAAATGTAACACCAAACAAACAGAGGTAAAGTACTACAATCTCAAAATTGCTGCTGCTAATGTGCTTTGTTTTACATGGCAAAATAACTTCTACCTGGAAAAGTATGAAAACAGCAAAGGTCTAAGTAAGCCATCCTCTGCGCCAACACAGTACAGAGACAACACAACTTCAAAGCGAATAATACTAAGCTATCACCCTTCATGACACCATTTAAACAATTAGAATTCCAACTGTGCGTCTAAGAGGGCACTGCCAAATGTGGGTGTGCTTTGGTGAACATCAAAACACACCTTTACCACTTCGTCCTACGCTGAAAGCTTTGTTAATCAAACGCGACATGTTTCTTCTGATCGTTTCAGTGGAAAAATTCACATTTACTTCTGTGATCCATCCAACCGTTTAGAGTTAAACTGTTCTAGTGAGCCTGTTAGATTTATCAGAAATCAGCAGTTGTCATGAGGCATCTAACTGGTTAATAATTTGAGACATACGGCTAAAATGTATTTACATCTGCCCAAGATAATCCAAAAAAATCAAAGATTAGACAAAGATACTGGCAGAGTCAATACAAAATGTGCTTTTTAAATGATGACTAATTTATTTATTAAGCAAAGATTTTCAAACCTGCCTGGCCCTGTGTGAAAATGTAATTGTCTGCTAAACCTAATAAGTTAATAACTGGTTATATCACCTGTGGCAGCATCATGTACAATAAGGCATTTGTGATAACTGGCAGTGAGCCTTGAAACTTTGTCCCGCTCCTCTTTGCAGAATTGTTTTAATTCAGATACGAGCATGAACAGCCTGTTTATGGTCATGTCAAAGAATCTCAATCTGACTTAAGTCTTATGCCACTCTAAAACTCCCATTTCATGAACTCTGACCTTAACTGAGGCAAGTGGAACATGAAGTTCTTTACATGTTGTTCTTTTGGGTTCTTTTGTCACCTCCTGAATGAATCTTCAAAGAAGTCTTGGAGAAACAGATTAGGCCTTAGCTCTATACTAAACAGCGGTGTTCACTGCTAACTTACTTGAGTACACCAATTTGAATCCTTCTCCTGTGTTTTCCGCATTGCTGTAGAATTCCAACCAGAGGTGGTTTGAAGTGGAAATGAGCGTCAGCCCCAACATGGATGATCCAGTAAATGCTCCGAGAACATGGGCTGTGTTGTCTTTACCGTCATAAATCTGTAAGAACAGCAAAATGCACACCGGATGCATCACATGCAGCATGAACTAATTTAATTCGTTTATTTTTGCTGATCTGTGTTTGACACTGATATCTGGCAAGAGCAATGACCACATATGCGTATGTGTGAGTGAGTTTACTTTGAGTATATCGCCTTGGGCAAGATGAAAGGTTCTTGCAGAGATGTTGATTCCTTTCCCAGCTTGAACCTGAGGTCAACATCAAATCAAAATGAGCACTAATGACCCACATAGCAGGTGACAAACCCTCACAAAGGTTTGAAGACTGGTAATACATTTGTCATCTCTTAAACACAGGCAATGATCAATACCATTATTTTTCTCAATAAAAACTCATGTCATGTATATCCTGAAACGTTAAGATCTGTGACCTGGATGCTGTAGATGCACTCGTGGTTGTTATCGTAGTTCATTGGGTAGTTTGGAGAGAGCAGTATCCCTTCATTATTCATGACTGAAGAACCACACTCCGCTGAAGACAGAGGACAGAAAGGAGACAATTAAAAAATGCACAATATTGAGACATTGGTTTAATTCTTAAGAGGCTTATAATGATGTGGAGTGGTCATGTGAACAAGCTTTTGTTGTGCCGCAAATTGACCTGCATTTAAAGCTTTAATGATAAACAAAAGCTATGTTTTGCAGCTTACTAAAGAGGCTTGTGGCTTTTTAAAGCCGTTTGGTCCTACCAGATAAAAGTTTTTGCCCATTTTCTGTGCAGCTAGGGGGAACGCAGGCTGTGCTCAGAGTAATAATCAGTCAAATTCCTTTCTTCTTAATATAAATGAAAAAATATTTTAACTAAAGGCTGTAGGAATTTTTTAAAAATCCCCATATATCAGTTAATGCGAATGATAAGATTGCAAACTTCACCTGAAGTTGCCTATTCTTTGCACTTCTTACTCGTGCCCTCCATGTACAGTATCTATGTCCCTTTCCTCTCTTTTTCATTCCCTCTCCCTCTCTGTGTCTCCACTAGTGTAATGGTCGTATTACAGCTGCCATATCGTCAATAAATCACACCGCTATAGTTTCCATTTAGAAAATTACCTCTTCACCCTCTCTCTCTCTTTCCTCTTTAACTTCCTCCCTCTTGCGCTCTCTCTACTCTATGAATAGTGCCTCCTTTGCTCCCCTTTACTTCAATCAACTTTCCTTTTCCACTTCTCCTGAGTTTTCATTCTCTTCCATCTCTTGTTTCCTCTTTTTATTTTTTCCTCCCGCTTCTGATGGCATCCAGAAATAATAATAAAAAAGTAGAAAAAAAAAAACAAGACAAAAGAACATTGTATTTCTCAAACTGCAAAGAAACATCTCTGGAAGCTCTCCAACTCTTTCATGGGGGGAAAAAAAAATGCTGTAAAGAATTAAAAAGAGCCACTTGTTAAAACACAAACACAGACCACCAAAGTTATACTTCATGCCTGCACAGCATATCCCTCAGTTAATTAAAATAACAAAAGACCCACCCTAACTAAAAAGTTATTTTATAGCCAAAACATAAGAAAAACCTATTGTTGGTCCTCTAATCTTTCCTTCTTCCTCCGTTCTTCAACTGTGATGTGTACCATCATGCAGCAATGCAACACAATACGCAGAAACTAAATATAGCAAACTGCACTACACCCCAGAACAGCAGCACACAACATCACTCCCACCTTTCTGCATTATAAGTCTTGTCACGCCGATGAAAGAACGAAGGAACCAAAGCCATGTATAATGGCGCTGAGAACATCATGCAAAGCTGAAAATTAGATTGTAGAGTAAAATCTACTCACATGTAGCCTAAAATTAAAAAGTCGTATAGTGTTGCTGCTTTTTACTAGAATTGGATTGGTCTGGCTTTCTTTGTAATTTCTCAAAAATATTATGTGTAAGATAACTAATTCTATGAGCAAGTGCAGAAATGCAGTCTCTTTCGCTATGTGCTTTTACTGCTGTCACTTGTAGATACTACTAACTGTACCCAAATCAAATCTTACTTTACACACTTCTCGCCTGAATTCCCTGAGGTTAACTGTACATGATAATGATTCCCACTGATAAACTTGTGCTTTAAATTAGACTTATCCTATCTATTTAAGAGCAGGCGGTAGTAATTCTCTGGAGTAAAGGTAGCAATTGAGAGGAAAGTGCCTTGATCAAAGACAATCTCCTGAGTAGTCCTTATACACCCAGAATAGCTCAAAACCGACACAGACAGGCAAAAAGCATGATATTTCAGTATTTCTTCTTCTTTTTAATCAGTGTGATTGCTTTCATCTTCCATTATTAGCCCAAACAAATTAGATTTAAATGCATTTTCCTTGACAAAAAATGTGCATGTGTGGCATCCAAGATATGAACTGCTTGTTTTTATTCTATGTTTTTAAAACCTAGTGAGGAACTTATTATTTTGTCCTTTAAACCAATTGCTCATTTGTGCATTGATTAATTATTAAAAAAAATTATACAGCCTTGCATAGAAACACATTTTCCAGTCCACAGGTGAAGGACTTTTTATTCGAATAGGCATATTTTTAGTGCAATCTGTGCCACTCTGAGTATACATTTTAATAATAAAACCACCATCCTTGTTTTTTCATGCATTCAAACACTGGGCTTTTACTTCACATTGTAGTACATGCTACTTTTTGTTTGCTGTGTGTGTTACTGGCATAGTGCTACAGTTACACTGAGTTGGATTAGTGTTCAATATGGTGCATAAACCTACTGTAAATCTGATTGCATGTTTATCACATCGTAAAAGCCTTTCTCAGTCTGTGTTCTGACTTCGAAGATGTTTGTCTCAAATCTCTTGTCTCAAAGATTTTATATAGTGTGTATATCTTAATATTGTTTTCTGTCTAGCTTTATGACTTCAGTTTATTGAACAAGTATTAAAGTATCGGGGGGGAATTACAACTTTTTCCAGTATAAAAAAAAAAATCTGTATTATTTCAGATAATGTCCTTGCCAGTAAATTTCAAAATTATAAAAGGTGATAAAGCAATGTGAACAGGACATAAATGTCAGCCTGCTAGGGACTCCTGAAGAAATATCTCTGGCATTTTCTGCTCATCCACTAATTGGAAATTGGCTGATACAAACGCTGTTCTCTGAAGTACCATTAAGTTTGGACTGACCGTTTAATATTTATTTTTTGGAACAGTTGAACATTAAGGATGTTTCTGTAGCTACAGCCAGAGGTCAATTATAATTTTCACTTCATAGGTGGAAGAACAACCTTTTCAAAAGACCTGAGCCTTGTGTTGGTTTATGGGTAAGGAAATAAATTATATTGATTATATCAAGGGAAGCTGAGTTACTTTTTAACTGTAATCACTATTTACTTCTTCATCTATCCATCCATCCATCTGTCCTGCCCGGACCTCATCCTTCCTGGGGGCACACTAAGATATTCCCAAGACAGCTAAGAGATACAGTCTCTCTATCACCTTCTAGATCTTCCCCAGGGCCTCCTTTCAGTGGGACATACCCCAAGCACCTCACTTAGGATGCCTCACCCATGGGTCGTCCAAGTCAGACACCCAAACCATCTCAATGAGGCTCTGCCCTGAGCTGCTTCTGACTGGGTAAGGCTCTTGTAGAAATGTTAATTTGGTTGCTGAATTATAGCTGACAATGGAAATCCTACTCTCGCTACAGCTATAGAAGACTGAATAGTTTGCAGGAATGAGCCAGACACTCCTGATTCTTGCTGCACTCCCCACAGGGCAGCATGAGGGACGTGGCTGTATCCTTAAGAATGTAAAGAGCTGACTGATGTTTCATGAACTCCAGAACCTGAGGCTTGACTAGCAGTCAGACTCATCTTTCCAGTACTCTATATTCCCTCTTGTGGGTAGAAAGGTCATATGGATCTTTCAGACTGGGTACAGCATAGCCCCAAGGGTTAAGACCAAAGCACCAAGCACTTCCCTTCAAGCCCTAGGCTTGGCTCCAGGGTTTGCACAAGTTACCCTGTTATGGGAAGGGTTACTTGGTCCCTTGCTCCCCTGATCTCACAGTGGGTGTTCTGCTAGTTATTTCTATTTGATTTCCATCGGTTTAAGAGTTTGAATTTATGTAATTATTGAGACATTTTATACAACTATATAAAGACATGACTTGTTTTTGTTTTATTTTAAGCACCACTGGACTAAACTGTTCACTGCAACTTTTTTATTACTGGATCTTATGTATTAGATACATATATATGTGTTTGGTTTTTACTAGAGATGGCACGATACCACTTTTTTATGTCCGATACCGATATCATAAATTTGGATATCTGCCGATACCGATATGAATCCGATATAGTGTTTTTTAATCAACAAAACTGTTTTTTAAAATATCTTGCTGCATTTTGCAAGTCTGCAAGTTCATACTCAAGTTTAAAACAACAACTACACTAAAGCTATTCTGTTATACCTGTATACAAAAAAAATATTTCATAGTTCAGCAATACTGATCAATCTAATAAACTTAAACCTACACCATCCTCACTATTCTGGTATTTTAAAGAGTACTTAGCGTAAATATTAAGCAACCTAACTAATAAGGTTCCAACTCCCAGCAACAACAAAAATAAAAAAATAAAAAATAGGGAACCACCCCTCACGCTCCACCTCATGATGCTTAATCGACGTAATCAACCTTAATTTGATGAAGTGTGAAAAAAAAATGCACAGAAATCAATTATTTTTCAAGAAATATTAAATAGATTCAACATCTTTCTTCAACAAAATTGCAGACTGCACAGATGGTACCTTCCCAAAGTAAAAAGTACTATAGCTTACTAGGGTATATACAGTATATATTATATTAGACTTAATAGTCACTATATACAGTAATTGACTTCTATTCATTTTACATCAAATTAAAACTTTGGGTGTCAGATAATTATTTATTAAAAGCTAGACATTTTAAATGAGAATAAGAAAGAAAAGTATGTCTTTGTGCCCCCTTTTCCCTGTTAATGCCCTATCGGCCCCCCTGGCTAAACTTTGCTAGATCCGCCCCTGCACAGTTACCAGCTGTCAGCTACGTCAGCTATGTAGAAAAAGATCCTGGTGTAGAAAGTAATATTAAATAAATTCTAACAACAGCTGATCAAGCTTAAACGTGCTGCTGTTGTTCAGCCGCTGGTTTCCTCTTTCTGGTGCAAAGTGGGCCAAAAACAAACAAGAGACACGGACTCGCGACAGAAAAGCCGATCAGCTGATCATTAAGCAGTTTCACGATTGAAGTAGCAGCCGGAGAGCGAGAGGCAGTCGCTTGTTAAGCTTAACGCAGAAATGCTTTACAAACATTCAGAGATGGACTTACACACTTGCTTTACTTCTCTCGGGATAACTTTGTCGGAGATGAAATGCCGGGTTGCTAGCGAAGCTCCAAATGCTATCCAGACCACCGACAGGTCCCGCATGCCACAGCCGCTCTATCACGTGATGCATACTGCTCCGACGTGCTAACGTTCTGAGGTGAGTTACGGCGTGTTGCAAGTTTTGTGAGGTGCTTTCGTGATATTTAATGGATCGGATTACATTTTTTATTTTTCTCCGATATCCGATCCAGTAATTTAGGTCAGTATCGGACCGATACGTAATATCGGATCCGTCCATCTCTAGTTTTTACTTTTATTTATTTATGATATTTGAAACAACTAGACACCCACAAACAAACAACTAGACACCCACGACACCTGACCAGTAACAATTAAACACGTACCGACACATCTAGGTAAAGGGGCGCTCCACATTCTTCGCCCGCCTCCCAGACAGATTAACTCTGGTGAACCCTCCAGGCGGTATCCCATATTACAGGAAAAAGACAAAGTGTCTCCAACACCAAAACTGTAGCCATTTCTCCTGCCGAAACGAGGCATGCCGGGGTCCTCACATGGCTCCAAAGTATATTCTGCAGAAAAAATAATAATTGAATGACACTGAACACATTACTATAAACTAACAGACAGCAGGTCAAAAGGTAAAATAACTTTTCTTTACTTCTGACTAAAAAGCCATAACCAGACACATATGTTACACATACTATCTGTAGGAGATATGACATAATTTCTGCAAGTAAATACATAAAATGTTAATGTTATTTATAGAATTCTGGAACAAGTGCATGATAATATTTGTGATTACGCAAGCAATATGAAAGAATTAGCTAAGCTAATAATGTAAATACTTACAATGAGGCCAAGATCTTGGGCTAATCTTAAATAACAATTTCGGATTAGCCAAAGGATGAATGCATGCATACATTCATGGGCATGAAGTCTCTCCCTCTCACTGGACAAGCCCTTTTAATTAATTCAGTAATTCTTGTGAAACTCTTGAATATGTAGTCTATTAAAATATAATCCTTGCATGACTGTAGGAATGAACAAGAAGGGCACGATTTCTCGATCTGAGTCGACTCCAGCACGCCCTGAGCTGAACTTGTTGAGTTTGTGTTTAGCAAGATAGAGACTCAAAGCTATTTTCAGTTGGCTAAGACTGATGATGTGATGTGTTTTTTAGGGTGTACTGCTGAAAGAAAGTGCGTGTTGAGAATTTTAACACTGCCAAGTCAAATCTCCCATGACACCTCCCATGTGTTGCACTCTGAGAGTCAGCTTATGCCATCTGGGTGGCAGTAAAATATCACTCAGTGTAGTCAGGCCACTGCTCCTTTATTACAGAGTCAGTGAGAGGGTACTGAAAGGACAGTTAGGCACAAGACCCAATCCTTTTTTTTAATCTACTTCTGGTTCTGCATGATATCATTGATGTAGGATGTTCTTAATATGATCATTATAGGTACTGTGGGCATAAAAGCCCCACCGAGCTGCTCTTCAAACCTTCTCTTTGCCACTGAGCAACAGCAAATCAGAAGACAGCATGATTGGAGGGTGGCATTAAAGAGAAAAGAGCTAAAACAGCATGTTTCTGACCTCTGATGAGGTTAGGGGCTCCTGTCTTCATCTTGTTCTTTCCCTTTCCTCACATACCATCATTTAATAGTGGATTGCTCTCAGATTAATATTGTGTAGCCATCTGCTTTTTTCTGTAGTAATTTATAAGATTACAGACGTAGTCCTCAATTTATGGAGTAAGATGTCAGTTTAGATAGTGAAAACTAAAAAACCCCATCAGAACAACAACAACAGAGTACAGCAAAACTTTTTTTTGTATTATTCATAATATTCTGTGTTTTGTAGCTCGGCACCTTTCGCACTCTTAAGTAATTTAGAGTTGAGCACACCAGTTCGTTGGTTGAGTTATTCACGTGTGGCCCAAGAAGACACATTTTTTAAAAAGTCAATAACAGCAGAAGACACAACTGAATGTTAAGATGTAAAAAGCTGGCATGAAAATAATTATCTGTTTATCTACTTGTGGGAAAACAAACAAAAAAGAAACTTTTTCAGCCCCCAAAGTATTCTGGAGGCCAATTTCTAAAACAGTTTTCAAAACCAAAGTTTATAAAATAAGTTGTTTAAGATTTTGGATACATATATTATTTTTGGCAATTTTCAGTCTGTTGTTGTAGATGATTATACATGGATAATGCTTCGTCACTGCAGATGTTACTTGACTGAGAGAATTATGTAGGCAGTGGGTGAACACGTCCAGGTCGGCCTTGCTTCTTTTTCTATGATTATGACTTGTAGAGATCTGCAAGGTTCAGTTTGAATCCCTTTTTGTTTCTTCTTCAGGAAATCTTTAGAGCTAAGTAAATCGACACTTTGGAGCAAAAGCATATCTGAACTAGCCACTAAATAGTAAGTTGGTTCAGTGGTTTTACAGCAAGGTTGTGAGATATGAAGCCAATGCAACAACGCAACTGCCATAAAACTGCATTTCCTTGAAGGTCACTTGACTCCAATGACTTCTATTGTAAAATGTTGAATTTTACACCAGACATAAATGCTAAATGCACAGTCTACTAACTGTGGTGTTGGTGTGAAGCGTTCCAAAATAATTAGCGTATAAATAACTAGGCTTTATGTGCGTTTTATCGTCGGTTTTTCTAAGATGTTTGTGCTCTTTGGTGAATCATTTTGTAGGATTTTATTTGTAGATTATTTAGCACTAATTAACTGGGTCTTCTCAGCTACTGCATGTAGTCATGGTAACCATGCCCATCTTTTATATGTAGTCTGTAGTTTAAAGAAGGCTCATTATTCTCAATATTAAACTTGTGGCCAGACAAAGCATGGTACAATGTTTGACATGGGCTGAAGAAGCACATGCAGTCTTTAAAATTAGGTAATGATCATATTCATTCATAACATATAAAATATCCAGCACTCACACTTCATCTTAAGCTTTAAACTAAAGACGTTTGTGCTTTTGTGGCTGTGAGTATGTCAGAAATTCGATCCTATGAACACTGAATATCCATTTTTATTATTTAGAAGCACTCTGTGATAAGTTGCCACATAAATGAACTTAATGGCATTTCTTTAGTGACTTTACAACCTGGCGTAAGGCTGCGACTTATAATTTACAACATTCATTTTAAGAGGCAGTAATTGTCTTTTCTGGTATAAATGTTGCTCTGCTCACTTCTCTTTAAAGAGAAGCCATAATTTCACAGTGGTGTCTGCATGAATTTCTAGGGTGAACCTGGCAAAAGTCCAGCTTGACTATTTTATTTTATTTTATTTTACTGGCACAATTCACACAGCAAGCTGTTACATGACTGTTTTGCATTTAGTTATGTTTCATAATCTCAAACATTTCAACATTTGCAACATTACAGCATTGTTCCAGTGAGCAAATTAAGACAAACAGAAACCCTTGAAGTGACTAAACTGAGGGTAAAACTGAATGTAGACTCGCTGGATTGAAATGAAAAACTCCAGTAAGGAAAGTTACCCGAGAAAGTTATGTTGAAGCCCTCATATGAAATGGAAAAGTCAGAGATGAATCGCAACTGGGCTTTGAAGTTGCCATAGAGACCAGCATTGATGTTGCTAGGCAACTCGTTGCCGGTCAGACGAGCCAGAGGTTGCAGGAAACTCCCATTCTCCGTAACCAAGAGGTAGTCATGTTGGTCCTCCAGGTGAAAAGAACTGAACTGAAACTGGACTCCTGTTAGAGACACAAGCACAGACGAGTCAGAAGACAGACAAAGTTTGCTTTATCCTCAGATGGTTCATGCACCTCGACTTATAATTTGTATGAGTCATTATACTGGGACAGCAGCATATTCAAACTTTAATCAGTGACGATTTATTTTTGAGATCATTATTTTATTTGACTTTATTTTGGCAACATTTTACTTTTGACATTGCTTTCACCAAATTGCCTCCAAATGGCGCCTGAATATTTTATAAGCCACAGAAAACAATGTATGTTTGTGGATGTAGCATAGCAGCAACTGAACCACTGAGCTTGCTGTACTGTGTCACACTCTGTCTGTCTCTATTAAGGAGTGTGGATCTCTGTGTATGTGTGTCTCTTGCCTTTCCCGTGGCTGACTTCAACGGTCCAGGTACAGTTGAGAGATGAAGGGTAGCTGTCTGGATAGCCGGGACTAAGGATGGTACCCCAGGGACCTCTAACATCCCCACCACATAGAGCTGGATAGATTGAGAGAGACAGAGTGGGGGGAGAGAGGCAGAGGGAGGGAGATGAGCAGAGACAGGGGATGGAGGCAGAGAGAAGGTTAGCATCAGATTGTTGATAGCTAAAACAGATAATGTTTCCCTGTGGACCTTTAATACCACTTCTATAGTACGTACACACAAGCATACCCACACGCAAATGCTGCAAGAGGGGCAGAGGAAGACGGAGCAAAGGGGAGAGAGGGAGCATGAGAGAGAGACGGGGAGACATTTTCTCAGAAGTGGGTAGCAAGGTCTGCATGCAGTGTGAGCTCCAAACGTGTGTGCTTTCACACGTTGGGGAGTAGGAAAACACTGTTTCACTGTGTATTCCCTTACAACTTTCCTTTAAATGTTGAAGTCATATTTTTCAGATTTATTCCTCCCACTGTTGCACAGACATAAAATAATGACATAAATAATGTAAAATCTGCCACACACTGCACTGGAATGATAAATAATGCATCATTTGTTGTTTTTGTGGTATATTTTAATGTTCTTGAAACAAACCAACGCCTAACAATGATTAGCGACACAGATGACTGTTATTCCTTAAAAAGGTGAATAACACCAGTGACAAAAGCTATGTGGGTTTTTTTTTCCTGTTTACAGAAATGGTGAGTTGAACTGTATGCCATTTATGCAAATTTGGTGATCTCTTCAATTTGTAGATTGTCTGCCAGGTACGGTGACTGTGACCACAATGCTCTGCATAGTACAAAAAGTGGCATGCTCACCAGACTGTAGCAGGTCTTGCATAAATATGGGAGGATTCTTGGTAGCCTGGATTCAGACAGGCTTTCTATGGACCTCGACATGCTCACATGCAGGTCCACTTGTGTGTCTGTAGTTTTTATGCACTAAATGATAGTTATTTCTAGCAGAACAGCAAATGCACATCTGTTTTGTTCAGTAACAACCTCCAGCTTCAAGATCCATATGGCTAACTTGATATTGCTGCAGTGATTAACCACAACCTCACAATCATACTGTGTTTCATTGCCTTTTTGCAAAGACAAGTTCAGATGTTCAGACTAGTTTCGCTGAATATTACATACATCAATCATCTGATATAGTTAGAGCTACTACCTAAAAGGCAAGGTTTATTGTTATATAACTAGTGGCCATCTGAACAATAACTGTGTGGAGGAGAAATCTGAAATATATTTGCAAGATTTTGTCGCTTTGCAATTCAGTGTCAGGAAACTGAGACATAAGCCGAAGAAAAACAAGGCTGGAATAATTTTTTATGTTACGTTTCCACAACATTAATGCTGCGTAATAGGTACATTGATTGTGTGCAAGAACTGTAAAATGTCCTTTGTCTGAAATATTTTTTCGGTTGAGTTTTATTCCAAGTGATTCAAGTCAGTGGTATTCGATGCAGTGAAGCAGGACAAATGTTTCCTGGAGACTACTTAAAACATTCAGAATCTCACAGCATGGCCACACTATGACCCGTGCTTGTGCCGAGATGCAGAGTTCAGACCAGGTCCAGAAAAGATTGGAAATGGCCGTAGCTCACTCTATGCATACTAATGCACGCAGACAGTATGTTGCCAGGTGCTCAATTTTTTGTTGCTCCACTTGCTTCATCTTACACTGGCCTGGCCGAACAGTCATTTTCTTTCACAATGCAGCTATAAAATGCCGTAAAAAGGAGTAAAAGAAGCAGGCAGAGGGTCAATCCTGAAAGTTCTGCTGAAATTTCTGTGAACAGGACATTTTACCAGGAATTGTAGTGTGGAGCAGAAAACCACCAAATCTGACAACTACACCCCAGCTCAAATCTGTACAAACCCTTCCTTTGCTTCTTTTCTTGCTCACTCTTGCTGTAACTGCTACAACATATCAGGAATTGAAAATGTGCTCAAATCACAACAGGGGATCACTAACTTTACACTGAGCCACTGTGGTTTTAACACCAGCACCGAAAACAAGAGGAATGAGAAGTCAGGAGTGAGAATATTTCCAAACTAAACAAACACATAGATTCAAGCATACACTCGCACACATATAGAGCGCTATTAATTATTAACATTTTCTGCCACAAGTTGTTTATTTTGAAGGCTGGCCTGTGTGAGAAATTTGAAACACCGCATCAGATTTTTCTTTTTCCCCATTCACTTCATTCTTTCGCCCTCTGCCTTTTAGATCTGCCTTCAAATGCCTGGTCAAATACAGTATGTACTGCACTGCTGCAGAGGTCTGCAATGGTGAATACTTGCATCAAACAAATCTTTCAGCTAATAAGGTTAACATATATACAAGTAACCTCTGTGACCCCAAAGCCTACCCTTCAGAATTCTCAAAATGCTCAGTTTAAGAAAGTTTTTTCTTTTCCGCTTCTAATGTCGGTATGATATGATTATAACAGTCATGTCAAAGGCACTGCTCTCACCGTCAATGCATACAGACCTATTTTTCTTGTTTTCTTCAGCAGCCATTTAGAAGAAAGCTGGCTCAAAGGGAAGGGCAGAGGGGCAGTAATGGCTTTTATCAGTAACGCAGGCTCAGAGACTTTACAAAGGTCTTGTGCGAAATAAATTATTTGAACTGTGAATCGTGTAAAACTACTCCAATGGACCCTAAGAATAAAAAACATGGACCTGGAAATGGGCATAATAGGTCCTATTCAAGTATAAATAGCACATATATGTTCGCTTCAAAAACTAAGCCATTGTGCTCGGCTGGCTGGGGTGATATTACTGTTATGTCTTCCATATTACATTATATACTTACTTGCCCTCATCTCTTCAAATGTAGAGTATGACGAACATTTGGTTTCTTGAAAAGCTTTCAAGGCTGAGTCGGCTGCCTTTGGTGATGTCTTGCTTGAATTTAATGTGCACTAGTTGTCAGTCATCACTCTATCCCATTTCTTACCAACCGCAGAAGCAAATAGTTCGTACACTTGTATGGGCACATATTGTGTAAACACCGTCTAACGGCTTTCAGTCTGCAAATTCCAGGCAGCCTGCTTGATGTTTGTATGCTCAAACTGCCTCCTAGGAGGAAACTGCTGCCAGTCCCAGGAACAGTGCAATTCAAATGTGGTTCACAAGTGAATGAGCCAATAAGCCGAACCAAGCGAGCCAACGCATAACCGATGCAGCAGTGTTGCATCTTTCTCTTCACCCACCCCTCCTGCTCCACCATCGTAATACGAGAAAGAGTGAGACAATCACTGAGAAAGAGGGAGAGACAGACAGGTTTCCCTACTCTCCCTACCTAACCCCACCCCCAACCCCCACCAACCTCACCCCTCCCAATTCATTTGAGAGAGAAGAGAGAGGATGTGACAGCCAACACAGGCTCTCGTCAACCTTACCTCAAACATTCCTGTGTTCGTGGTTCAGGCAGGAGAGGAGGTGACAGGAGGCACATGGATAAAAGCGCCGCACACACACAAGCGCGCACACACAAGCGCACACGCACGTACACAGTGCACATGCGTGCGCACACAGACACGAACACATGCACAGTACTTGCCCACAGATCTCTAATCTTCTCCTCAAATCATCTCCTATCAGCCACAGCAGCCTTCACTGCAAATTGTTCCTGCGTGTGTGTGTGTGTCTATGTGATCAACCAGTGGTGTGACTCAGCTCCCCAAACAGCGATGGTGGCTCAACTTCTCCCCTTTTACACACACCTCATCCACTTTGTGTCTTTTGTAATGGATAAGGCAGATAATCTGCTTTTGTCTGAAAAATGTTTTGGTCTATAGAAGTGATTATGACTTCGGTGGACTGTCTGATCATTCATGAGCAGTGGATACTTATACTGTAAAATATCCTTACCAGGACAGCAGCAAAGCTGACCTTGTGCTGCATTGTGAATGTGCTACCACAGAGCAGACTGCGCATATTGTCCAGTGTCTATATAACACTATGTCCAGCATTAAGACAAATGCTTCCCTTTTATTTAATGAACCTTATTATTGAATTAGATGTAAAATATAGTGCTGTTATAATAATAATGCACAATAAAACAAAGCAAATCATTTTATCCTGTGAGTGTATCTAGCAGGGAATAGCTGCCCATTCCTACATAAGATACTAATACCGTCAATGCCAAATAAAAGGAAACAATCTTCTTTTTCTGAGTGAGCAGAGAATCAGCTTTTGCTCTAATGGAGAAGAACATTTAACAAACTTGCATGAGGTGTAACATTTTCCACAGTACACTCTGTTCTGAATTAGAAGCTCTTTTGAAATATTTACCATCACATGTAGGTAAGGGGTGGCTCCACCAGTGGTTCTTCTCGCACACTAGCGGCTCCTCATGATTGAGTCTATAACCAGAGTCACAACCAAACGACACCGTGGAGCCGATGGAAAAATCCTGTCCGTACCGAATACCGTTGACAGGGATGCCGGGGTCCAGACACGAGTAGCTGTCCACTGTGACGCCTGACAAAAAGAGTCACTTTGTTTGATTCAAAAATCATTTGAACATTACATGTTACATTAGATAAACAAAAATACAAAAATATGCAGTGCAAGGTAGACTGTTTGTTGTTTGATTATCATCATGGTAGTCCTGGTGACAGCCACTGAGGTGAGAACCACAACAGAAGTGGTTTTGTTTACCTTCTCAAGTGTTTACATGCCATCTGCTGTCAAATTGAACATGCACTTCAGATAAAAATGAAGGTGGAGTTTGAAGATGCTGGCGGTCTACGCCATTAGTACTGAGTAAATGGAAGAAAAACAAGGGGGTGGATGGGTGGGTGGTTTGGGGTCTTCTTGCTTTTAACTCAGAGTTTAAAGTATATCTATCTTCTGTACAAACAATTAATGCTTTCATGTTTTGTTGAAAAATTCAGTTCAGGTGCCTGGGCACCTTACTTTGGAGATTTTCTGGTCACACCCAACTGGGAGGAGACGCTGGGGTAGACTCTGAACCCAGTGGAGAGACTGCACATATCTCATCTGGCCTGGGAACACTTTGGAGTCCTCCAGGAGGAACTGGGGAGCCTGTGGCTTGAATACCCTGCTCATGCCAGTGCCAGCAACACCCAAATTCAATTTCTTTGTGGTCTAATATCTCATATGCATTACAGCTGGTGTGAACCAAACAGAGGATGATGTCTAATTTTTAGTAGTGTGATATTGTGAGATCATGGAGACCTAGTGTGAATGTGGTCAGAAGCATACTTTTAAGAATTTGTCTAAAAATACACAATATACAGTGGGGCAAAAAAGTATTTAGTCAGCCACCGATTGTGCAAGTTCCCCCACTCAAAATGATGACAGAGGTCAGTAATTTGCACCAGAGGTACACTTCAACTGTGAGAGACAGAATGTGAAAAAAAAATCCATGAATTCACATGGTAGGATTTGTAAAGAATTTATTCGTAAATTAGGGTGGAAAATAAGTATTTGGTCACCTCAAACAAGGAAAATCTCTGGCTCTCACAGACCTGTAACGTCTTCTGTAAGAAGCTTTTCTGTCCCCCACTCGTTACCTGTATGAATGGCACCTGTTTGAACTCATCATCTGTATAAAAGACACCTGTCCACAGCCTCAAACAGTCAGACTCCAAACTCCGCCATGGCCAAGACCAAAGAGCTTTCGAAGGACACCAGGAAAAGTATTGTAGACCTGCACCAGACTGGGAGGAGTGAATCTACAATAGGCAAGCAGCTTGGTGTGAAAAAATCAACTGTGGGAGCAATCATCAGAAAATGGAAGACATACAAGACCATCGATAATCTCCCTCGATCTGGGGCTCCACGCAAGATCTCATCCCGTGGGGTCAAAATGATCATGAGAACGGTGAGCAAAGATCCCAGAACCACACGGGGGGACCTGGTGAATGACCTGCAGAGAGCTGGGACCAAAGTAACAAAGGTCACCATCAGTAACACACTACAACGGCAGGGAATCAAATCCCGCAGTGCCAGACGTGTTCCGCTGCTGAAGCCAGTGCATGTCCAGGCCCGTCTGAAGTTTGCCAGAGAGCACATGGATGATACAGCAGAGGATTGGGAGAATGTCATGTGGTCAGATGAAACCAAAGTAGAACTTTTTGGTATAAACTCAACTCGTCGTGTTCGGAGGAGGAAGAATACTGAGTTGCATCCCAAGAACACCATACCTACTGTGAAGCATGGGGGTGGAAACATCATGCTATGGGGCTGTTTTTCTGCCAAGGGGACAGGACGACTGATCCGTGTTAAGGACAGAATGAATGGGGCCATGTATCGTGAGATTTTGAGCCAAAACCTCCTTCCATCAGTGAGAACTTTGAAGATGAAACGAGGCTGGGTCTTCCAACATGACAATGATCCAAAACACACCGCCCGGGCAACAAAGGAGTGGCTCCGTAAGAAGCATTTGAAAGTCCTGGAGTGGCCTAGCCAGTCTCCAGACCTCAACCCCATAGAAAATCTGTGGCGGGAGTTGAAAGTCCGTGTTGCTCGGCGACAGCCCCAAAACATCACTGCTCTCGAGAAGATCTGCATGGAGGAATGGGCCAAAATACCAGCTACTGTGTGTGCAAACCTGGTAAAGACCTATAGTAAACGTTTGACCTCTGTTATTGCCAACAAAGGTTATGTTACAAAGTATTGAGTTGTATTTTTGTTATTGACCAAATACTTATTTTCCACCCTGATTTACGAATAAATTCTTTACAAATCCTACCATGTGGATTCATGGATTTTTTTTCCACATTCTGTCTCTCACAGTTGAAGTGTACCTCTGGTGCAAATTACTGACCTCTGTCATCATTTTAAGTGGGGGAACTTGCACAATCGGTGGCTGACTAAATACTTTTTTGCCCCACTGTAAAATATATTTAACAAAGTATCTTCATATGAATGGATCAGTTTTAAATGCACGTGTATTTTTCATTTTTTTGTGTAAAATTTGCAGCTATAAATGCATATGCACATGTGCACATACTATATGTGCATAGATATATAGTGTATGCATCTAACTTACTTTCATAGAGTATTCTGAAGCCAGCATTTGACCGGCTGTTATCAGTGGTAAACAGCAGATAAAGAAAGTTGCTGCTGCTGAAAAGGAACTGGGGGACTTGGGTGCCATTGAAGGAGCCAACCAGAGGAGACAGGAGGTTTGGACCATCATGGATCTCCAAGAAGTCATAACCCAGTTCTGTCTGGAACCTGTGAAGATAAAATGTCAGGACATTATATTATAGCTGATTGTGATTTAAAAACACTGATGAGATAATGAAAAGTTCTTTAAAGGTTTCACATCATTTACAGGTTTTGGAGCCAATTTTTTCACCATAAATACACTTTACAATTCGTAAACAACAGTCTATGTCTCGGCTCTACCAGCAGTTCACAGCCCAGAGAAAACATCATTTGAACAAAAATATTGCCTGCCTTCCTAGTCAAAAGACAGCTTTGTCAAAAATTTACAGCCTAGAGAATTATGAGTCATGTGATATTGTAGGCGAATGTCCATAAACTTTAAATCTTGTAAATCTTCATTCTTGCTTGTTCAAAGCTCTTTCTAATATTCAGAATCAAAGAGTTACTGTATGCCACCCACCTGTCAAATGTGATTTTGATGGCACGTCCAGGTTCTGCTTCAATCACCCACTCACAGTTAAGGGAGTCTTTGTAATAACCAGGCCACCCAGGAGATAATATCACTCCACTTGGAGCCGAATAGTGGCCTCCACATGGGGCTGTGAGGGGAGAATAAAGAGGCAAGTGAGAGAAGAAGTACAGGACACCCAATGTGTCCAAGTACAAATTAATGTATAACAAAAGAAATTACAATACTGTGCAAAAGATTTGAGTCGCTGCTCACTTGCAGTAATACACTGAAACATGTAAATGATAGAAGTCCAGTGTATAAGGCAAAAACAGAGTGTGTACAATTCTAATAAAGTAGAAAGTCAATATTTGATCATCTTCATTCATCAGCACAACCTGAACTGACTTAGTCAAGCTTTATTGTAATTTCTTACAGTGGTCATTTAGAAGTAGACATTCAACCCCACACTGCTTGAATAATGTTGAGGTCCAGGCTCTGGGGAGACCAATACATGACTGATACTAAAATGCAGCCCTAAACCACGACAGAGCCTCCACTGTGGGTGTGACACTTTCATCTGACCTCCTCTGGATATATTGATGCGTCATTCAAGTCCTGTTTCAGGTCTTTATTGGATTTTATTTCATATTTCTTCAGGACATGACTTTAAATCATCTAATGTAGATCATTTTTAGTCACTTCAGTTTTTGTCCTCCACTTGTCCAGTTTCCTCAGTTTTTTTAAGGGCAGACTGTACACCATGCTATGCCAAGTTTTTAGCTAATAGTGCTTTTTGAATCATCTCGCTGATGTCAAAATGCTATTTTGTGCTGGTCAGTTGTGTTGTCTTTTGTTGGTTTTTTTTGGGTTTTTTTTAAGATTCAATTAATAAATGATGGGTGAGTGTTGCACAGTACTGTATATTTAGTCAAGTTTAGCAAATCAGGCCCACCTGCTACTAATAAGTAGGTATTTTTATATTTATATTTACATTTTTATCGTTTTTCTTTTTTACATTGGAGTTGTGCAAAAGCATAACTTCAATTTTACTATTTATTTTGAAGACAGTGGACTTCTGTGGACTTCATAATCTTGGGTCAAAAGGAAACACGATTTCCACACTTCTTTTTTCTTTGAGCTGCAAAAAAGTTCTATTATGTTCACCAGCTGGACACTAACACTGTTGGCTTTTGGCTGACAGCAAGCTGAAAAATGAAAAATCTGCTAAAATATTTATTGAAAATGAGGGAAAGAGAAGAGAACAGTTTTATGCATATAAGTTAACTTGTCAGTGCGATTAACATTTTCCACACTAGACACGGGTATTTGATGCTTTGGCCAAATAGCATATACATAGCATACTGTAGGTTTAATTACCATTTAAATACTCCAAAAAACATGCAACAGATTCAGATTCTTGCCCTTGACAGAGATTCTGATGAAGCAACCCACAGCTTTGAATATTTAATAAAAATAAAGATAAATTGTGTGCTCAGAAATATGTCTACAGTACATGATGCAAGGCTAACATAAATTATTCATATTATGTAAATATACACGAACACTTAAAAGGAACATGAACAATCACTCAACAGTTATTACAATGTAGTATTAGCCTAGAGCCATTCTGCTGCACTCTTTTTTTCCAAGTTTATTTAAACTTTAACTAAGTGTCTCAAGTCAATTTGTTCTAGTCTGTACCTCCTGAATACAAGTAATTGGATTTTCTATCCAAGTGGTTATAGACACACATTAGATACAATGGATCTTGGGACTTTAAATGACCTGGAGCATAATTAACACAACCCTTCTTTGTACTATCAAAGGCTCTGTCACCAATAGCTGTGTTGAAAATATCTTGAGCTAATTATATTTACCACTGGAGCAATCTCAAAAGCACTTGTGCTCTAGCGAACATCTCTTCATTCCGTTTGAGAATCGCAGGTCAACTTCGCATTTTACTTTTCTGTACTCAACAACTTTTACAGAAGCTGTTGATTACACTCTGAACTTATGCGACTTTACTTTAAGGTAATAATATAATCGAATAATATAAATAACTTCAGGCAAAGTGCTGCGCCGCGACTTTACTTGACATTTAAAGAAGTCACAGTTCTGTTTAACACATTCACATAGTGTCCAGTGTCTTTACTTTCACTTTTAGCTGCCGGTCATCTCTGCTGCACTCCTTCCACACAGAGAGAATTTTAAATTGCCAAGTACTTCTACAGACAGAATGTTGGTAAGCTATTAGCTATTTGTGTGGCAGCAGTTTATTAACAGTTATTTCCCTGGGTGTTTAGGTTAACTGGCCACCTCCATATTTTTCCTTCTGTTGAACTGACAGGATATAATTTCTGCCTCCACAGAGTTTTTACAGCATTAATGATGAGATCTTGGATAGCATATTGTTCCCTAGTTAATAGTTTAAGCAGCAATCCAGCCAATATTTACCTTCACATTTAGGAATAGGCCCACTCCACATGACTTTTCCTCTTTCTAACTGACAGGAGATGGTCTCAGTTCCTTGGGTTTTGATAAAACCGTCCTCACAAACCACAGAGATGGAGCTGCCAAGCTGGAAGCTATCTCCAAAGCGGCGAGCGTTGATGGGAATGCCAGGGTCTGGGCACTCATTATGGCCAAATGCTGTGGTAAAAAAGTTACAAGGAGACACAGATATGATGAGGGAGATATTGGAGACTAGCGCTTCACATAGAGAGACAGACACACACACGAGAAATGTTATTAAAGAATATGAGACCTATACTTTACAGCCATTCACAGGCTATTTTGCTCATCATTTTGATGAAATATTTCAGAAGTGATGATGCAGATCTATATGCTGCTACTTGAAGTCTTCTGCTGTTCGGTCCTTGCCAGCATAATATCTAAAATTTCTTTTGTCTGTTTTATGCTCCCGTCATGTTGTTTGCACATATGATCATTGCTCATAATACAGTATGTTTGCTTGATGCTTTATATGCATCTGCTCCTGATAAAAGGCAAAGTCCAGCCTATGAATGCTCATGTTTTGCCAGTTGAAGCAGCTTGGTGTTTTTAGTTGATAAAGAATTAAAGATGCAGTCATAGAAAAAAAAATAAAGTCATATACACAAAATGATGTGAGATGATATCGCAAATAGAGTGTGAGAAAACTCGTGGACAGAACACTTTGGCAGATATGTTTGCCGTCAAACCCAGCCTGATGCAAAGATCAATATCAATTTCCATTTCTGTTGCCCGGGATCCAGACGTGTTTTGCCTAAATTAGCTCAAAGACTGCAAGCGGGGGCAAGATCTTTTTTGGTGTACATGCTGTATCCTGATGTCTTATAAGCTAGTCAACAACGCATCACATAGATTTTGATCAGCTCCAAAGATTTGCACAGATGACAACAATGTAAGGGAGACGGAGCTTCTAACTGCGGGTAAAATTCTAATGTCTATTCTAATGCAGGTTAAAGAGTCACGATATGATGTTTAAAAAAAGACCATTTATGAATTTTTGGAGGATTAATTTTTTTTCACTTTTGACGGAAATAGGCTGACTGTTTCCTCTTGTTTCAAGTCTTTCAAGCCTAAATACATCCTGGACCTCTCTATGTACTGGACGCACAGAGATGAAAATGGTATCCATCTTGTCATCTGAGTCTACGTTTGACAACAAACAAGCAAAAAATTGCCCAAAAATGTTCCTTTAAAGCTTCTCTTGCCTTTGCAAGTACTTTGTTCTGCAACCTACACCTCTATTCTTAGCTGCTATAATAATCACAGGACCTCTCTTCTATAACCCGTTGTCTTCAGCGCTACTGAAACTTCTAGTTGGGAGTGAATTAAAAGAGCTTTATCTAAATCAAACTGAAATATTTACTACATGGTTTTCAACATCTTGGTTAGAAGTTATGCCAAGATTTACATGGAGCTCTTTGCAGATGTCTTGAGCCACCCCTCATTTACGTTGCTAGGAAAATAGGGAATATGTACAGCGATTTACTGTAAAGTGCAAACATACATCCAAATGAAGCATATAAAGCAAAACCACACTTGTTTGTACAATCCTAATGGCCCTGGAAGTCAAAATTTGGTATGGTCACCAACACAAGTAAGCAAACTAGTTTTCTAGGCTTCTTGAAGGACATTTAAGGCTCTTCTTTGGATGTTGGCTGCTTTTTGTTCTGTTCTCTGTCAAGATGATGCCACAATGCTTCAACAATTTTTAGGTCAGGTCTCTGGGGAGGCTGATCCATGACTGATAGAGTTCCACTGTCTCTTTTTTCCAGGTATTATTTTACTGCATTGGGATTGTATTTGGGACCACTGTCATGGTGAAAAATGAAGCTGTTACAGGTGTTCAGATCATTTCCAGATGGTACTGAATAGTGATGGTGCTTTTCTGCATTCATAATACCAATAATTTTGATAAGATCCCCAACATCACTGGATGAAATGAAGCCCCAAACCATGAGGTTTGCGTTACGTCGGTTCATCATTTGAGTTAGTGCTTTTTTATGCTTGAATTATTTATCGGTCAGTCTCAAGTAACTTTCCTCTGATAATGGCCAAGTACAAGGATAGGAGTGAAAATGAATGAAAGAAACACAGCCTATTGTCCAAAGGAAAACCTTGAAAGACCTTCAGAAAGCCTGGAGAACTAATGCTCAAGATCACTTTAAAGATCACTTTACAAGAAAGTCTGACTCCTTGGAAGCAAAATATAATGAAATGAGTGATGGCCCAAGAGTTCTGCAGAGTACTGTGTAAAGTGTAATCATATATATATATATATAGCACTATATTGCTTCAAAATTAACAGTGCCTTTATTTCTGTGTTTCTGGGGTTTGACCTTTGCAAATGAAAAAAAATATGACTATAAATTAAATTTCAGATTTCAAGCTTAACTTGGATTTCGTTCATGTGAAGCATTTTATGATAATTCTATTTTTAGCAGAGAAAACAAAGTTGCTCATTTGCCTAGATTTAGGCCAAAGAAAGAGGATGGAATACATACTACTGTATGTGATATTAAATCCTCTTCCTGACATAGAGTGATCAGCCTGAAACTCCAGCCTCAGTGTGTTGGTATTAGACGTCAGATGGGAGGGACTCTCAGCTCCAGAGAACCTCCCAATGACCGTGGCATCATTTGTCTCGCCATCTTTCACTGTTAGGGAATCATAAGGTGCCTCAAGGTCAAAGTCATTAAATGCCAAGTGTATTCTGGAGCCCGGATCTGATTGGATGAGCCAAACACAGTTCATGTTGTTCCCATAGCCTTCTGGGTAATCCGGTGAGAGGACGGTTCCTGAGGGAGCAGTGAAGTTGGACATGCAGGGGACTGTGGGAGGAAGAGAAGTACAAAATCACAGACAGTAACAGACAGAGAGACAGACAATTTTCAGAAAGCATATGAGGGAGGGGAAAGGCATACAGGGAGAGAAATTTTCTGTTAAATATTCATCTCCACAGCGTCATCGGTCATCATGCGCCCCAGGCCATAATAAACTCTGTACTGTCGCCTCAGTGACAGGTCACAATGAAATTTATCAACATCACAGCAGTGCACATGCCACATTTTTTTTAGTTCAATCCAATGCTGTCATATACCTGAAAATCAATTACAAATAATTCTAACACTTACATATGCATATAGGGATATTTGCAGACCACTGATTGTTGTCTTGGCAGGAGATCGTTTTTTCTCCAATCAGCTCAAACCCAAACTGGCATTCAAATCTCAGGATTCCTCCATTTGAAAAGTTGTCACCTTCTCTTATTCCATAGAGAGGAGTTCCAGGGTCTCCACAACTCTCTTTGTCTATTTCTGGAATGACACAGATTCAAAAGAAGACATGAACAGCAGCATGGTCCCCAAAGACGGCTATAAACAGTCCATGTTGACAGGAATCCTAACCTAAACCGTTACGATCATATGCTATACACTTCAGTCACTGTGAAAAAACAACCCATAAAAAGATAACATGAAAAATGGCAAAAAAAATCCAGCTGCCAAGTAGATGAAACATAAAGTAATTTGATCATTCAGCATGAAAAGAAGAAAAAGAGTAGCACATACCAAAGGAAAACTGAAGAAAGAGCTGGGACTGACATAAAGTGCTCACTACATACAGCCCAGCAATAGAAAACAACTTTACTGAGACAATTTGTGAGTACTGCAGTCACAGAGGTTGCCAAACTTGGTCAAAGTGTTGGGAAAATTTAGTGAAACTAGCTACTTGTTTACAATCATTACTTGATTCTTATTTGCATTATTTACATATCACTTTTGTAATACTTCTATCATCATTTGTTTTTTTTACAAGATCTTGCCTGTAACCCATGACTGTACAATCTGACAGCAGTAGAGCAGCGGTCCCCAACCTCTGGGCCACGGACCAGTACTGATCTGTGAGTCGTTTGGTACTGGGCTGTGAGAGGTGAGGCTTGGGCGTGAAATTTATGGTTTTCGGGGGTTTTATTGTTATTTTTAAATCGTTTTTATTGTTAACTCAGTTTCCCTGGGTTTTTTCCAATGTGCTATGAATAAATCATCTTTTTTGGCATTGGTTTTATTTTGTTGTATTTATCCGCGACACCTTAAAGGCCGGTCCGTGAAAATATTGTCGGACATAAACCGGTCCGTGGCACAAAAAAGGTTAGGGACCGCGGCAGTAGAGGACACCTTGGGTCACGTGGACGGTACTTTTGAAGTAGTTTTTGGTGTTATGAAGAAACTCAAGGGTGACAAGACACTGTAAACTTTAGACCTTATATCTGCAACTCAGCTTTACACCTGTTACTTCAGTTTTGTCACTTAAGCTAAATTATAAATTAACTGTTTTTGACAGTCAGCACACCGAGTGTTTCTTCCCAGAGTCTGGCCTTAACAACATTTGTGCAACCATGCAGTGCTATCAGTCTCAAATCCTCCGTGGTTATCTTACTGTGTTGTGCAACACTATGTCATGCTACAAGAGCTCATCATCCATTTTGAACAGAAACACACTGCCAACTGAATCTAGTCTTACTCGAAGGTGATTGGCTCTTGTTTCGCTGAGTCAGGCGAATTTCTGAAATGCGTCTGCTTCTCAGTTCATGTAGCCTGGAGCAGATTTTGTATCCCTCTCTTTCTGTTTCCTCCTTCCCCTGAGTTTGCAAGTATTCATGACACATCTTTTTTTTAACATTGACTCTGACCATAAGGTTGGACAGATCCTTCTTCTGATTCTACATAACGGCTCCACTGTGTCACCATAACTCTTTATAATATGTTGTATACGGGATATCAGGAAACATACTTTCTATTTTCCCAGCCTTCCTCTCCTTTAATCCCCTGCTCTGCTTTCCTGTTTTCAGCATTATTTACAGGAGTGGCCCATGGCACGAAGCAAAGGTGTGTGTCTTTTTGAGTGTGTGCGCATTTCTGTGTGTTTCACTGTTGCTGCGAATGTGTGTCTCGGTGTGCGTGCTTGTGATGTATTGCATTAATTTCCATCATGACATCGTCTTTATGAGACCCACAGACTCAACCAATCACAGCCTGCCTAACACACTTGCTTGCACGTGAACACACACACACACACACACACACACACACACACACACACACACACACACGCGCAAAGACACCTAGCGAAGGAATTGAGAACAAATTACTTTGGAGAGAAAGCGGCACGCTGTCGGAACATTCCTGTATTGCTACTGCTTTTCTTCCTCACATGCACACACACACACACACACACACACACACACACACACACACACACACACACACACACACACACACACACACACACACACACACACACACACACACACACACACACACACACACACACACACACAGTACAGTACATGCATGCAACACACAGAGACTTAAACAAACCCAATCCCCCATATGCAGTCAGTGTCTTCCTTTGCATCATACACACCGATACACACACACACACACACACACAATCATATTGTGCTTGTAACAACAAGGCTGACAGATTCACAAAGGGGATTAGACTCCTCAAAGAGTATCTAAGAGTGTGAGTGAATATGTAACTTCTACATTATGTCTGGATTGCACATTTAGCTAAATTCCAATTCACACCATATTGTCCACAAAAATACATACCCTGATGAGGTACAACAATAAAACCAGTGGCAAAAAAGAGTGAATAACACAGATCAAACCTTTCGTCCAGGCATTTACTGTAGGTTGATGTTAACTGTACAAGTAACTCCCATCTAAACACATGCCTGCAGCCAGCAAAACACCATAAAAAAGATCCATAGGTGTTACTCAGGTTCTGTAAGAACACGAGTCCCATCCCTAGAGGTCCTGTATCCATGACCTTGTGGGTCAGAGTCATTTTGGTGTGACAAGTATGACCTACACAGTATTAAGCAGGTGGTTTCCATCTTCTTTGGTAAATACAGGCACGTACAGACACACAGGCACACATAAAAGGGTAGTGTGCAAAATACACTACCTATTCCATATCTGAAAGAATAAGCTAATAGATTTTGGAAGGGATAATGAGACTGAGGGAAAAACTTTATTGGCTGTTTCTCATTTGTGACAACTGTAAAATGTGCTTTAAGGCTTTGTTGCTAATGGTGAATGAATGCGTAATGTATCATATGCATAATCTAATCTCTGCAAACTGTTTCTTTCAACTGGAGGCTGCCGCTGTTCTGCTATAACAGAGGTCACAAAATAAGAGCATTAAACCCATTAAACCACAACAAATAATAATCCAAGGAAGCTTTTATAGCAACGGAAAAGAGAGGTATTGAATGGAAAGTCTATTAGTACTCTCAAACAGGTTTGCAATGTGAAGAAGAAATGAGAAATTCAGCCCGTCTAATTAGCGTGTACTTGTCTGATTCTGTGACCTAAAGGGAGTGGCTCAAATTGACTTGTTCACACTGTAGACATCAGCGAGGATGCTCTGTTGAATAAAAATGATCTCATTTATTACACTCACAATACTGACATTCTTTTCCGCCTCTCTCAGGTTCCAAACCAGGCCACCGAGGAGCTTTTGAGGATTGATTTGATGGGAGATGTGTATAAGAAAGACATCAATTTTCTGTTCTCATTAAAACACACAATCTATGTCAGCGCTTCTTACACAACGTGCACAAAATGTTTCCTATTCAATTGTGTAACTTTCAAATACCAGTAAATCTCACTAAATCGGACTTCAGGATGACAAATAACAACTGGGGTGCATTCTTTGATCTTAACACATTATGGTGCAGAAATGTATCACTTCAGCCAGCTGTAAAAACGCCTCGGCAACCCACCCACATCCTGCCTCATGACCTTGTAATGATCATCAGTGAGCTTCAGAAAGACTCCTGCAATCATCTATGTAGAAAAAAAAAATACAGACCACTGAACGAGACATGTTGCACATATTGCAGAGGCATTTTTGTCAATAATGCTTTAGAGATGTTTGGTTACTTCTCTCCATCTGGAAACATCATCCCACAAAGTCTAAAAGAACAAATCTGAACAGCAAAATAATAAATAATAATAATAAATGAATAAATAATAATAAAATAAAAGTGAACGCGCAACAGCCGTCAAGTACACAGTATCAAATCAAACCAGAAGTGCAAACCAAGGCTGCCGAGTCTATAAAGCACCGTTTTCTAAATCTTGCTTCTGTTTAAAGTAAAAGCAAAGAGCTTAATGAGCTCTAAAAACCATCTGGAGCTCCTCCTCAATCAGTTACTTCATGACCAGCGAGGGCCAAAATTACATCTTGTAAGTAAACATTGCGAAATCAGTCTGTGTCTGTTTATTCTAACTTAGCATTTAGAGAATCCTGTGGACAGGGAAACTGACATCTGAAACCACCATCGAGCAAAACAACTCTTCGCTCATTGTGCCTGCTCAGTTACCCAATGCCATGCCTAATTTGAAATATATATAATTTATTAAGTCTTAATGTGAGAAACAATTAAATGCCTTGTAAATTTGGATGGAATGATCAGCATATGTAGCATTTCAATGCCACTGCCTGGACTGAAGATTACATGAGTCAATAATTCATGAATAGAAAATGAAATACGCTTTACAGAGTCGTGATTAGGTAAGCCCTGCCCTTCACGAGTTACCTCGGGAATGCATACGCTTACAAAAAAAGAAAAAAGTAAAAAATGCATCTAGCTTTGACTCACTACTCCAATACTCAGCTTACTGACTGCAAAATTGAACCACGTTTCTGGTTATGTTGCAAATAAATATTTCATGAATTTGTATTTGTATTCCTCTGCCGCTCTCAATGAATGCTGTTTCATCCGGTATGATCAAGAGGGTCCTTCTCAATACCTGAACTATGTACAGTGGAATTGAAATACAACAGGCTCTGCAAGATCCAGTGTAGCTTTTGTTATTCTTGGAAATACTGTGTCCACCAGTAAACAATATCCATAAGATAATTCGGTTTATCTGTCAGGCATCGTTGCAAAGTCCCTCCCTCTTTCTCACTCTCCAATTTAGAATAACTGTGCAATCTGATTAGTCCATAAACAGTTCTCATGCATCTATCCAGGTTGCACAGAAAAAAAAAAAAACCCAGACTGCTTCAAGCTGAAGAGAAAAAGATGAAGAGGACTTGGCAAAGCATGGCAGGGTTAACACAGGAAATGTATTATAGATAGAGGTAAAGAGTAGTGTATTAGACAAACCTGCTGTCACACTTAAAAATGCATGGAAGCACAAAGACAGACAGAGATGAATTCATCACTGACAGCCATACATTGCTGTCTCTCTGTCTCTCTCAGCACACACATACATTAAGGATCCGACGAATCAAGGGTCATTGTGCCATAAAAATCCACCTTGACATCCTTCCCTCCAATAAAGCACATCACATATTAAAAACCATAAAGAGCAGATGAAAAAGCTAAAATAAAAACCTCAAAAGTAACGGCTGACATTATGGCTCAGTGATGAGATTGTGTTTAAGGCAGAATAGAGCAGAAAAACAGCAGCCTGTACACTCAAAGTCAAGTATGGGAATATCAGCGTTGATGTTTTTAGTCTTTCCTGTGCAGTATTAGCAGATAAGCTAATAGCGCACTGCGATAAACCTGGCAACACCTAACTACAGTAGAGAAAAAAAACAAAACATTTGTCATGACTAACACCATTTCACCCTTTTTTTCAGCTGGCCACGAAGCAGGCACTTGATGTTTATGCTGCACTTCTCAAGTCTGCTAGATCGGTATTATATAACACAGGATGATGGGATAATGCGAGAATGATGCATTTAAAAAAGCTGGAGCTGGGGGGGGATGACTCATCGCTGGAAACTAATTCTCAAAATCACCATTCAGATGTGTTTGTATGAAAAATGATTCAAATATTTGCACTTTTTGTTCTTTTAAGGTCACCATACATTTAAAAAAATCCATACACACAGATTTCTGTACTGTGTTTATGGACACAAAACTGGTAATACAGATTACTTGCTCAAAATTAATACACAGTCCAAATCAGAGTTTTCCTGGCTCAGAATTCATTGTTAGAAGTGAATACTGGTGATTACAAAGGCATAACACACCTGGTAATCAATTTAATAGTCACATTCCTTATCAAAACACTCATTTAGTGAGTTGAAGGCAAGCAAGAGCCAATACCTTTTTTCAAATGGTAAGAATCAGCGAGTACTCCAAAGCGGACCAGAGGGTATCCTCTGTGTGGAGTGTTGACTGCTGCATCAATCCAATTGGCATCTGGTGGGTTTAAATTATAGAAAGCAATGCTGGTACTCTCAAATCTCATTCAGTACTTAAAAGCTCAAAACTAAGATGAAGTGGTGGTGACACTTGAATGGTGAAGCCCCTCTGCTGTCATACAAAGAATCTTAAAAGGCTTTGCAGCCAAAGCCGGTCGGAGCGGGCACGCTCCGTTTTGCGTAACTATTTTTAAATCCAGTAGCACTGCAACCACGTAAGCTAGCGCAATAATTTTCTTTGCATATGAAACCAGAGGAGTTGCACTTACATCTTATGCCATCAGCTTGTCCTAGGTCACAGTTTCCTTCCACATATGGCTTTGCAAAAATTGCATAAAAAGCACTTGCAGCAACAAAAACATAATATTCCAGAAACACGCTTTGCCGATCCGATCAGCTGTTCGTAACACTTCCTATGTCCATCAGCCCGAACTATCGCATGTCCACCATGACCCGCCGAAGCCGGAAGTGACGTCATTTTGCAGAAATGTAGTTTTTTACCATCAGGGCCTTATGAGCCTGTACTGGTGTTTTTAAAAGTTATGTTTGACTTTATGACTTTCTGTGTCATTTCTGGTATGGTTAGGACTCATATTGCACAGCTGGAAATAGTTTATTTTGATGCACATGCTGTTTTTTTTTGCAAATTTGCACTATAATATTTATTTTCCATCTCATGAAGCCAAGAAGATAATTCAGTACAGTTTTTTTCTTCTGTGTTGTGGTAATTCTATTTGGAAAAAAACACATATTCATATTTTCAATATTAGTCAGACAGTTGAAACAATATGATTTATTCATCAGTCTTATCCACCAAAAAGAAGAAACTCATCAACACTGCCGAAAGTAATGAACTTCAGTGACATTCAATTTTTAATCCATAGAGTTTAAGGTTTAATGTGATTGTCCCACCCTTTGCAGGTATAACATCTTCAACTCATGGATTTTCACAAGGTGTAGGACTGTATTTATGGGAACTTTTGACCATTTTTCCAAAGGTGTATTACTGAGGCTAGACACTGATGTTGGCAAAAGGCCTGGCTTGCAATCTGTGCTCTAATTCATCAAAAGATGTTCTGTCATGTTGAGGTCAGGACTCTGTACAAGCCAGTCAAGTTCTTCCACACCAAACTCACTCATCCATGTCTTTATGGACCTTGCTTTTTGCACTGATACAATCATGTTGCAAGAGAAAAAGGGCCAACTGTTCCCACAAAATTGGGAGCATGAAATAGTCCAAAATGAGGAATGTTTGAGGCACATTGATCTTTCAGAAGCAACTTTTTCTGCCAATCAAACTAGGAAGGGTTATGAGGGCATTTCCAAATGATTTGAAGTCTATCATTCCACAATGAGAAAGATTACTGAGAAGTAGAAAACATTGCAGATAACTGCCAATCTTCTTGGGAGTGACTGTCCCAGCAAATTCACCCCAAGGTCAGATTGTGCAGCGCTCAGAGAAATTGCCAAAAATGTAAAGCATAGACTTTACAGGCCTAGGATGGTAAATCTTAAAGTTCGTGAGAGAACAATTAGAAAAAGACTGAACACACCCTCTTAGATGAACCTTGGCTAGATGTAGAACAAGCACTCTGCAATAATCTAGAGATCTCAGACCTACCATTTATCAGCTCAAACATCCAACGACATGAATGCTTTAAAAGCATCAACATCAGCTCTTCTCTGACAGCATGGTGGGAGTTTCTAAAATTGACGGCGTCTTCATTAATCCCATGCAAACGTACACCTATCTGGAACAACCCTGACATATTACAAAACAATAATATGATAAACTTTTCAGATTGGAGTGATAAAGGAATCAAATATTTAGAACATATACTAGAAGGAACAGAATTTATTTCATTTGACGGACTAGTTACACAATATGGGATCAACAAGAAAAGATTTTTAGAATATCAACAAATTAAATCCATAGTAAAAAAGAAATTTAAACCGGGTCAAGTTGAACTACAAACACCACCAAGTGTGGTTCAATTTCTTACTCTTAAACCCCCCAAATTACTATCCAAAATATACAGAATGCTTTCTAAAACAGATGAATCAATATCACTTCCTATTGCAAAATGGGAAGCGGATTTATCAGTTAACTTAGACCTAAACTTCTGGTCTCAGATTTGCTTAAAAACCTTTCATCTAATTAGAAATCCCAGTCTTCAATTAATTCAATACAAAATATTACATAGAGTGCACTATACAGGTCATCGGATGTTCAAGATGGGCTTTACGTCTACCAACAACTGCTCACACTGCCAAACCAATTCACCGGACAATTATATCCACGCTCTTTGGTTCTGTCCACCAGTTCAGAAGTTTTGGCGCGAGATATGTGAAGACTTATCGAAGTGTCTGAAATGTAACATTCCAACTTCCCCCTTAGTGTGTTTGTTGGGCAGCTAAGATAATGTCACTTCAGAAAAGAATATAGCCCATATGGTTTTCACTGCCCTATGCATAGCCAAGAAAACAGTCCTCATGAACTGGAAAAATAAAAATAATCTTAATTCTAACCAATATAGAAATTATCTATTAGACTACATTAGTCTTGATACAGCCTCTGCCACCACATCAGATCAATTGCTCTGGGCTCCTTTGATCAGCTCCATCACCTAGTGGGGGTGGGGGGTCATAGTTTGGTCCCGCCTTCACTGTTGTGATTGGTGTGGGGGTAGGGACAGGCTTAGGGCGTCGGGGGGTTCCCCGGAGGCATCTTCCTTGGGGGGCTCAACCCGGGGTAGCGGTCATGTCCGGTTAGGGGCTCTGTTGGCTCTCAGGTGACTGTTTCCTCGCGGCTGCATGCAGCGGGGCTAGGGGAGGGTCTGTGCTGACGGACGTGGGTTACTGACCTGGTAGCCTGGCTGCCCCTGGGTGGGTCCGGGATGGGCGTGAGGTTCTGGGGGCGCTCCGTCTCTGGGCTGGGACCCGGACCGGGCCTCGGGGGCTTGGGTCCTGGTTGGTGTGTTGCCGGGGTTGTGGGCGGGTGGGTGCATGGGGGCCCGGCCCTGGAGCAGGGTGCCGCCGGTGCATCGAGCCACCTGGGGGGCTCTTCAACTGGTGGGGGAGATTGTCACATCTTGCAGGAGCTTTCCTCTCCTCAGGAGCTCCCTCTGCAGGAGGGGGAGATACAGGAGAGGTGGAGGAAGATCTCAGCCTGGGTGTTTATTGTCTTATGTAGTCTGGAAGATGAGTGGATGGTGGGGTGGGTGCAGTTTTCTCTGTGGTGGGGTTGGGTGGACTGTCCCGGGCTCTGTGGGGCCGGGCGGCGCTGCTGCACTGGGCCCCGGTCTGGATGGGCCTGGGCCCCCTTTCCCTGGCGGGTCGCGGAGTGTGGGGGTGCCTACTGGGGTCAGCGGGGGAGCTGGCCCCAGGGAGGGGTCACTTGCCCCTCCCTTCCTTCCCTCCCCATCTCCAGCTGCCTCCCTCTTCCCGCTCCACCACAACCACCCACACATGCAGGGCCTTGGAGTAGGGGTATGTCACCAGGGTGCAGAGGAGGCTACCCCCCCCTCTGTCCCCTTCTGGCTGCCTCTGCCTCAATTTTATCCCACAACTTAGACATTCACATTACTCACACTCTCATTACACATACATATAGGATCTTGGGGGTGGGCACGATACACGGAGTCCAAAGTACCATCAGGGTGTACACCCCACCCCTGGCATCGTTGCCCACCTCTCAATTTTAAATACACATAGACATTGAGGGCTAGCAGGAGGGACCATGCGCTTACCTGCTGCTCTCTGGCAGGTAGCTCCATGCCCTCCTGGGTTTTAAATGCACCTTAAAACACACATGCATCAACATTACAATGAGCGGGTGGAGGGAGGTTCGGAGTCTTCTCTCACCCCCGTTCTCTGCGACCTGCTGGAGCAGGGGGGCTAGGAGGAGGAGTTGGCCGTCCGACTGCGGTCTGGAGTGTGGAGCCTTCCTGCTGCTGCGGAGTCGGGGCGGTCTGCCTCCCCCCACCGCAGGGAAAAGGGAAACACCACCTGGGTCTGGGTGCAGTTCCCCCCTCCAGGGGCGGGGGCACCTAGACCCGGTTTGTAGAGTACACTTGGGGAGTGTGATCGTGTGTACAACGTCTCTTTATGTCTGTCTCCACGTTGGTTGAGTGTGGAGTAAGTGCATATGAGAGCATGAGGGTGGGAATGGATGTTTGTATCTGTGTGTGCCTGTATGTCTGTGTCTATATGTCAGGTTGGGTGTCAGGCGCCACCTCTCTGGGGACAGCTCAGGCCCTCCAAGGTTTGGAGGCCTATCTCCCCCTACCACCACTTCCCCTGCCAGTGGCGGACTCCCTCAGACATCGGTGCGTTGGTGGTTCTTTGTGTCTGGGGGTGGGCGTCCAGGTACACACCGGCTCACTCCTTGGCGGCCGCTTATCGGGGCCTGGAGCCTGGGGCTCGCTCGGGCCACTTCGGAGGTGGGGTGCCCCCGGCCTCTCGGCCTGGGGCTCGGTCACTCAGGTGCAGCTGGCTGCCGGCGGAGCTCACGGGCGCGTCACTGCAACTCCCCCTGGCTTCTGCTCCGCGGCTGCTGAGTGAGCCCTCATCTGGGACTCTCCTCAGCTCTTTCCGGGACAGTGGCGCAGCTGCTCCTCTGTTGGTCTTCCTTGGTCTCTTGTGTTCTGGGGCCTCTGGATGTCTGGAGTTTTGATCTCCTCCACACCTGCTTCATGCCCTGGAGGACGGGGCTGTGGCCCCCCCCACACCCTCTAGCAGATTATTACATGAAGGAACCTTTTAAAAAAACAAAAAACAAGCGCGTCCATGCTCACAGGTGTACACACGGGTGATCACACCCACAAACTACACCCTTTTTGGCTCCTACCTCAAAGCACACTGTGTTCTGTTGATCTTATGTGCTGCACAATAATGTTTAACATTTAGTATTTACTGTCATATTCCCATATATCATTGTGATGTTGTTTATTCTATTACTCTTGTTCTCTTCTGCTTGCTTTCTTTTTTCTTTCTCAGCAGGTGACCCAGGTGATTGATATATGCATTTTTTTTTCTCTGCCCGTTCTGTTGGTTTTTGTCTTTTGCCCTTCTCCCCCGTCCCTCTTCTCAGCTGTTTCTCTTTCCCTCTTTCTTTCTCCCCTTCTTTCCCCCAGTCAAGTCTGTCCCGTATTCAGTAAGTGAAAATAAAATAAACAATAAAAGGTGAATCAAATGGACCATTACGGCAAGGCTGGGATGGTCAGTTTGGTAAAGTAAATCCGTTGGGCATCTTTCTTTGCCTTTAGACAACAATTCTGATGGCAAAAGAGCCAAACGGGACAGGCCAAAAAAGAAAAAAAAAAAAAAAAAGAAAAAAAAAAAAAAAAGAAAAAGAAAAAGACTGAACAAATATGGCTTGTTTGGAAGTTAGAAAGCCTTTCTCTAGAAAGAAAACGGCAGCACCGCTTAGGTTTGCAAAGTTGCACACAGCATATCAGCACAAACTCCTCATCAACTGTCAAGCACCGCGGTGTAGGGGTGATGATTTCAGCTTGTTTTGCAGCCACAGGACTTGAGGACCTTGCAATCATTGAGCACAAATTCCTTGGTATACCAAATTATCAAGAGTTAAACGTGAGACCATCTATCTGACAGCTAAAGCTCTGCCAAAACCAGGTTATGAACAACACAATGATCCCAAGCACAGCACCAAATCTACAGCATAACTGAAAATGAAAAGAATCAATACATTGCAATGGCTCAGTTAGCGTCCAGATCGCAACATGGATGAAATGCCGGGGTGGGACCTTAACACTGTGTGCTTTCTTTTTACCATGACTGTGTATCAATTGCCCTACTGAAACAAATACATAAATATGCCAATACATTATATCCTCAACCCAATTTTCACTGTTATGCCGATGACACCCAGCTCTACCTTTCTTCTAAACCCAATTCATCCCTCTCACCTACCTCCCTCTCAAACTGTCTTATTGAAATTAGATCCTGGTTCTCCTCCAATTTTCTCAAACTTAACAGTAAGTAAAACTGAAGTTTCACTTGTTGGTACACCATCTATCTTAACCAAATCCCACAGTTTTTCCATTAACATGTTAAGAGTTTGGGTGTCATACTTGATAATACTCTTTCATTCCAGTCTCACATTAATTACATAACCCGGTCTGCTTACTTCCACTTACGTAATATTAACCGACTCCGTCCCTTACTTACTCCCCATGCTGCTGCCATCATTGTCCATAGTCTTATTACGTCCCGTATTGATTACTGTACCGGTAATTCCCTCCTATTTGGTCTCCCTAAAAGGTCCCTTCATAAACTCCAACTTCTTCAAAATTCTGCAGCTCGGGTCATAACTTGCACTCTGTTAAGAGCTCATATTACCCCAGTTCTTCAGCAGCTTCACTGGTTGTCCATAGAAGCCAGGATAAATTTTAAAATCTTACTTCTAACATACAAGTGTATCCATAAATCTGATCCTTCATATTTGTGTGACCTGCTCCATATCACCACTGTTTCCCGCCCTCTCAGATCATCAGCTGCTATTCATCTTACTGTTCCGTCCTCACACCTTATTACTATGGGGAACAGAGCTTTCAGTCGCTCTGCTCCTCGGCTCTGGAGCTCTCTTCCTCCTGCACTAAGAAAATCTGACTCCCTTTCCGTATTTAAGACACAGCTCAAAACACATCTGTTTAAACTGGCTTATTCGCTTTAATGCTGATTTTATCGGTTGTCAAGCTCTGTTTTGTAATTTTAACTTATTTTATGTAGTTTATGACTCCTGTTCCTTTTATTTATTTTGTTTTTTGTAAGGTGACCTTGGGTTTCTGAAAGGCGCCCTCAAATTAAATGCATTATTACTATTATTATTAACCCTCACTGACACCTCATTATGGACTGTGAAGACAGATACACAGCATAAGCTCATGATAAATGTATATAGAATAGAATAGAATAGAATTCAACTTTATTGTCATTGCACATGCACAGGTACAGGGCAACGAAATGCAGTTTGCATCCATCCAGAAGTGCTTTAGTGATATAGATATATTACAATATATATTAGCAATTATAGATATGTGAGTATATTACAGAAATGGGTCTATTATGGTATGTTATAATGTACACGGTATGAAGTATGTTGTGAATATTCTATAACTATAAGTATGTACAGGCTGTAGTGAGTACAAGCTATGTACAGGATATGAACAGGATATAAATATGAAAAACTATACAGAATATGAAATGAAATAAATAACTTTACAGAATCTGGGATATACAGCTATACAGAAATGGGAACTATGCAAGTTGTAAACAGTTGTAGGATTAAAGATTATCGAATGTACAGAATGATTATTTACACAGAGCTATACAGTAGTGCAGTTAAGATAAGTGAGGGTGTAGATAGTTTCTACAGAGGCTATATAAAGTGCTAGTGGTTGTGAGTGGTGGTTCAGTCCATGTTATTATTGTGTTTGAGGGTACAGTTGTCCATTGTGGGTGTGTGTATGTTCAGTCCATGAGTTAACGTGGGTCAGATGTCAGGAGGCAGAGTTCAGGAGTCTGACAGCTGTGGGGAAGAAGCTGTTCCGGTACCTGGTGGTCTTAGTCCGGAGGCTCCTGTGGCGCCTCCCAGAGGGCAGGAGGGTGAAGAGTCCATGTGATGGGTGACTGGGGTCTTTGATGATTTTCCCAGCCCTTTTCAGACACCGCTTCCTGTAGATGTCTTTTATGGCAGGAAGTGGTGCTCCGGCGATGCGCTGGGCAGTTTTCACGACCCTCTGCAACGCCTTCCGGTCCGAGGCAGAGCAGTTCCCGTACCAGACTGTTATACAGTTGGTCAGGATGCTCTCGATGGTGCAGCGATAGAAGTTCACCAGGATGTCTGAGGACAGGTGGTTCTTCCTCAGAGTCCTCAAGAAGAAGAGGCGCTGGTGAGCCTTCTTGACCAGCTTGGAGCAGTTGGTCGTCCAGGTGAGATCCTCGGAGATGTGGACTCCCAGGAACTTGAAGCTGCTCACACGCTCCACAGCCGTCCCCTTAATGTGGATGGGTGGATGTGGGTCAGCATTCCTCCTGTAGTCCACGATGAGCTCCTTGGTCTTCTCGGTGTTAAGCAGCAGGTTGTTTCTGTCGCACCACTCAGCCAGACGATCCACCTCCTCCCTGTAGGCGGCCTCATCGTTGTCACTGATGAGGCCAATCGCCGTGGTGTCATCTGCAAACTTAATGATGGTGTTGGAACCATCAGCAGGTCTGCAGTCGTGGGTGAAGAGGGAGTAGAGGAAAGGGCTCATCACACAGCCTTGTGGTACACCGGTGTTCATTGTGATGGTAGATGAGCAGCGGTTATCCAGCCGGACATGTTGGGGGCGGTTGGTCAGGAAGTCCAGTAACCATTTGCAGATGAGGGAACTGATACCCAGATCTGTCAGTTTCCTGATGAGTTGTGAGGGGTGGATTGTATTGAATGCTGAACTGAAGTCTATAAACAGCATTCTGGCGTAGGTGTTGTTGTTGTCCAGGTGTGAGAGGACAGAGTGCATTGCGATGGAGACTGCATCCTCTGTGCTCCTGTTCCGGCGGTATGCGAATTGGTGGGGGTCCAGGGTGGGGGGGAGACAGGATTTGAAGTGTGCTAGGACCAGTCGCTCTAAGCACTTAGTGATGATGGGGGTGAGTGCTACTGGGCGGTAGTCATTGAGGCAAGATGGGTTGGAGTTTTTGGGTATCGGGACGATGGAGGTGGATTTGAAGCAGGCCGGTACCACAGCGTGGGCCAAGGACAGATTGAATATGTCTGTGAGCACTCCTGCAAGCTCCCCAGAACACGCTCTGAGAACACGCCCGGGGATGCCATCAGGGCCTGCAGCCTTGTGGACATTGATCCTGCTCAGCACCGCTCCTACATCGGTGGGGGAGAGAGTCATAGGTTGGTGGTCTGGCGTCATGTCTGCTTTGGTTGTGGTTGTGGGGTTCCCTCGCTCAAAACGAGCATAAAAGTTGTTGAGCTCGTTGAGGAAGGAGACATCAGAGGATGCGGGGGAGGGTTTGGTGGTCCTGTAGTCTGTGATGGTCTGGAGTCCTTGCCACATGCGTCGGGGGTTGGAGTTGGAGAAGTGTTCTTCTACCTTCTTTTTGTAATGGTGTTTGGCTTTTTTGATGCCCTTCTTTAGATTAGCCCTGGCTGTACTGTAGGCGTGTGCATCTCCTGACCTAAAGGCAGTGTTGCGGGCCTTCAGGAGGAGACGAACATCCCGGTTCATCCAAGGCTTCTGGTTGGGGTACATGGTGATCCGTTTCTGGGTGGTGACACTGTCTGTGGTTTTGGAGATGTAATCCAGTACAGATGAGGCGTACTGGTCCAGGTCTGTGTGGGTGAACATATTCCAGTCTGTGTTTTTAAATCTGTCCTGGAGCACTGCGTCTGTCCCCTCTGGCCACACTTTAATTGTCCTCACAGCAGGTTTCACACGTTGGATGAGTGGTGAATACCGAGGTGTGAGGAACAGGGAGAGATGGTCCGATTGTCCAATGTGGGGGAGGGGTGTGGCTTTGTAGGCTCCAGCCAGGTTGGAATACACATGGTCTAAAGTCTTGTCTCCTCTGGTGTGGCAGGAGACATGTTGGTGGAATCTGGGGAGGACTGTCTTTAAGTTGGTGTGGTTGAAGTCGCCAGCAACAATAAAAGCAGCCTCGGGGTGTTTATTCTGGTGTTTGTTAATGGCTGCAGAAAGTTCTTTCATGGCCAACCTAGCATTAGCGTCGGGGGGTATATACACGGCAGTGAGTATGATAGAAGTGAGTTCTCTGGGGAGATAATAAGGTCTGCATTTGACCATTAAAAACTCCGCATTAGGTGAGCAGTGACTCTCAGTAGTAGTGGAGTTCATGCACCAAGCATTGTTAATATAAATGCACAAACCTCCACCTCTGGTCTTGCCGGAGTCATCTGCTAGCCTGTCGGCTCGGTGTGTGTGGCGTCCTGCTAACTCGATAGCATTGTCCAGGCAGCTGTTGTTCAGCCATGTTTCGGTGAAAAACATGACATTTGAGTCCATAATCCGTCTGTTGTTAGTGATGGAGAGCCGTATCTCATCCATTTTGTTTGCCAGAGAACGGACATTGGCGAGAAAAATATATCCACAGAGCAGACAGGAACTCATTGAAACGTTAATGTGAACAATGTCGATAATGTCGCAATGCTGCCTTAAATCAATAGCTGTGACATGCCATAGTTTATAATTGACTGAAAGACTGGTGTAAAGTCAGGCTTAACTTCTAAATGTGGGGGACATAACTGCGTTCTCACTGTCATGCTGCAGGGACTCGCAAAAAGCAAGGTGAGGTTAGGTAAATCATAAAATTTTAGGTTGAACACTTGGTTTAAGGTTAGAGTATAGTAAACTGGAGTAATGGTTAGTGTCAGTCTCCAGGGGTTTATGTAAGTAAATACAACGTCCAATAGTGGTGTGAAGTGATGGGAACTCAGCTGTGTGTGTGAGTTTGTACGTGTGTGTGATTTGTATGCTCTGCAGTAGGAGTGGAGTCAAAGTGTTCCCAGGTCGGTGACCTTGGCTTTAATAATAGATGAATGGTGACAAGAAAAAGAGAGGGACACAGGCAGAGACCACGAGAAAGAGAAAAGCAGAAACACAGAGATAGACAGGGAGGGAATGAGTGCAAAAGAAAAAAAGATGCAGGGCTGGTCATTTGACAGACAACAGAGCAGAGAAGGGGTGTCTGATACAGGAAATGGGAGAAGCAAAAAGAGCAGAAAGGAGGAGAAGCAGGGAAACTAAACAACAGTGCATTAGAGAACAACTGACAGAGAAAATGTTGTGATTTCAAAAAGAAGGGAATGAGAGGATGGTGGATAGATAGATGGCTAATAAGGAAAAATGAGACAGAGGGAAAAGGGGAAGAGAGGGAGAATGTGAGGAGCGAGAGGGGTGAGTGACTTGCTGGTAGAGCTTCGTTGGCTTACTGATGGAGGACCTGTCTGACACACACACACACACACTAACAGAAACCCACATACACGCATTGTTAGTGTGGCTTTACAGAAAGGCTGGAGTTACTGATAATGTTTATATTTCATAGCCAAGGTCTACGGGATATGTCTATGTACTCTACAAACACACACACAGTGTGCCCCTTTTTTTTTCTTTTTTTTTTTACATCTCAGGCAAGTACCCACCTTTATATTAAATCTTGTGGGTGATGGAGCCGGCACTCTGAGACAAACACATTTATCTTGTACTGAGAATTGGCGCTTTTCATGGTTTGGGGGTTTGAGCAAAAAAAAGAAAGAAAAAAAAGTAATATTTAAAGTACTTTTTTGTAGGTTTTGACAATCTAAGAATGTCAAACACATTTACATAAGTATGATGTAGATGTAATTAAAGGGGGCACACTTAAAAGTCTAATAACAGTACAGTAGATGTTGAGCAGCAAGCAGTCCTTTCTTACATAATATGCTGAGGATTCCTTAAATTGTACATTTATGCTATTTTTTTAAGCTGAACTATAAAAAGTAAACTTGGCATCACTCCCTGGTAAGCAAACAAAGTGACTAAATAGCTAACATAGTTTAACAAAGACACCCCCCCCCAAAAAAAAAGAAAAAAAGAAAAAACCCCTCAAATATTTAAGGAAAAATCCTTCAAACTAAAAATTATATCATTTATTAGGCAAATAACAAACTGAATTTGTGTTTTATACCCAAATTTGAGCTCACACACTGGACTTCAATGAGAAGTCCGAAATTAATCAAGCATAACACTCAACCACTAAAACCAATTTTTGTGTTAAGGACTGCAAGTAAATAACTGTAATTTGGCATCTCAATCAAAAAAAATAATAACGAGCTTCATTTTTCTTTTTTTTCCAGCTTTTTAATAAAACAGTAAATTTTAAACTTGATGGATAACAGCATTAATTATATTTTAGCATTAAAAATACTACCTTGATTAAAGAGCTTGTGCACACTGGTGAATTAGCCAATACAGAAACATAAAAATGATTTTGATAATTATGAGGAATTTTAATTGGAGTAGCAGTGTCATAAACCTTACACCGGGTGGTATGGTCCCCACAGCGCACACAGTCTCTTATTGCTTTTCAAAGAACATAAAAGCCAACATAGCTGTGATAAGGTCATTGTGACACAAAATAACAAAACCTTATAACATCAAAATACAAATGCATGGCTTTTGACAGTGAATACGCTCTAACAACACTGCATTGGTCTTCCACGTATTGTGCAGAATAATCTTGCTGTGTACTACTGGGTACAGATTAAGAAAGAAAATCCAGCTCTCATGCCAATGCAATGAAGCAATATTATAAGCATGGGTGCATTTAGATGGTGGCTCTCTCCATTAGCTTTTCTATTGATCTCTATGGTGAAATCACTCAGGAGAAATTAATGGGCATATGCACAATTATCATTGAGACAGGAACCTTATGTCCTTCATAAAGGTGATATGATTTCAAGTTAGTTTTTAAACTTTTTAATATTACCTGCGCATTGTATTATTTGCTTAAAAAATTGCCACCAATACATTTGTTATTTGCAGAGTTACTTTAAGAAAGACAGATCTGCAGTATTTCATTATTTTCTATTTTAATCATTTTGATGTTATGTCTTTTTAATCACTGTGTTTTCAGTATATCATTTGAACTTCACAATGAAACTCAAGGAGCATAAAGGGCAGAGATATATCAAAACAAGTGTCATTGTCACACCCCTTTTGGAACTTGCTGCATTACCAGACTCAGCACTGTGACCTCATTATGACAATAAATCCGCAGATGATGACACCTAAATGAGGTACACAAAGTTCATTTCTGCAGCAAAGCTCCCCTCTCTATGTTTCATGTACTGTGATCAAATGAAAACTACATCCATCACACAGGAAACTTTGGAAAGGTTAATATTTTTAGTTTGGCAGGAGCTGATTCGACAGAACAGAAAAACACTTTGTTCCTAACTGATATTAAGAAGAAGGTCATGCGTTGCTAGACAAGCATTTATTTTTAAAGCAGACCAATGCATCTACAAAGATGTTCTGTTTGATCAAGATAAGTCATCGCTTAAAGGGATTAACAATGAGACATCTCAAGAAGCCAAACTTTTCAACTTTTTTGGAATTTTGACAGAAATAAAATTTCCACTGCACAGCGTAGTGAAAAATGAAGACAAAACTCCCACAGAAATCTAACCTGATATCATCCCGGGATGTTTGAAGCATCAGGATCATCCTCAGACTATAATACCCTCAAAACTTGGATGATAATGTTGAGAGCTAAGACGCACTCAGACTACTTTTGAAGCCATCCACAAATACACAAGTCATCTGTCGACTGATTTAAGACCCCCTCATTAGGTATTTGTTAGCTTATCAAAACACAAGCTGCTGAGCAGTAAAACCCCTGGGTGTACTGAATGAGTGAGAAATTCTAGGATTTATTGCCAATGAATTTAAATTTCAATTGCAAAATAAACTGTTATTCCTTTGTTCAGTCATACAAGTCAAGATTGAACACATAAGACACATAAGAACCGTTAGTTAGTGCCTAGAAAAGCAAAAATAAAATGCATTTAAAATTAAGTGGAAACCTATAAGAACAAAATCCAAGTACATTAGATGTGTATATCAAATAAGTAGAATCAGACAGATATAGACAGGTAATCTAACAGTAATAGAGTCGATGCAAGTGATGAGATATCAAAATTACTTGCAAAGTCACACTGTGTTACATGCAACATATCCAATGCAAAATGCTATTGAGCCATAAAAAGAGCAATGCCAGGGCAAAATGTACAACCCACAGATTTATAATGGTTACTAGTTTATCAACTTGATATCATCTTCATATTTTTTTAATGTGACCAACAACATGTGATTAAAGAGGGTGCCACCCTGTGTTTTACTGTTTGATGTGGAGCAGGTGTGCTCAACATTACCAATATAAAATAAATCGGTAAAAACTGAGGGGTTTTTTTGCCATCTCATCCTTGGTATACAAACACATAGTCTGACAAGTTTGAAAATGTCTTCACAAGTTATTTAAAGGCATCTAATTCACACAATTTCCTTCTCTTTTTCTCTCCTACAAAAACAAACACATGCTCATTACTTACCTTTATAGTTGATTTTAAAGCCGATAGAGCCGACACTCTCATCTGACTGTAGGTGGAGCCACATCTGGTGAGTCATGCTGACTATCAGGTCAGGAACAAAGCTACCTGATAGGCTGGAGCACAAAACGCACTGCTATTAAATCACTGTCACCATAATTACTACTATAAAAAAGTATCATTTTCATCATTGCAATCATAGCTATACTCAAATTCTCAAGTGATTCTCTGAACAAATTGTTGGAACATACTGCACTGGAGCTCAGTGCTTTGCTTTGGTTTTGCAGAATCCTGCCTGAGTATGGCAAATTGCTTTGAGTACTCTGATGCTATGCAACCTTTTTTCAGAGTGCCAGTCCTGTTTATAATCAAAAGCTAACAGTGACCATCTACAAAGTGAACCATAATCACCCACTTTGTAAAAGGTCTGGCACTGTTATCTTTGTGGGCACTACATTTTACAAATTCAAGAACAGTGGTAGATAATGCTGATTTCTGTTATATAATCAAATTATTTTATGCCAAAGAGATAGACCTTTCTGAGTTAGGTGGACGCTGACGCTTTGCATCAAGCCCAGAATAAAAAATGACAAAGCAAAAGACAAAAAGTACCTTTCTCATTGATTATTCTCATAGAGCACTGCTGCTTATCTGCACAGCTAGTCTCTGTATCGCTACATATCAGTGACATTTACTTATAATATAGATATATTGTAGAAAGATTTCAAAGATGTTTTATCTTTAGCTAGTAAAATGGGAACTAGGTGCAGTGATTTATTGAAACATGTGCAAACATACATGGGAATGCAGTACACAAGGTACAAACAGAAAGCAAATATTTGGCATGAGCAACTTTATTGCTCAGCAAAGCCTGAACTGTCTTAGCCAAGCTTTCATGTAATTTCTTCAGGGATAGCTTCAGAAAGCCTGGACGACCACTGTTCACTTAAAATTACAAAAAAGTACTGTAATATACACTGATCTCTGGATATGTCGAAAGCAAGTGCAAAAGTATGTCAGTTTATAGTATAATACTTACACCTGTAGAATAGTCGTAGGATCTCCTACCTCCCCTCCATCTCCAATAGTTAGCGTATCATAGGCAATCTCTAAGTCAAACTCTTCAAAGTTGATCTGGATGACCTAAAGTTGACATGCATGAAAAAAACAAGCATATTCACATTCATGTGAGTTATTATTCCAACACAAGTCAAGCAGTAATATATAACTTTATTTTTTAAAATCAGGGCTACTCAATCAACAATAAGAAGAAGAAAAAGAAGCAAAGTTCAGAAATCTCAGCACCCAGTAAGGAACGTGGTTATTGATTCCAGTTTGGAGGTCATCGCACTGAGCTGTGTTTCCTAAAATTTCAGTTTTATACCAGAAAAACCTTTGGCTCAAAAAATTCCACAATCATTTTGAAAATGGTGGATTTGATCTTGATCTGGTTATAATTGCATTAAAAAATGTAATCTACACTCTTGTAGTCCTAAAACTAGCGTGAGCTCAATCATGTTGCAAAAGGTTACATATTGTATCTTGTCATGTTAAGACTTTTACCTGTGATGACATTAAAGTCATCTCAGTCTCTGAGTTATACCTGAGCATACTGTACATGAATCATTAGAATTCATTCATGCATCACACAATGAGGCATGATTTCATTCAGTATCGCACAATGAGGAGGGAAGACTGCAAGTAACACCTCTGCTGTACACTTGAAGCAGTGAGTAGCAGCACACAGTTCAAAACTCTGATCGGGAATTATTAAACCAACACTTTCTGTTTCATCTAAGACCAGAGAGAAGCACATTTGGCAAAAGAGAAGAGAGAATGGGGGGAGGGTTGATAGAGAGAATGAAGAAGATGGAGGCAGATGGAAGAGGAGAGGACAGAGGAAGAGAGGAAATGGGGGTAATAATGAGCACATCTTTGATGCTAGCAAAGTACAGTGGTGGAATATTTCAAACTAAAATTCTGACTTGACCCTCAGGGGAAGACTGAAACCTCAGTCTGCCTCCGCCCTGCTCTTCTTCTCTCCTTATGAGGAATTTCCAGATTTCCAGAATGAATATTCTGCTGGAGCACTTCAAAGGCAACCAAATGCATCGCACAGATCTTATTTTCCTGTATGCTGGTATATTAGCACTAAGCATATTTGCATGCATATTGGCACGCTCAACAACTCTGTATATTTATTACGTTTAGCTAAGACGTCAATACAGTTCTCTTTTTCCCTTCACTACACAATTTAAGCACCAGAAACATGACACCACTACTGTGCATGCTGAATGGATACAGTTCATTTTTTATGCAACTTTAGCCTATGAATTTATGAAAAGGGAGAGAGCATAAACAGTGGCTATTCCTTTAGTGTCACCTGATTTGTTTTAGTTTATGGGGTTCATTTTTTTGCCATTTAATACTTGCTTTACCTCTTCTGCCACAAGCAAGTAAAGTTATCTTTTGACTGACAACAACTAATGTAGACATACCCAAATATACCAAAAAAACTGGGAAAGCGTAACAGCACCATCACCCGATTTCACCGGAAATGGAATAAACAAGAGTGTATACAAAGATGAAGCAACAATCTGCCCACTGCTCAAGGTGCTGACTCAGTCTTATCAGTATGTGAGGCAGCAGATTGGATTAAAGCATTACCTACAAACCTGTTAAAATCTCTCTGGAAAGCATGCACACAGACACACGGAAACAGACAGGCACAGGCTTTGTGGAGATTACTGTATCTATTGCTCTGATTACACAGTTGCCATATTCACACACACTTATCGCTGTATTCTCATGAACTCAAAGCAGGTTCTCAGCACAGCAGCAAATCTGAGAAGTAACAGCCGCATTTATATGACTGTTTTTACAGATTTTATAGAAAGACAACATCAGATCATGCTTTTACAAGGATAATCATGATGATCACAATACTTAAAAGTCACGTTGTGCACTTTTAACATCGCAAATGGTTGCTGACATAGCTGAATGACTTTCCATAAGTGAAACACTGTTCAAGAGCTTACAAACTTTATGGAAAAAGGTTTTTTATTTCCTTTTTCCTTTGCACCTGCAATAACGTGTGGATGCCATTCTAGTGCAGTGTTGAAAGTATAGAGGATGGGCACTGGAGACGATTAATTTGACAGCAACAAGTACGGGTCTATCAAATGCAAATGGTGGAAAAATAATGGAAGCGCTTCATAGATATATTTTGAGTTAAATGATCAGAGATTACCAAAAGCTTTCCACAGCAGGTTTGAGATAAAAAGGAAAAATCTTGAAACTTACTAGGCACAGCAAAGAAACACATCCAAATGTGCATAGAGAATTCAAAGTGAGTGGGTTTCACTTGTTCAGTGCATGCCAGAAAGAAGTGAAAATGAAATCGTGGTTGCAGTGCTCCACACACAACATTCACAGATTGATAGCTCATGAAGTAAGCTGGGAGCAGTCATTACTGTATTGTCTTTCACGCTATATTTCTGTGTGTGTGTGCCTCCAATTTTTATAGTGCTTACAGTCAAAAAAAGTGAATGATGAGACTATACTACCAAATAATTGGTATAGTGAGTGGGTTTAAACAATCCTTCTATCCCAAGTAGGTGAAATAACTATGAATCGGGCCAACAAGCAGATACAAAAAGTTTGAAGGCTGAGGACAACAAGGGCATCGATATGCAGAAACACTAGAAATGATGCCTTTTGCTTAGTTTGCTGTAGGTAACAAAGCTTTGCTTCTGAAAATACCTCATTCTGAAATGGACTCTATAAGGAGTATTCCATTAGAGTTGTTCTGTCTTGTTGTATATGTCCTTTACAGAATGTCCTAATGACACATCAGCACAGTTCACACAGCATTAAACACAGCTAAGCCATAAGCACATTGCACTGAATCCATGCATGCACTTACGTTTATGCATCTATGAATGCTGCACTGAAGTCGGCTTCGACTGGAACCTCATTAGTGGGAATGTGAGGGTCAGTGTTTATGTGTGTGTTCCTTTTTACATTTAGTGTGCTCAGTTTGTGTTTATGATAGATGAAGCTGAAAACTCCACATATTTCCCCTCTCTTCTAATTGGTTGGTGTTCATGCAAACATCCATCTCTCTGTCGATCTCTTTTCACTAGCTATCTCTCCCGCTTTTCTCTTTCTCTCTCTCTCTACCACCCTCTCTATCTCTCTCTAATTGGCTGCTGCATGTCTTCCTTCTATCCGTCTATGGCCTCTAGCCAATGAGGCGACAGAATTGGATTTCTGCTTGATATAGCACTTCCTTTGGTTGTCGTGGAGACAATGAGGTGAGCGAAGCTCCTCCCTACTTATACCATAAAAGATCTTAAGATACTTTGAAGATATAGTTACACTAGGAATATGTGAAACACCTGGTGAGTGACACAGCCGGTGATGTAAAGCGGGCATTGACAGGGCTGGGGGATAAAAGATTGTCTGTGACAGCATTACCATAAACCCCGATCAACACGCTCCCCTTGAATGTGCTTCTCCAGTATAAATCGTGCCATTGTGATGAGACCTGGGATGCAGCTGATGAAGACTGATGGTTAAAGTCCGAGACTACTCAGTGTTTTGCCCCTTACTTATACTTTTTTCAGCTTGGACTGCCAGGTGCATCCTTTCCAGATACCAACTCTGAACAGGAACTAGTGGGAAAGGCTGTGCCTGCCCCTTACTGTTGCTATGCAACTACTGAACTATAGAAAGCATTAGAATCACTGTTCTCCTATGATAAATGTTTAACATTTTTAACCTGAGCCCTTAAAAGTGCTATGCTGTTCATCCCGTCAGGAAGATGCAGAAGCATACCATTTCTTTAATGACAGAAAACCAGTGGAGTGTTTTCTTTTTCTCTTTGCCTACTAGCTTCAGTGTATGTCTGATTTTTTCTTAAGCCTGCAGGGCATTTCTGAATTTAATGCCTACAGTATTAATGCAAAATCTACCTAAAACAATTCCTTCCTGTCTTTGAATTGAATGCCCTTGCATGCAATACCTTTGTGTTTATCATAGGGGTGCTAACTAAATATTCATCATCGCAGCGCTGCAGTAGTCATCTTGTATCCATGTGTTATGCATTAGACTGTGCATGCAAATGTGAATCGGGCCACAGAAACCTAGCACACACTTTATAATGTAAAAGGCTACTGTTTTAGGTGTGTGTCCAGCTGTCATGAAAAGACTAAAAGATAGCTAAGCACCTACAGTATGTAAAGACTTTTATCCAATCTCCTGTATCATGACCAAACGATAGTAAGAAAGAAGTGTTTTGATTTGCTCATATCGCAGAACATGGAAATTCAAGGAGAAGGAGAAACCAAATGATGGAGAAAATACAGAAAAGGAGAAGAGAAGAGAAGAGAAGAGAAGAGAAGTCTAGTAATGGGCATGCTGTCCTACCATCCCCAAGGTTAAATGAGAACAGGAGAGAATGAATTGGCTCTAAAGGCTCATTCTGCCAAAACTAAATGAAGCAATAACATCAGAGAGCTATAGAACCCCATTAACACTTAACCTGAGAGAGAGAGGGTGGTGTATAGGCAGAGAAGGATGGAGGGAATGGGGCTTGCAAAGATCGGGAGAGAAGAAGAGTGGGAGAGCTTTGGAAACTATGTCTCTTTACCTTCAGAGTATGAGAAGGCACCTCTGTGAGAATCTGTGTGAATTTGCGCAATGGAGAAAGAGATAGGAGGGAAACAGTGAAAAACAGATTTTTCCCCTCAAGTGCTCTCCTCACTCGCTGTATTCTCTCTTTCTCAGTAGTAATTTGATGGTTTCAGCTTGAGCTCTTTAATGAAGAATCTGGGTAATTCTGAGGACAGTGCCTCTGGGAGTCAAGGAGGAGGAGAGTGGGCAGTGTAAAAAAGAGACAAAGAGAAGGAAGAGGCAGGATGAATGAGAGAAAGAGTACAAGTTGAAACAGGCAGAGATGTATAGAAGTAATAAAAAAAAAAAAGAGATCTTCTTGCTGTAGAGACAGGACTATTCCCTTGTTTGGAACGTGTTATGCAGGCTACACCCTCTTGCTCTTGTGATTCTCAGACTGCCTCTCTTTTAAGGAGTTTGGGGTTCTTTTGTTGCCTTCCCTCATACTGAGATCAACCTACTACTGTCCTGTTTGCTAAGTTGCCCCTCGTTGCCACATCAGCTCCCTAATTGAGAACAGATTTTTACTGCCAGTACACCAGATCATCACTGCTCCCATTCTGTCACAGTCATTTTTGCCCATTACCTGTTGTTTACCTGCCAGTTCCCAACTGTGTACTTGCCTCTGCCACCTGCCCAACATATGTAAGCCTGCTTTTGGACTGGTAAATTACCTTTTACTCAACGAGATGCTTCTCTGGATCTGCAATTTCCTGTTGTCACTAAACATCTGAAGCATGCAGAATGTGAATTCCTAAACCAACGGGAACTTATAAACACTAACTGAAATGTGCTCAACACCAACTGTGAGTGCAGCCTTAACTAGAGAAAGTGACTGCAGTAATTGCAGATCAATATCCTGTGCACTGTGGTAGTGTGTTTTACTTATTGTATTTTTTAACATAATGTTTAAAGTAGATTATTACCAACTTTCTTGACAGTGAGATACAGTATACACCCTTTTTTTGTGAAATACCAAAACATTATATTATAATATCTAAATCCAATAGTCAAGATGTGATTGAAGCAGAGACTTTCAGCTTTAATGGCCAAATGATATAATAATAATAATTATTATTATTCCATGACAAATTAAGCAGGTAAAAGATCTGAAGTTGAAATTGTATCTGTAGCTTTACACTGGAAGTCTTCGAACGAGCTCCAAAAAGATTTGGGGCCAAACAAACCCATCAGAGACAAAGGAAAAAAATGTAAGAAGTGGCCAAATTAACAGTCTAGTACATTTCTACAAAGAAGAAGTGCACCTGCCCATTCAGCAACATTCAAATCCCTGAAAGACCACAGAAGGCAACTAAAGTCAATGACTGTAGAATTCTCTAAGCCTGTCCTGGGCTGAAACCACCTCCCCCCAAAAACAACTTTAGACATGTGAAACCAAGATCACTCTGTAAACTGCATCTATGATTATAAAAAGAAAAAAATGGTGGAGAAGGAATGAAAACGCTAATAACAGAAACCACACAACAATACATGTCAAACATGGTGGAGGCTACATTATAGTATGGGCTTGCATAGCTGCTAATGATACATGCTACACTCTCTACTCTGATTCAGCCAAAATCTGCTGAACGGTCCAGACAGCGTTCCACAGTACTGACTCAAGAGCTTTCAAGGAAGAAGCTCTTGGGCTGATCTCAACCCGATAAAGCATGCTTTTCGGTTCTTAAATACAAAACTGAAGGCAGAGAGACCCACAGGCCCCATAAACCATAAGGAGCAGTGGAAGATTGCTGCAGTAAAGGTCTAGAAGAGGAGGAAACATCACATTTGGTGAAGTTCATGGGCTGTAGGCTTCACACAGCCACTGACTAGCAATGATTTTAATCCAAGTATTAAAATAATCCTTATATTTTAAATTTTGCTAGTTTCTCCAATTAATTTTGAGCCTCTGAAAATAGGGGGCAATGTCTAATTTTGTAAGAACCCTTAAATTGAAGCCTGCTTTTATTTGGCAAAACAAATCTTCTAGACCTTGTTGTATTTTTTAAAAAATTCTAAATGCCTTTGAAATTGATCTACCGGATTAACCGATGCTATTATTTTTGTTTTTATTTTCAAAACATACTTCAGAGCGGTGACAATGAAAAGCAATGACAGTTATCTGATAGCATTAAAAAAAGTTTGACAAGATATTAATCCACAACCGAGAGTTTTTTTTCATATTAATAATTTGAATCCTATTAGCTTTACATGTCCACACAATTCACCAAGGCAGATGAAAAATAAATGAAGGTGAGAGAAGAGTTGTGGGCAGACAAGGATTTGTCAGTCTTTGCCAGGCCGATTTCTTTCTCTCTGGCTTTGCTATCTGGACCTAACAAGTCTCTACTGTATGTACTGTATTAGACAAATTCAAAGACAGGTAGGACCTGTGGTTGTATAAAGAAATATATATATATAAAGAAATATAACCTTAGATTTCAAAAACTATGGATAACTGGTAGACTGCAATATGAGGAAGTCAATTTCAGGCTCAGTTCATGTTTTAAAGTTGTTTTTGGGATGAGATACCAGCAGTTTGTACTATGATCTGAAGGCTCTTCAGCTTTAGAATCATTTAAATTGCTCTGCTATGCAGTATTGTTATACAGTATTTACCTATAATATTTAATATTCCTTGGGGCAAAAGGAAAACTTTTTTTTTTACCAGGAATGTGGTCTGTGTGGTATACGTCTCGATGCACAAACAAACATTGGGTTTGTTCTGAATGGATGTCTGTCTCTTCATGGCACGTACTGTATAAATATATAATCCCCTGAAGACCTCTGGTGTGATGTAGTGTCATAAAAAAAACATGTGTACCTTGTGGTTCTGTGTGGTCTGTGATTCAGTATGGCATACAGCAGATATGATGTAGTGGGATAAAAGATGTCATACATGTTTAGGATGGTGCATGGCTTGTACGTGATGTGGCGTGGAACACTACAATACATTACGAGGCACGGCCTGTGAAGTCCTTTGAGATAAAGGGCTACAAAATGTTTTTCTGCTTCATCTCGTCTTCATTTAGGTTTATGTGTTTGGCAATATCCATTATCATTTATCAGACAATAGATATACAGTAATTTTCACCCCTCTAACATGTGTCGCACATTTACACACACACACCTGAAACACAAAGGGTCCAAATGGCCTTAGTGTTGTAGCCTTCAACTGTCACCTACACAGTATAGCCTTCAACAGAGAATGTATTGCTTTAGACCATAAACCAGAGGCCTTGGGCAGTGACAGAGAGCACTGTGTGTGAGAGCAGGGGGGAGAGAGAGAGACAGAAAGGTTCTGAGCACCAACAAAGTGACTGCGTGTGTGTGTGTGTGTGTGTGTCCGTCTCAAAAACAATATGCAGTGTGTGTTTGAGCAGTTATATATGTAAGTGTGTGTGTGCACACGCTTGTATGTGCTTGTTCGTCCCTATTGTGCTGACGCAGGTGTTGCCATTGACGACAGAGTGGTCACAACAGAGCCCCGAGTCGAATAAGGGTGCGTGTCTGAATACCAATCAGATTTCTCGTGGGACATAAAGCGGCCAATGGCAGATATCCATCTAACCTCCAACCTATCGTCTGCCCCTTTGCGGGATTAACCAATCACACAGAATCAAATGCGGACATGCTTTGACTGGCATATAATTTACAACACCTCCTACGTGAATTATTATCAACCCATTTCAATTATGCAAAAATGCTTCTTAACCAACTTTGTAAATGCTTGTAAGAACTGCTGATTTATATCAATTAAAATTAAAGCGAATGCATGAAATTCAAATGGAGCGAAACCTTCAAGCTGGTTCAGGAAGGAAACTTGGGCTGTGCTGCTAGGCTGCAATACTCCACATACTTCTGCATAGCGCTAATTCTTTACAGTAAGGCAGAATTTCAGCTCACATGCACTTATCACTCCTGGCTGTGTTGGTGCTGCTGTTGCTTGTTTAACATTTCATAAGCCCCCATTACACCAAACCTGGAGGTTTCAAGTTCCACTTTTGTAACTTGACGGGTTTTCCCCAATTTTAGCTTGGGTATGCAGAGAGAAAAACAGCATCAATAATAAGTATTGCTTCTTCACATAATAATAATGTATTGCAAGTGTGCTTGCTGATTTAAACTGCTTTATAATGAACTCTACAATTAGAAAGTAGGAACTATTTTACTTATTACTTGTTCTATAACTACATGTACAGGCAATATGTCTCTATGGTTAAAGTGAGTTTGTGTATTACCAGTGATGCACTTTGATATATGTGTTTTGGAATTAATTGATCTCTCTTCACACTAAATTTGAATTTGAGAATTTGACAGCGATAGAATCAAAATGAAGACTTACCTTATTGGGATTTGAGGCAGTAATTATCCACACACACTGTGCGTTGTTCTCATATTGAATTGGGAAGTTGGGAGATGTAAAGGTTCCTGATGGCCCCTGAAGATTACTGCCACAAGTCTTCACTGTGGAGAGAAAACAAAGCAAAACAAAATAAAACATAATGTCATTGTTTTAAAAGCAACCGAAGCATTAATATTGGTTTTAGCAACAGTAATTGTAGGCTGTTGAGTCACCACACAACAAAAGAGTGACAATTAGCTTTATAATTAAACCATTTAGGTGATGTTTAGCCAGACATTCAGGATACAGCCTGCAGCAAAAGTGTAACAATTGTGGGTAACAGCTCAAGTTTAGAGGAGAACAATTAAAGTGGATTTAGCACAGCTGAGAGATGCAAGGAAGAAGTACTGTGACAGAAAGGAAAGAGAAGAACAGAAAGGGGAAAGAAGAAATGAGTCAAGTGCAGACAGGTACAGAAAGAGGAACAGAAGGTCACATAGATGGTATTGATATTGCCAGCAACATCTCTCTGGATAACAGTGCTTAATTGGAAGCTATTGGGTGTGAAATACCACAGGATTAGCTAGAACTGTAGTATTGAGTGACAGATACATTCACCTGCAATTTGCTGAAAGTCAACAACTTCGCTTTACTACAGGTGTTATAATTACAGTCTGTCTTAAAAAAAAGAAACTAAAAAAAAAAAAGAGGTGAAAAAAGTCAACCAGAGGTATGAAAGTGTAAAGTGGAGATTCTCTCTGCTGAGCCATAGAAATTTACTTCTTATTTTAGTCAGTGCCTGTGCTGGAACCCCTTACAAACTCAAACACTAATGCTGAAGTTACACTTAGTGAAGTGTTGAAAATGACACATGCTAGGTGTTCGATAAACCCACTAAGCCTTTATTAGGCTTTGTGTTCTGACTAGATGTGATAGAGAACCTGCCTGTCTGTCCTTGGGTCGTCCTGTTAGAATTGGGAGGTAATTTTCTGGTTGGTTTGAAGCACCGTTTGTTCCATAATTAGTTTGTTCAGTGGCAGGCCATAAGAATACGTACAGTTAACAGCCACACAAACACAAACACACACACGCACACACGTGCTCACAAACCCCTAAAACAAAAGAATAAGCATCAACGCTTAAATGTGACGGTCTCATTTTAGAAGCGGGCGACAAATGTACGTATTCAGTCGAGCTTATATTGACGCGCACTGCACAAGAGACAAATGCACCTAGCATTGCAAAATAATTGAGTATATATATAGATAATATAGATCCTTACAAATGGAAACTTTCAAATACTCTAAGACAAAAGCCCACTCCCGACTTTAACTCGGTGGTCAGAATGAAGGAAAGGGACAAATAAAAGAATAAGAGCCACAACATGTTTGTCTACGGGTCTTTTTGTGCTTGTGTGTGTGTGTGTGTGTGTGTGTGTGTGTGTGTGTGTGTGTAATGGACTGCAACCGTGAAGTGCTGTAAGAGAGTGTCAGAACAAGTACAACACCCCTTAGAGACAACCTTATATAGTTCTTTTCTGTTTCTATGTTTCTCTGTCTTACTGTCGACGAGATCTTTGCAAGAGTCCCGCCTGACCATACCCAGTTGTTTCGTGTTTCCCTAATTCTCATAGCATCCTCAGCTGACCTGCTCTAGTGTTTAGCTCACAGCGGTTTATACACCGATAGATATGTAGAGATAAAGTGTGTGTTTGTGAACATGTGTGCACGCTAGGGTTGCGCGTGAGAAATGATTTAACTGAATGTCTCAAGACTTGTGTGTAAGCTCGTGTTTGCGAGTGCACTGACAGCTCAATCAGCGTGTCCTGAACGAATGGCCAGCCCATCACCGTGCCCACAGCAAAACGGGCATGATGTTGCTATAGCAATAGCGCACAGAGAGACTTATCACCAGAATTACCAGAGGAGCTAACATCGCATAACTTACGCTGAACTCCATCTGTCTCTCAGCCTGCATCTGTCTGTCTTTCGCTCAGTCTGTCTCTCCAGGTCTTTTATTTTCATGTCTTAGTCCCCTTATGAGCCATTGAATGTAGCTCATGGTTTACATAACGCTCTATCATTTGTTCTCAGTGTCTCTTCATTACCTTTCATACCTATTTTTCTTGCTTTCTCTTCCTGTGTCTTTTGGACGTTTCACCTGGCAGTGGGGCGCTGTGCTGATATATATTTCCATTTAATACTACTTTGTACTACTTGTCAGAGGCAACTGTTATATTTTCTACTGCACTAAACTCTTGTAAAGGTCTCATCACGTGTTAAGTTCCTAGTAAATAATTGAAATATGGCCCATATGATGATCACATACATTTTACATGCTGTTATAGATAAAACTATTTTCCAGTGTTGAGCTTAAAGCAATTAAAATTACACCACCTCCCCGATTTTTAACTCGCTGCAACAACAAACCCATACTGTTACTCACAAAAACTCACTTACAGTATTTTTTCAAGAACTAAAATTGATATTTGACATAATTTCTTCACAATACCTCAATTAAGAAAATTCCTGTACATTTAACATACTAACTCAGCAAACTGTTACTTAACTGTGCTTGCACATCAACACAATCCTGAATTTCGATGACCTTAACTGTGTTTGCTCTCTTCCTCATACTTCCCTAACAGCAGGGAAAGATATGGTTCTTTCTTTGCCATAAAGTCTGTGTGACAGAACCCAAAGTCCATAAAAATCAATCTGATAAGCCTGTTTTAAAGCAGCCATTTTTGCATGGAATAGTAGGTAAACACAGATGTTGCTAATGACATTAATTAAAACTGTGTACCACAATACAAATGACCTTTCGTTATTACAATTACTAACACCTGTGTTTACCTGCTATTTTGTGCCAGAATGGCTGCTTTGATGTAGGTCTGCACCCAGAGTTTTGGATCCACAGGTGAGAAATGGGCGGTGGAAACCATTGCAGCATATGTGTGTATGAGGTTGGCATCTTAGCTTTCGGATCTGGAGTCAGTTTTGTAGAATATAGGTGTGAAAAATCATTTTATTTTAAATACAAATTTCTATTTATACATATTCATATATTTTTATGCAAAACAGTTTTACCAAGCCATCAGAAATCTAATTAAATTCCTGGCAAACAGAAACCATATCACCCGCCAGTGTGTCTGAGCTTAAGGTGGCTAAAACCTTGTGAAGTTACAGAACTGGTTTCTAGAGATATCTGGGTTTTTAATTTCAAATGTTTCATTATTTAGAAAACATATATGTCATTTGACCCACTGTTAACATACACACAGTATGCTGGATTGAAGACATTTGACATGTATTTATAATAGCACAATTGTAATGCCTGTCAGTGTGTGTAAGTTGAACGTCTGTCTCTGTGTTTCTCTGTATCGCTTTCTCTTCCTCTCATAATTATTTATGTTGGCACACAGTATACAGGGTTTAAAGCCAAAAGAGCCACACTATCATTGAAGCGATAATGAACTGCAGATCAAATTAAAAAGAAGAAAAAAGTGATGATAAATACATATTGCTGAAATCAAGAGCGTGGTTAAGTAAATGCTTTAGGCAGGAATAGTACGGAGTGTGTGTGTGTAACAACATATACACTTTGTTTTTATATTTTCAGATCAAGCAGAATCCCCCAGGACTCTCCCTCTCTTTTTCTGTCTCTCACTCTATCACACTTAGACAAACACGCTTACCCACATAAACCACTGGGATGTGAACCAAAATTAAATGGTGTTCCAGGCAAGAAACACATTGCGAAAGTCCATAGTGTAGCTCCAACGCCCTTGTAAACATCTCCCCAAAGTTTTGTTTTATAGATTCAGTGCATAACTGATGCACCCCATAAGCACTGGGAACATTGCTCTGAGAATGTTTTTGAATTTTAATACTGTTTAGCTTCACAATATTTTGGCTCAAAAGAGCTTCCTCCAGACTGATTTGCCTTACACTCAAGGTCTATAACTCTGCTTTCTCAGCAGGGTGGCCTTTGTGGTTAGTGAATCGTCCCCACAGTGGAAGCTTAGCTTCAATCATCCATACTGCTATACCTGCTGAAGCATACCAAGGACACTTAACCCTTAAGAGTTCCAAATTATCTGCCTGGCCCTCTACCTCACTGCCCCTCAGACAGCATAAAGAGCAGTGGATGTTAGGATGCCTGGGTCGTTGACCCAGGGTTTTTGAGTCTATTATATTATTTATCATTTCTAGTCTTTGGTTTCTTTGTTAGAGTTCTGTCTTATGGTTTATGTCTCTGTGTAATCCTTAGTTGCTGTCTCCCCTGTCGGCTATATCTCCGTGTCTGTGTCTGCCCTGGTCCCACGTCTCTGTTCCCTCTGTAGTGCCTGCCTGTGAGTCTGTCTGTAAGTTCAGTCCCTGTTATGTTTCCTGTTTTACTTTGAAAGTCCGTGTCTCATGTAAATGCGTCTGGTTGTGCTTCCTTTGTCTCGTTAGGCCTGATTTGCCCCAGCTGTGTTTCCCTCCTGTTACCCATTCCCTGATTGCTCCTCTGTGTATTTAAGCCCTGTGTTTCTCTGTGTCCGTGTTGCAATCTACCCCTATCTTGCGGTGTGTTCTGTCTGTGTAAGTGTATTTTGTATTCCTAGTTTTGGTGCCCTTTTGAGTTCACGTCTGTCTCCGGAGTCTGCACTTTGGGTCCTTTTCCTGCCTACACACAGCCGTTTCATAACAGTGGATGAGAGACAAGTCACACAGAAAATACAATCAGATATCAAATCAGATTTTTTTTTTTTTTTACAATTATACCTTTACCATTAAATTTCTATTAGTTTGCCTTACATATTGTGCACAGGCAGTTTAAAGTAAACTTTTTGCTATGGAGTACCAAAGGACACTGAGCTTTGATCTCAGGAACCAGTCGCTGTCCATCATAAATTGCTTACGAGCGTCTTACCTGTGTTCTACCTGTGAGCTATTGCGGCTGCCTCAAGACTTGTTGTCAGTAAAAAGACAGTATCCCCATGACATCAGCTGCCTGCAGCATTAAACATTTAACAAGTCATTAAGTGAAGGTTGCGATGCTGTTGTCAGTCTTTGTAGGTCCCTTTAATCTCGACAAGCAAAGAATGCAAAGAGTGAACAAAAAGAGGTAATACTGAAAAACTTGTGATTACTTTGGTTGCTGGCAGATTTAAATGGTTGCCTGTAGTTTACATTAAAATATATCTAACTGTCTGTAAACACATGCCAATGGTTGTGGAGAGACATTAAAACTATAGCTAGTGCAAAATAGAGATTTTGAAACATGCTGGTTGCAGCGGTAAGGCACAAGTTTTACTATGGAAGTGAACTGGTTCGTGTAACACTTTTTCAGGATTCACTAATGCTCATCAAGTAGTTAGCGAATCGTTACTGACAAGTTGGCCCCTTCCATGCAAAACATGACAAAACATAACTGCAGGAATCTGTTAGTGTCCAAAGCAATGGCATGGTAGTTTTTGGTGCATTGCACTCTTGTGACCAGTTTCACCTATCGGCAGCCAGCAACCTCCAACAACCATTTGCCAACCAAATGGACAATACACATTTGTCCAAGGTCATTGACTGTTATCTAGGCCTAAAATCCAAATTACCAGTGCCAGTATTTGATACTGAGCTAAGCATGTTAAGAAAAGCTGAACAGATTCAAGACAGTTCAATTTTTCCTAATAATGAGGTAAAGATTACAACTTAGATTATGATAACTGAGGAAACATCCTGACTAAAGTTAATTTCTTGGTAAATAAATGTGACTTGATTAATTGTTGACATAGTTGACCAAGGACAGGTAATCTAAAACAAACTTCTAAATTGTTTTTCATGGAAAGAATCAGGGCCATTTTCTTATTGAAAAAAGGGAAAAACTTTTTTTACTCAACTAAGAAATCTATCAAGTTTGAGTATAAATTCGATTTTTTTAAAAGCTGTATCTGTATCAGGTTTGTGTCAGATTGGAGATCAGAAGTTTCTGCAGGATGGTCAAACTGACTCTTTTAACAGGCTGTCTACAGGAGCAGATAGATTGACCAATGGACACAGACAATGATTGATGACATCATTAAGCTGGAACACAGTGTTCCACTGGCCCTCGTTCTGGTTGGAGCTTTAATGGGTACACACACAAAAAATTGGGTAGACACACAGACACTAACGCACACGGAAAAAAACACACACACATACAGAGCAATGCCTGCGCATTACGGTTTCTCCCCTTTTCTTCTCTATTATTGGAAATCAACATATGCGCATGTGAGTCTGTGTCTATCCAGCTGATATATAGCACCCTTCATTGAGTCAGTATATTCAGGCAGATCAACTGAACACCCCTGGAGTTCACACACACAGAGACAGAGAGAAAGAGTTGGCTCAGTGGCCTTGCCATCTGTCCATTAATCAAGGTGCCACATGGACCGACTCCCTCTTTCTCTCAGTCTTTCTCTCTCTCTCTCATAAAGTGGTGGACAGAGGGACATTGCAGTTTGATGGCTTATTTTATACTTTTTTTTATTTGGTTTTGTATTTGTTCTGTTGTATCTAATAAACTGATTACTGTTCTGTGTCCATCTTGCAGTTGTTGTTTTTCTAAAAATATATATCTATCAACCTCTTTCTGGTGGTTATACTGTTGGTATACTGAGAGCAGATTTCTGCAACCACTTTATTTTCCACATAATGTTCCAAAAGAGACATTTAGCTGTATTTAAGTGTTTGACAGGAGTGACCCTTTAATAAGTCAGCTGGCTTGATGCTTCCTGACAGATTGCCTCTCTCAATGTTATTCATGAGTTTCCACTTTAGCTATTGGCTGGTTGGCTGTAAAGGTCAAATCTGAGCTGTGTTCAGTTAAACACAGCCCTTATCTCACACCGTTTTGTTCAACACAATGAAATAAAGTAACCTAAAGAGGGACACTTTTCTCCGTGAGGTTCAAATGTTTACTTGCTTACCTGTTGAACTCAACTCTCCTTTGCCAGCGGAGGTGCAAACAGAGGCATAGGGCCATTTTCATTGGGATCAAGTACAAATTTTTGCGCCTGCATCTGTTTCATAATTGTGTGGATTAAAATGAATGCACTGGCGCCAAAGTGGAGAGCAGTGCAGGGTGGTGTTTATATATTTGGAGCCTGATTTTTTGGTTGGCTTGTGCATTTTTTAATAATATTTAATTGGAATTTCCACCACCTCAGAGAATCTCTTCAAACACTGTTGGTAACCTAACAGATTAATTTGTTTATCAGAATATGAACTCAATTTTCGATGATTTTCTGCTGGAGTTGTAACTCACACAAATTGCATGTTTACACAGTTGTTTGGAGTATTCACTTTACTACAGACAAATATAGTCCACTTAGGCGCAATGTAGTAAAAACAAGATTGTTATTTCCATCTGCAGTAGTTTATATTTAGCTGGATGGCTCTGTTCTGGGACCTCCTTGCCATTCTACGCACATATTTACAAAGCTGGATGCAGCGAGAGCAGCAGAAAGATCTCCTGGTCCGTAACAGAGCAGATGTGACACTCATTAAGACAGATTCAAGACTGAAATGAGTGGTTCTGGTGGATGTGGGTTGCAAAGTGGCTTGCTAATGCCACAGGCGGTGAAATCAGCTGTAATCAGCTGGGCTGTGCTTGACCTTGTGGCCAGCCCGTACTATCCTCAATTTGATTGGCTGCAATAAAAAACATTGTTCATTGTATAATGTTACTGAAGTTGTAACACTGTAACAATTTTTTTCTCACCACGAAGGATAAAGAATTTCAATTACAATTAGAAACAAATGATACACAAAATAAAGTAAGCTGATTGTCCATAGCTTGACCACCATCACCTAAAAAACACATCATCACTACAGCTGTTGTCATAGTAGCCCTTTTATTAACGCATGCAGACCCACTCGAGCTCCTCCTCCTGATCCTCTTGCCACTTTGTAATTTATATAGCACCAACAACAGCTGCCTCAAGGTGCTTTGTATTGTGAGGTAAGACCCTACAATAACACAGAGAAAACCCCAACAATCATATGTCCACCTATGACCAGGTCATTGGCAGCCGTGGGAAGAAAAAATTCCCTTTTAAGAGGAAGAAACCTCAGGAAGAAACAGGCCTAGACAGGGGCAGCCATCTGGTTGGAGGTGAAGACAGGGAGAAAACATTTCCACCAGAACTAAAACTGAACCAAAATGAAGCAGTCACACATGAACTTGTATTCAGTGTAACAGGCCCGAAGAATCCCCGTATTCTTTGATATAGCACCTACTGCTGCACTGCTACTGACTGTTAAAAAAGGAGTTTTCCAAAGGTAGAAAAGAAAAAGGCATCAAATGATGATGATAGTAACAGACCACTTCTAGACAACAGAAAAGGCGATTCTGCTCTCAGTCTATTAGCTCAAGATGAACCTGCCTTCGCCTTTAAGGCAAGCGAGAAAGGTTCAGAATTTCAATATTAGATTTTCGTCTGTGAGGGATTCTTTTTTGAATAGCTTTATAGATGGAGCAGAAGTCTCTACATTCTTCTGCCTGCTTTTCAGCTAAGCCATCAAAAGCTTTTAATGTATATGTACCATGTTTACAGTTGCAGAGTATTGTGGTTAGTGTTTTCTGGTTTTTATTTCCTGTGATCCTGGCATATAGCTCAAAATAAGCCTCAGCATTGTTGTCAGAAAGATGTGATTCTCGTATTACACGCACTTTGTCCTTCAAACAACCTCGCTGTGGGTTTTTCTCGGATTTACGGAACTTTTGAAGATGGACGCCTTTCTGTTTCACTGCTTCAGCAATGCCGGAGAGACACACGCTGGATAACAGTTACGCACAGCGGTACTGGGAGGAGTAGTGTCACAGAAAAGTTCTGCCACCCATTTTTAACAATATTACAGTCACAATCAGCACAGGTAGTGGGTCATTCAGTATCACCTATGATTAATAAAGGTACATTTGTCAGACATAATGTACAGAATGGTGAACATTAAATATAACTGTTCCTATTGTTGGCCTCTGAACATAAGGTGGCAAGAACTGCTTTTAAACAGCTTATAGGTGGGGACAATGTTGGAGTAACAGTGCCCTCCATTGTGAAACACTTAAAACAACAAAGATCAGCTGGCAAAAAAAATGACTAGTTACTTAGCAACAGCAACGAAACAGGATGGTGCACTCTGTCACGGCTTTGTCAAAAAGTTGTTCATGGTTGTTTTTTTCTGTATTTCTTTTCTTCTTCTTCTTCTTCTTCTTCTTTTTTTACTGTGTATTATACCCACCAGAGCTTTAACAATGCACACCTGCTGCTCTGAAGTTACAGCAGCTCTGCGGAAATGTCTCACTCTGCCCACACGCTTTTCCTGCAAATATCCCTGCTGACGAATGGCTCTGTTTCCCAGTGATAGAGGTCATCCCATTTAACCACTCACTGCTCCGAGGCACAACACCAGTGACTTAAATGTCATTGGCAGTCATCCTTTGGGGAGACTTTAGCCCCTCATCACATCCAGGTAAATGTAAGGCTTGATTGGCTTAATGTCAGTAGCTGTATTTAATTGCTCATTATAAAATATTTAGTGATAATGACTCCCCGTTAGCTATTAATGATGATAAAGAGCCAATCAAAAGGTATTAGCACTGTAATATCTCTAAAAATGGGTTAGATGGTAATAAGGCTGATTGGTGGGAACCAACAAGTTATACATGATATATTCTACCTGCTTAAAAAGGATCTGTGCTCACACAGTACCAAAAACCTTAATGATGGTCACTTCCCGTGTTTGGTTCACAAGAGAAACCTGAGGCTAAAGTCGAGGCACGAGGTCATATGGTGACCAGCGGGCAAGAGACCACGACCAACAGCTGGCTAACACCTGGAGGTCCTGCTCAGGTATCTCTGAGCAAGACACTTCATCCCTCCTGAACGCTACAGTGCAACTCACCTTTTGCCCAAAATGTAACTGTTGTTCATATGTTGCTTTTTATGTTGGATTCAGTCAGTTTTAATTCCAGCGAGACTGTGATTTCAGCCTAAAGTAGGTGTGACATTTTCCAGCGTCTCTCTACCCTCTTTCTTCACTTTTTCGATTTCTCTGCCCCCACTTCTTAGTTCCTTTTGTGTCTGTATGTTAGTAATTATTAGTTAGAGGTTCAAATATTCCACTCTCACACACACATGCATGCCCACGCACAGCCGCACACACACACGGACCCATGCCCAGAGAATATTGGTTTTTATGTTAAAGTATGTGTCTCCAGCCACGGACTGAAGCCAAGTGAAGGAAGACATGACAAATGACTTTGGCATTTAACATGACAGACGCCCTCTCTCTCTGTCTCCCTCTTTCCGTCTTTGTGTGCGCGCGCGTGTGTGTTGTAAGTATGAATCTATAACAGTAGCAAATGTTAAAAAAAAATCCAGAAAAAGAAAATCAAACATTCTCAATGAGGTCAATGATTAAAGTCTGTAGTCACTTATGTAACCATATGCAGAGTGATTGCATAACTTGTGTCACCTAAAAATAAATTGTAGTGGTAATTGTGTTTTTTCATTTGTGTGCTATTTTAATTAAGATCAAATCTGGTGCTTGTGTAGAGGAGTGTTTACACCCTACTGTGTTTACTTCATTTGAGGTCCTAAACAATCACTATCATAGCTCCCCTGATGAAAGCATACAGCCGTAGCATGTTACTGAGTCGCTACACTGCAAACATTGGATTATACTTTGTTTTGTTTCGTAATTTTATAGCTAACGGCTTGAAACAGTAATGGGATTTTCGTTCCACTGTAAACTCAGCCCTGTTCAACTCAAACTGATGATAAGCCAAGGTAACTGACTGACCACAGTTACACATGCACATGGAGTCACCCATGGACAGTTAGCAGGTTTCATATTTCATATTTGTGATTACAGCAGATTTCTGTATGTGTGCCTGTGATGTATATGCTGGTGTGGGTACACAAGGAAGGCATTTCTTACCTTTGCAGACAGGTCTGTGGTCACTCCATGCTGCAAACACTTCTGCTACTCTCTGGCAGCTGATACTTTTGCTGCCCTGTAGAACATAGTCTTCTCCGCAGCTAAAGTGCACCACACTCCCAAAGCTATGCAAAATGGAAAAAAAATAATAACATAGTGTAAGAAAAAAAAGAAACACAGGTATAAAATGTTTATGCTGCAAAGATTCTGTACAGATGTGCATTTGTGCATTTCTGTTAAAAAGCAACTACGCCAGTGTTTTTCAATTGTACCTGAAGTCATTGCCATGGCGTTTTCCATTCTCTGGCTCTCCTGGGTCTGGGCAGGAGTTAGAAGCCTGTCTCACACCGCCTTCATTTACTACACAGAGAGACAGACAGGTGGAGAGCCGAGGAAACACGGTTTAGATGAAGACAGACAGAAGTAGTATTTGGTTCACTGGATTCCACGAGCAATCTTTCTCTGAAGTAAAGGTTTAGTTTTCTGACTGCTATACATTATGAAACTCATTTTTATGCTCACATAAATACACTGTAATTCGAAATTTACCATCAAATCAACATGGTACTGCTTCAATGCGCCCTCGCATCTGTCATTCCTCTGAATGACAGATGTGAGGGTGCCTTTAGTTTTAGCTTAGGAAATCTGCCTGCTTTATCACTCATTCACTTTACAATCAGCAGTGAAAGAAAAAAAAAGTTCGACCAGGAGATAGCCTAACAGACAGGCTAGATGGTGGGGTGGGCTGTAAAGGATGACACAGCACTCCAGACACGATCTTAATTCTCTCACAGACGAGCTAATCTTGACAGTAACCCTCCAAACATCACAGAGGTAGAACAGAGACAACAGACAGGACTGCACAAACACTTTCAGACTGCAACATCAGGACAAACGTGGATCTGACAGGATGAATCTTTACTCAGTATCTCTCTTTAATTATAAGACTGCTGTTGTACTGTTTTTCTTCTGTTTTTTTAATCATTTTCCTTTTGTCTTTCGGTCTGTCCCCTTTGCCCCCATCTATGAATAAAATAACCTCATAGCAGACCGTTTAGACCTTCTTCTTTGTGCAGCAACAGTTTTACTTTTTTAAAATGAAACACTGCTGCTTTTTCTGTCCCAAAATAAGGGAGGCACCACGTGCCACAGAGCTGTTTCTGGTACATCGCAGCAAAGCAAAAAGTATTAGTAGTAATACGGTATCTTAATGAGCTGCATTCCATTGATGTTCTATTTCGACCCACGTGAGAGGATATTTCCTTAATGAGATCAGGGTGAGGGTAAACTTATTTAAATTACCCTCGAGTTTCTCACAGTTTTTCATTCAGACCAGTGAATACAGAATTAGGCCCCTCTGAGGATTTTTGAGTTTTTTTCTTCTGCTTCTTCCCAGTCTGTCATCCTTTCCTAATGTCTAGTGTCAGCAGAATATTACTAGAGGCAGAAATCAGCCTGGTGTGCTTATTTATTTCAGCTATAGAGCAAATAAAACAGCCCGTGGTGTATTTTGATATTCAAATGCAAGGAGTGATATTCAATTTAGAGGGAATAATAGTTTAGTGTGGTATAATAATCAGTTTATTTTTAAAGCATAGAGTAGACAACAGTGCGGCACTGTTCTCTTGATTACTAATTTCATTAGGATGATTAAATTACGAGTGGAAGAACATAATTCTATTTGTGTTATTTGGATGATGAATATAATATCAAAATGATTATCTTTTTTTAACTTTGCATGTTTTGGTTTTGTATTTTATTTATGTATATAGGTTTTGCTGCTCTAATTAGTCAGCGTCCCCCTCATCTAAAGAAAGGCTCTTTGCAATGAACACGGGTTAAAAAAAAGAAAACGTCCTGAATTTGCAAGAAATTTAAACAAGTTTTTTTTTACTCAAGAACGCTTACGAAGTCAACTAGTCTCACTGTTTTGGAATTAAAACTCCCTTACCGCGTTGTTTAAGATACTTTCTGGTTTTTTTTAGTGTTCTGCACTGACTCTTGTTGTAAGACAATTGCTGGTGAAAACTGATAAAAAAACAAAAAAACAAACTTTTCTCTTATCTTAACCCCCCCGCAAAAGCCAGACAACCCAATTAGGTGTGACAAACACTGGCCAAGTGATAATACTGCCCATTTCTGTTTTCACATAAACACCTTCCCACCCAGGCTGTCTGGGCTATCTGGCTAACATGTATGTACATGTGTAGTCTGTATCAACAAACCCAGCAGGTGGTTGGTGTGCAGCTCTGTGTGTGTGGATTTGTTAGAGTAGATACTTTGTTGCTTTGTTGGAGCGGCTAATTTGACCATCTGGACTATTAACAGTACAACAGAGGGACTGGTTACAGTATCAGTTCTGTGTACACACAGACAAACACACAAAGCCCACAAAAGTGAACCCACAAACATATACATACATGCACATATACAGAACCACATCTAAGCGCACACGCATGTGTACATGGGCACAGACTGACACACAGACAGGCTTTATGCTTCACTGACGAGTTAAACCAGTTAGAGATGAACAAATTAGCATCTGAACCAGTCAGAGCCAGACTAATTAACATACAGTACACATTCATATGTGTAGAATCAAACCTCGACCATGGCTCTCCAACCTGTCAAGGAAACTGATGGATCCGCGATGTGCCGAGCCACCACGCTGCGCCTAGCTCAGAACATCGCCTCCCCATCAGCTCATACAGTATTTAAGGCAATTACACACAAACATACAATCACATAAACGCAAGCAAATAAGGAAAACGAGCAAAAAAAAATCTGTGATCTTTAAAAATTCATAATTATCACTCATGCAAACTAATTAACAAGAAGCAAGGCCATCATCTTGGTGTTTTTGCACGTACGGTATTAGTCTCTCGCTCTCGTATTAACACTTATATGCACTTATCTTCTCATGTCCTTATAGTGTGCAAAAAAATGCATGACTTTGAACCTTCATCTGCATATTTGTGAGTCCATGCGGGGTGTTTAGACTAGGTGGCAAACATAAAAGTATATAACCATCAACACCATTATAGCACACAGATAACTAACCTTCAAAGAGTTGCATAATGTCTGTGCGTACGTGTGTGATGTGAAATGACCGAATAGAGACGCTATAGTAAAGAAGTGTGAAAGAAAGTTAGATTTATTTCTTATGTAGGTCCATGTATTAAGTTAAATGTTGAAAAGTGAGCTCTATTTGCTGGTAATAGCTCTGCTTTTTGTGCATATTCATAGAATGTTGAAAGTTATAATTGTAGAGAAAAATGTAATCATGTAGCCAAATCGGTATTACAGTGGATGAAATGACAAAGGAACCATAGTTCCCTTCGGGATGCCTATTGTGTTAGTTTCCAAGGTGACTTATTCTTATATGTGGGTATTTCAAGTCAGAAGGAACTGTGGTTGCCCACCAAACAAGTGCACTACATTAACAGGGAAGCTCTTATACTTATTATGAGTGCATCCTTGTTATTTTAGAAAGGTTCTAGATATAGACTGCAATATGTAATGGCAGTTTACCTTTCTACCAAATCATCACACATCATGACATAATATATTTTACAAAGTGCAGAAATACATGAAATTGTCTTGGGAGATTTTTTATAAACCCAACAATGGGCTTGAGACCTCAATGATTCATTTATAAAGGTTTGCAGGCTGTGAGAGAAGAGAAGAGAAGAGAAGAGAAGAGAAGAGAAGAAGAGAAGAGAAGAGAAGAAGAGAAGAAGAAGAGAAGAGCAGAGAAGAGAAGAGCAGAGAAGAAGAAGAGGAGAAGAGAAGAGAAGAAGAGAAGAGAAGAGAAGAAGAAGAGAAGAAGAAGAGAAGAGAAGAGCAGAGAAGAGAAGAAGAGAAGAGAAGAAGAGAAGAGAAGAAGAAGAGAAGAGAAGAGAAGAGAAGAAGAAGAGAAGAGAAGAAGAAGAGAAGAGAAGAAGAGAAGAGCAGAGAAGAAGAAGAGAAGAGAAGAGAAGAAGAAGAGAAGGCAGGAGTGGGCGGTAAACAATATTAACTACAGCTGATTCACATTCCTTGAGCCTAAAGCAAGACCAAAACAAACCATGATTAAACTTATCAGAACAAGCAATGATTAACTATATCAAAGCAAGCAATGAAGAAGTGGGACAGCATGACCAAAATGCATATACAAAATATCAAACAACAAAAACACGCAGCAGTCACAAAAGCATGGCTCTCGTAAAGGCTTTCCAACACATTTGTGAGTTTAAAAAGATCTCATTTTCACATCAGGGGTCAATTTCAGCATTATGCTTTTGTAAATTGTTGCAATCAAATGTAATTTAATAAATAAGAAACACCATTAATTTTGTATTACGAATAATAAGAAGCACAAATGTGTTGAACATAATAGCCCTTATTAAGAGACAAACTTAACAAAAGTAAAACCAAATTAAAAAACAAACATAAAAAAGCCAGTCCAAGCTAACCAAGCCATTGCAAGTTAGTTCATTAGCCAAAGGGACATTAAGATGTGAACTCACATATTGAAAACTTGTTGGTGGAGTCTTTGCCAGGGAATAATTTAACGCCCCGCGATTTAAAATCTACTGATCGCTTCACTGCAGAGGAGAACAGAAAACAGAAAAGAGAAGGAAAATCAGAACAGATTGGATAAAGTGGGGGAAAAAAAATTTGACCTAAAAAAGGATTTTTTTCTTTCTTTTAAATGGCAGATTCTTCTCCCTCACAAAACTGAGAGAGAGAAGAGCAGAGCAGAAAAGAAAGTTACAAATGCAAAGTAAACTTGAAAAAATGGTGGAAACACACAGCTAAGGGGGCAAGAGAAGGCGAGAAGCCGAAAGGGGAAAGAAAGTTGGAGAAATGGGTTCAACAAAAGCACCATTCAGGATTTTTTGTTCATAAGAAGCTTAATCTTTCTCTCTCTCTCTGTCACTCAGACACATACATCAGAAGTGAGGTTGTTTTTGCCGGAAGCCCCATCATATTTTGAACAAAAGCTGGTAAAGGAAAATTGCAGCTTTAATCAAAAGGACAATGATGCAGCTCTGTAATCAAAGCATTCCGATAATGGCACGTTACAAAATAGATGGTTCCTTTAATCAGAGTAACTCCCAGACAAGAAGGAACAAACTGAGGGATCCCTGTCGGCATGAGCTCTGTTTTCTAACACTGGTGACATCATTCGATTGCAAGGTTGGCGATGTTGTGCATGTGCATTAGTACAGTTTAGAACATGATTACAAGGTATAGATGCAAAATTAATGGGTTAATAATTGATTTTATAAAATAGTAAAAAAATCAAAACACTACGCTAATCTAATTTTGTTAAAATAAATGAACACATTATCAACATAAATAATGAAAACACAAATATATCTTGTCCTGAATGACAAAGTACAGTGACAAATCACTTTAATGAATGTCTGATAGAGCGGCTGACAGATATTGCTGTCATTAAGACTTGACTAATCCACTGAAGGATGACAAATGGCGAATGAGTTAATGTTCAACAATTATCCGAATGCTATACTATACAACGATTACACATACGCACATATAGCACTGCTATTATATTAAAAGCAGTTCTATCACATCATGTGTATTTTATGTCAGCAATAACCCCAACATTATTCTCTATGTAGATACATGAACATATCATGCGTCAGTGATACATGCCTGTGTTGTCCATACTGATTAATGCTCCAGGGGTGTAATATTGTGTTACCGTACCAGTAGGTCAATTTCAAGTGCTCCAAATGATAGTGTTGTATCCACGCCAAGAGTCAGAGATATCAATCCTTATTTGCAATCAATGCTAAGCACTTACTTAATCTTAAAATATGGATAATATGGTCAATACATTCTCTAAGCTGGGTAAAAATAATACTGTATTCATGCCATTAACACATTATTACTCTAAGTCTAAACACCAGCAGACAAAAATATGGGCTAGATGAAATGGCTTAAAATAATTGTTTAACTTAAACATCTGCCACACACAGGCCTTAAGACCAGTCAGGGATCCCCATGTAACCACTGGTTGCTAGAGAAAAGTATGTAGTTGGCAACTGGTTGGCAAGAGGTTGCTGGAGGACAGACTTTTAAATTATGTATCAATATGTCAAACTGATCACGAACAAATGTCCGTTTTCCCTTAAATTTTAGAACACTTTGTGCCATAAATTCTCTCGTTAATGAGACTTCTCCAAGCAAATGATGTCTCAGAGCTGCCTAGGGCTGCATCTGTGCACCGCACATACATAAATGCAAAAACACTGACTTCACAGCAATCCACCTACACAAAGAGTTTCATTTATTATTCCTGACAGCAGATTCATAGCTGTTTAAGATGGGGGTGGGGTGGGGGGAGGGAGGGGGTTCTTGATATCTGATATAATAGCAGCTATCACTTAGATAAAAAAGCAGATTTTATAGTTTTTATTTATATAATATAATCAGCAGTGTTTTCATGAAACCCCCCATCTTCCTAATATTTCAAAGTCATTTTTTTTTTATAAATATTCTGGAACAACAGCTGTATTTTATGATGAGAGTGAAGTGAATACATTTTCCATTCCACTGCATACAGACATGACATCAAAGATTTAATGACTTTTTCTGACATTGGGTGGCTTATTTGATGCAGAAAAGTCGTATAAACAGTATAAAACACAAAAGGGATAAGAAACAATAAAAGTGCAGAGTTGGCGTTACTGCCTTCATATAAAACTGAGGTTTGAAAATGTCCAGATTGTCATAAATTAAGAACATTAACTGGCAAACTCGTGCTGCTTTTGACAACTGGGGAAGTTGCAAAACAGATCAAAGTCTTACAATCAGGCTTGAAATGCATCCTCTTCGGTTTGGCAGCCGAATATGGGAGTCTGGGCCAAAAATAGTTAAAAGTCAAATTTGTTTTTGCCTATGTAGATTCATTCAGTGTATCAAGCCCTGTTAATATGCATCATAAAACCTGTCCTGTGTGACTATGTATCAAAGTTAAATACGCCCATGTTAATATTCTAGCCTAAAAGCAGCAGCTCTACTGCAAACAACAGATGGAAGGGGCAGATGCATTTATGTAAACCATATTTATGAAGTAAAGTATTTCATATATGGAAAACTATATTCAACAAGCAAAAGCACAACCAAGAGCTCAGCTTAAGTTTCACAGCAATAAATTAGATGCTGAAGCTACATATACAAAAAAGAGAAGGAAAAAAATCAACCGAACCATGTTGTGTGGGTGTGATGTAGGCCTGATGCTTTTCAGACCCAAGTTAAAATCTTTTTTTTTTATTCCTTGAGCACAACAAAAATAAATACGAAAAGCTACAGCTACCTTGTGCAGAATCCAGATCAATGAGTCACCTTTTTTTTTTTAACATTACCAGTCTGTTACCTACAACACTGTTTGTTTTTCCTACAGTAGTTCTTAAAACTGGTAGTGTGGAGCAGAGAGAGTCTCTGTGCCAATGATTCAGACAGATAGGCATCGAGCACTTTGAATTTACCAGCTTTGGACTAGATGCTCATCTCGGGTATTTTAATGTACCTGCATGGGAAAGCAAACATTTACCGTTGTCTAGACTGAAAGCTAGGATTTATAACATAGATGTATCTGTGCTTGTTTCTCTACTCAAACGTTCCCATGGTTAATGTGAGAGTGAATGAGGAATTTTAAATAAAACTCACTGAATAAAAAGTCAAATAGGAGGTGATGTAGCTGACATGTACAAATGACCAATAAATAAAAAAGACCAGGTAGGCCGAGCCTCTCAGTCTTTAGCGCCAAGGCTTTGGAATAGTCTCCAACTCCAACTACGCTTTGCTGACTCTGAGGAGTCCTTTAAAAAGCAGTGAAAATAATTTTTTTTAATAAAACTTTCTGTTTTCTTTTCTGTATCTTGCATTTGTGTTGCTATTAAGTATATTTTTAAGTTATAATATTACCCTTTGTTATTCTGTGTTGCTGTACAGAGCTTTGCGCTTGTGAAAAGCACAGCAAATAAACTTTATGGTGCAAGACAGATTGAAGTAGTACCTATTGTAATTAGAAATTGTTAGATTTAATGATGCACTTCATAAGATTTTTAAGTGCTGAATTTTCATATATGTGAAGAACATTTATTTGAATTCATATGTTTAATAACAATAGCAATTGCACAGTAAGTAAAATAGGTGGCCTGAGTGTTTGCCTGTATTAGCTGGGCACAAGGAAATAATCGAAATATTGATTTGGCAGAGTTGGTTGGTAATGCTGATTATATTCTTCTCCCTACACCTAGTTAATAATAATTTGAATATGCTCAATTAAGGAGCGTAATTAGAAGGCGTGAATAATTATCAGTACTGTAGAATTGCTATTTTGTAACCACAGATGAGCAATACTATTACATCACCAAAGTGAGTCTACGCAAACAACTGACATTAATTCAACAAAGTACATTCCTAGCTAGCCTTACAGTAATGACCCCAGTGCTAACAGCCCCTTTGATACAGGAACAGCAGAACACCAACTCAATAATGAAAGCCAGCACTGGTAAAATGCAAGCTCCCACAATAATATAAAAGATGATTAAGGAGTAGTTCATAGATTTATGAGCTCATATGATCCCCCTGAGGCCAGCAGTGTCTCTGTACTCAGTTTGACTAATGGTTCTTAAGCTAAGGCTGACAAGAAAAAGGATTTGGGGATTTATTTACACAAAAACCAAATTGTACGCTTTACATGTGCTAAATGCTCTCCTCTTCCTTGGCTGTAATTATGCAGAGCACTTAGAATTTCAAGATGTGTGCACTTGATCACGAGCAGGTTTGAGACACTGCAAGAGTCATATCAAAGGTACCATGCAGTCAACAATATCAAATATGTCAACCTCCCTGAGGGGTATACTGTTTCACTGCTAGAGTTGACTAATGTTTCTGCACCACGGGTTGACTGGAGTTTCTTTTGTACTGATTGACTTATTTTGTTGTCATAGCACTGGCTGACTGATAATGCCGTCAGTTGTTCATTAAGGGCCAATCACAGCCCTGCAGACACAGAAACTCATGAATACGTAATGAAGAGAGATGATGGGGGGATGTGATTGGTGGTCTGTGCCGTGGGGAAGGAAACAGATTGCTCGTACCTGACACGTGCATAGACAACGGGCAAACAGGCGTGCACACAAACATATGCTTAAATCTAAGCAGACGCGCAAACTGCCACGAGACATTGTCATACAACAGACAGATCTGTCAGCTTAAGCTGGACATTTGTACAAACAGGAACGCACACTGGTAAATCCAAAGAATTGCATACAGAGCAGAGGACAACAGAAATGGTGAGAATCCACACACACACATGCACACGCAGAAACCAGACGCACATTTATACTCTTAGCACACACACAGTGACACACATATTCTCAGCCAGGTGTTGAAGGTGTAAGGTTAGACATTAAAGCACAGAGCCGTGCAGAGAAGAATGTCAACCGAATACTTAATTAATAATTTAACACTTCAATATTTGTTAAACATCACCTATGCTTGAGGCCTTACTTTCCCTATTGGATTGGGACAGCTTTAATATAGAAAGACTGAACACAGGATCATAAAGAGTTATAAATCAACAGCAAATAATGGAGGGGAAATGCGGGTAAAATAGCGCACATCTTGTGCTCCAACAACAAAATTAAAAATTTCCAGTAAGCAAAAAGGCAATGAAGTGTATGCCTTGCCACAGTATATTGGAATTACGGTGCTGTTTCTAAGCAAGTACAGAGACACAATCTCTCTACAGCACAGTACAAACAGGAGGAGGGAGGATAGCTCAAAATTCCTCATTCACTTTACAGGCTAATCGCAAGAAACCAAATAAATAACTATGGTAGATGCACCTTTGCAGAGTTTTCTCAGATTTAATTGGAATTGAACTGGGTTACAATTACATTTCAATTCAAGAGGGATCCTGCTAAAATGGATAGCCTTTCTTTATTTTTTGTAGTAAAAAAAAAAACTGTCACAGGTTGGGGTTGGACTTAAAATCCCAATAAAGTGCAGAAACAGGAAGATTGTGTGACATTTTCATTATGCTGATGCAGGAGTTAAAAATGCTTTCTAAACATTAAAATTTTGGATGCAGAATCAGCCTATTGATTTAGAGGTGCTACCTAGAATTCAAACAGCCAGGGAAGGTCAAAGAGAGCAGTCACGCAAACACTCTCCCTCCGTTATGTCTTGAGGATTCATCTTCATGGATTACTCACGTTATACCTTAAACAAGCTAAACTGGCTAATTCCCCAAAACTTAGGCACAACATTTCCTGCAGACTACAAAGTGGGGTAGTCTCTTGTGTTTTGCCATGAATATAGGGGTCTTACTGTTACTGAAAGCTGCACAAGTTCAGAATTAGAGCTGATTAGAGCTTCTAAACCAAATTAACCTTCTACAGACTTTACTGTGGCATCGTGGTTTGCCTCCAACAAATATCTCTAGTCTTGGTTAGGCTTTTTCATTCGTCTCATTGCTAAATAGAGCATCTCGAGGAACAAAGAAAATAAACACACCTAGCCATAGTTTGGCAGAAGTGTATGGAAAGCCAGGTTGTCTGGAAGCCTTTTTATGATTGTTTGGAATCTGTCATTACAAAAATTTGAAAATGCACCAATTAACAGTGTGATACCCTTGGACTCATAGTCAATTTTATTCTGGCAAAACAGAAAGTACCATGTGCAATGATGAAAAGAGGGGAAAGAGACTCAAATTCAGAATCGGGGCAGGTGCGAGCATGTCAAAGCAAAATTAGCAGGAACAATGAAAATTCATGTATGCAGCACATTTAGAAATGATGGTATGGTATGGACTCTCAGATCACCTTCCCCATGAATCAGACCATTTTAGTAATAATTAGCTTCGCCTCTGTTTTGTGTGTACCTACCCATTTTCCTAATATTGTGAACACATTTTCTTATATGTTTAAGATATTTTAAAACGGGAGCTACTGCAGCATTGTCAGGATCCTTCCACCCTCGCTTTCTAAAATGTTAATGCTCATTAATAAGAGTCAGGCATTACTTCTCACTGTTCAGACTGAAATTTGTACAGTAAATGGAAACCCTGGCAAGTATTCAATTCACTCGATGGCTTGCCGACGGGCTTGTGATTGGCTGACCGCCGACAACATTAAACATATGATTAACTGGATATGGATAACTTTGTGAATGACAATTAGTCTACTTGAATCTAGCTAGTTTCTATATTGTGGAAATATAATATAATAATTTGTTTCAATGGGCTAACTGAAGGGCTCCCAGGACTCTTATATGTTTTATAAGTTCTTGCTGCTGTTGGAATTTATTAAGATGAAATTATAAAATCATAAAAATGTTGAATGAGAGTAAATGTCCTGAAAATAGAGTAACTAAACAGAACTGCTTTGGCTGCAAAGCCAGTAACAATAGGTAGCCTACTTTCCTTCGTTTCCTTAATGTGTCTGTCACACTTGTCACACAGACAGCTTTTGAATGAATGAAGACAAAATACATTCACCTGTTTGTGAAGAGTGGGTGAGTCAGGAGTCTGTACTTTTTTGCTGCATTTCTTTCCTTTTCTTGCATGTCAACTCCCTTGCTTTGTATAGATTGCCTTGGAGTAGCTCGGTACTCCAAGGCAATCGTTTGAATGGATTACTGAAGCATGTAAATAAATGATCAAATGCAGCTGTACCTGGAAGCTGGATCATTTGTTTTTCTAGGAGTGAGCCAACTGCGCAGTCCCCTAGCTTAGCCTCTCAGTGGCTGAAATGGCACAAAGTCATTATGGTGCCTATTTTGCATATTAGCAAGAAATAAAGAAAACAAAATAAAAATAAAACCAATAAATAAATAAAAAGCAAAAAAACAAAACAAAAAACCTTGGCTTGTCTATGCCATGGTGAGTTGGTAGACTACATACAGGAATGTATAATAAAATTATGAAACACGTAAAGGTTGATGTAGAGGTGTGCAATGAGTGACTGCTATTTGTCGCATCTGCGGCAGATTTACTGCTGACTCTGATCAGGAAAGTGAGACGTCGAAAGAGAGGTAAGCGAGCCGGCGTACTCGTGCGTTTGAGGAGACGCGGACTGAGAACGGCCCTTCCTGGGATCTTCCTTTCTAATGTACGCTCACTCTGGAATAAGATAGACGAACTGGCCCTGATGAGAAGCATGAACAGAGACTTTGCCTCCTCCTGTGTCTTATGTTTTACGGAGTCGTGGCTCAGTGAGGACATCCCGGACTGCGCGCTCAAGCTGGAGGGCTTTCATCTGCTGCGCGCGGACCGGCAGGCCGCTCTCTCCGGTAAAACCAAAGGTGGAGGTGTCTGCTTCTACATCAATAGTGGCTGGTGCACAGATGTAACAGTGATTGCTCAGCACTGCTCTCCCTCTCTGGAATATCTTTTTATTCACTGCAAACCGTTTTATTCTCCGCGGGAGTTTGCTTCATTCATCCTGGCCGCTGTTTACATCCCGCCAGACGCGGATGCGCAAGCAGCTCAGTGCGCACTCGCAGAGCAGATTCTCCACATGGAGCGGACATACCCGGACTCTCTCATCATTGCTCTTGGGGACTTTAACAAAGCCAATCTGAGCCATGAGCTTCCGAAATACAAGCAGTATATTAAATGCCCGACCAGAGAGGAGAGGACATTGGACCACTGCTACAGCACGATCAGCGGGGCCTATCGCGCGGTGCCGCGCGCTTCACTCGGACTTTCTGATCACGTCATGATCCACCTGATCCCCACGTACAGACAGAGGCTGAAGCTCTCCAAACCTGTCGTGAGGACCAAAAAACTGTGGAGCAACGAGGCTGTGGAGGAGCTTCGCACGTGTTTGGAGACCACAGACTGGGACACAATGAAGGCTGCTTCTAACAGCTTGGACGAGTTTACGGACACTGTCACCTCCTATATCCACTTCTGTGAGGACAGCATTGTGCCATCACGCACCAGGGTGAGTTATAACAACGACAAACCCTGGTTTACTCCTAAACTCAAAAAGCTGTGGCTGGAAAAGAGTAAGGCGTTCAGAAGCGGAGACAGGGACTGCTACAGAGAGGCCAAGTACAGGTTCACTAAAGAAGTGGACATTGCCAAACATCAGCACTCTGAGAAGATGCAGCAGCAGATCTCAGAGAATGACTCGGCCTCTGTGTGGAAAGGTTTTAGGAATATTACAAACTACAAGCCTAAAACCCCCCACTCCACTGATGACTTGCTCTTAGCCAACACCCTCAACGACTTCTACTGCCGTTTTGACGAGCCATCAGGCAGCCTTCACACCTCCAACGACCCCAACAATAGAGGCACTTTGGACACTCATTCCCCCACCTCTCCCCCCTCCATAGAGCCATCACCACCTTCAAACTGTTCACCTGCAACACCCGCCCCCTCACCCCACACAAAAGAGGATTTCACACCACCTCCTCCGACCACAACTCTTCATATTCATGAAGCAGATGTGAGGAAGCAGTTTAGGAGTCTGAATGCTCGGAAAGCTCCCGGCCCAGACGGTGTGTCTCCTGCCACCCTCAGACACTGTGCAAACGAGCTGGCCCCAGTGTTTTCTGGCATCTTCAACTCCTCACTGCAGGCATGTCATGTGCCTGCCTGCTTCAAGTCCTCTACCATAATCCCTGTCCCCAAGAAACCTAGGATCACTGGACTAAATGACTACAGACCCGTGGCTCTGACATCTGTGGTCATGAAGTCATTTGAGCGCCTAGTTCTCTCCCATCTCAAGACCCTCACGGCCCCCCTCCTGGACCCCCTGCAGTTTGCATATAGAGCCAACAGGTCTGTAGACGACGCCATCAACATGGCCCTACACTTCATCCTGCAGCATCTGGACTCCCCAGGAACCTACGCCAGGATCCTGTTTGTGGACTTCAGCTCTGCCTTCAACACCATCCTTCCAGACCATCTCCGAGGCAAGCTTTCCCAGATGAATGTGCCTGATCCCATCTGCCGGTGGATCACTGACTTCCTGACGGACAGGAAGCAGCACGTGAGCCTGGGAAAGAATGTCTCGGACTCCCGGACCATCAGCACCGGCTCCCCTCAGGGCTGTGTTCTTTCTCCTCTGCTCTTCTCCCTGTACACCAACTGCTGCACCTCCACCCACCAGTCTGTCAAGCTAATCAAGTTCGCAGACGACACCACCGTCATTGGGCTCATCTCGGACGGGGACGAGTCTGCCTACAGGAGGGAGGTTGAACGTCTGGTGTCCTGGTGCAGCCACAACAACCTGGTGCTGAATGCCCAGAAGACAGTGGAGATTATTGTGGACTTCAGGAAGCACACAGCCCCACTCCCCCCCATCATCCTGACTGACACCCCCATCACCTCTGTGGACTCATTCCGCTTCCTGGGTACCACCATCACACAGGACCTGAAGTGGGAGCCCACCATCACCTCCGTCATTAAGAAAGCCCAGCAGAGGATGTACTTCCTGAGGCAGCTGAAGAAATTCAACCTGCCAACACGGACGATGATGCAATTCTACACTGCAATCATCGAGTCCATCCTCACCTCCTCCATCACCGTGTGGTACGCTGGAGCCACTATCAGGGACAAACAGAGACTGCAGCGTGTTGTGCGCTCTGCTGAGAAGGTGATTGGCTGCAGACTCCCATCTCTGCAGGACCTGTACACCTCCAGGACACTGCGGCGTGCAGCCCGGATCTCAGCTGACCCTTCTCACCCTGGACGCAGTCTGTTTGACCTGCTCCCCTCAGGCAGGAGGCTCCGGTCCATTCGCACCAGAACCTCTCGCCATAAGAACAGTTTCTTCCCCTCTGCTGTTGGACACATGAACAATAACCATATGACTGTTCCCACCATTAACTCATGACCCTACGCTGTGTCACTGCATCATTCTATGTTTGGCACTGATCACCACCTGCACTCATGTATATATCTTTCTACGTAGCACTCATAATTCTTATTCTCATGTATATATCTCATGTATATCGCATGCACATATCTTTCTTTCTACATAGCACTTTAATTCTTATTGTCTGCACTGAAGCACCGCAGCAATTTCCTAATGTTGTAAACCTCAACATCTGGCAATAAACCCATTCTGATTCTGATTCTGATTCTGCTATTATAAAACATTAATTGCACAGGTTTATTAGACAATGTTAATAACTCTGTCAGCTGGATTTTAAGCCCCGTTTGGGCCTGAAATCCTCAACACCCATGTCAACTCCCTTGCTTATACTTTTAATTTCTATAATGTGTAGAAATTAAGGAGAACTTGTGCATAAATTAGGCAGATGTACAGTTTTGAGTAATTACAGTTTAATTATTTTAGCCTGCTGAGAAAATGCAACATTTAGAAAAGACAACTTTGCAAGAAACAGGGCTCAAATTTTTCATATTTGGGTAGAGGAAGAACCTTTTAACTTAAATTCACCAAGTGGCAAGGAAATATGAAGTGGACTAATATGTTAGCTGAGTGGAGATCCATCATGTTACTAAGCCCTGTTACTGTGGTACAGTCCAAACTAGTCCCTGCTGGTCATTCATTCATTACATTATATTGTGCAGTAATAAGTTTTAGATGACAAGACCATTTGCTTTACAGTAAGTTAACACCATGACTTTTCCCAGCTTTTCTTTCAAATTGCAATCAAGTACAAAACTTAGATGTTAGAAATTAAAGGGCAGCATTGTCATCGTTATTGTTATGTAAATATTGAACTTGTTAGACTTAACACTTTATGTCTATAGACATGTAAAAAGGTAGAACTAGCTGCTGTCTTTGACAAACTCTTTGAGCACTGTCTTAACTAAGCAGTTATTATAAGCTCCATATTTTTGTATTTGATGCATTTGTTTGTGGCTGACTGACTGTACCTTAGTGGCTGCATTGCTGAGTAGAAATATGACTCACAGGTTGACTGAAACCATATGTGGCATCTGGCTCACAAGATGCCCCCATTTTTTTTTTTTTTACCTTATTATACTGTGAATGTTTTTCTTCAAAACACGTGGTCCTGAAAATTCTTAAAGTTAATCTATTTAAAGCCTAAATTCCCTGTAACACTGTTTGGTTGTTGCAGTTTCTCTTTGGCCACTGACAACTGAGGGTTTAATTGACAACCTGATCCACTCGTTTCTAGCTTTGAGGGAGAAGAGCTGCTCATGTTCTTTTTTTATTTAACAGGGAAGATGACTTTGAACTTCCTATTTTCAGCTTTAGCCTCGGGTGTATTTCTAGGGGGTAAGAACATACTGCAATGCACTCAGTCACATCTAGAAGATGGCATGTTCAACCATAGTCACAATACATAACAGTGGAACAGCTGGGTTTCAGAAAAGTTCTTCGACTTAGTCACTAATGCAAACTTGGTTACTCTTCCTCTCAGCAGTAGTCTATTTTCAAAGAAGAAGAAAAAGAGTTCTCTTATTTATTATTTCTTGTGTGAATTTGAGCGTTTTGTTGTCGTAGAGTTGCCACAGTGGTGCAGTGGTTGGGACTGCATCAGCAATCTGGTTAAGCAAGAAGGTCTGGGAGTAGGCTATGAGACCCCTGCAATGAAGGGATGTCCAGGGATGTGAATGTTTGTCTTTGCCAGTTTCTAGGTATTGTTGTTTTTTGCTTTTTAATTAATTAAATATGCTGTATATGGGGAATAAATGAGACACTGCAAGAAGTTAATAATAACTCTACTTAAAATCTGCTTAAAAAAACTCCACCTTGATTACTTTGTTCACTGTAACTGTCTTAAGGTTTGAAACTGTAATTGCAGAATTGAGCAAATCTCCTCCCATTTTATCACCATCTATTATGGTTTCACCTCACATATTACCCACTGTCTTGAGGGTTAATTAAACACAAATACGTTTTGATTACTAAAATGTAAAATATTTGCTTGAGTCCCAAGATGACATGTGACATGACATTGGATGCACTTCCCCTCATGGGCAAAAAACTATTACATTTTATGTCGTCTTTTACAGTACAAAAGTCCTACATTTGGATTGTCCAGCATGTTTAAAACGAATGCCAAAATTGCAAATTAGTTTTCTTTATTAGGGGAACTAAATCTCTAAAGGCAGTTTGGTCCTGAGGTAAATAGCATTCACATTTACCCAGGGACGCTGTCATAGCTGAATAATTACCAAAGTTCAATTAAACATGCTAATGGATACTTAATATACTTGTATTTAGCTGTGAAGGAGACAGTAAGGAGCATACAGATAAACCATGACATAAGCTGTTTTCACTCAGGCACTCGCAGCTATGAACTCTTCCTGATAGTACAGAATATAACTGTATGACTGAGCAGAAATTTAGACTAAATTTGGTTGGACATTACATCGTCTTTAGATTGCAAGCGAGAACAGGTGAGCTGAACTCACAGGTAGAAGGTTGATATATATCAAATATTAAAGTACTTTATTTAGTATTTCCAAATATTTCCTGCTTTGAGCTACATCACAAGGACAACTGCAAATGTGTAAATACTAAATGGAATGAAAAAAAAAATTAAAGTAAGAACCTATAAAAAATATATATTAAAGTAAGAACCTATTAAAAAAATGCAAATTATTTTAATAGAAGTGATTTTTCCCTTTAACACGAAGACTCTCTACTGTGAGATATGTGAATTGAAATGGTTCATTCCTTTAATTTAGGTCTATCAACATAAAGCCTATGGCATGTTTCAAAACCTTGCCACTGTGAATCATTCTGAAGCATCAATTAAGCATTTAAATGGGTAATTAACTTGGTGCATTTGGTTAAGCCATGCACTGGAGCTGCAGGCTTTGCGTATCTAAATACACTAATTTATGAATGGGCTTTTCCATTGTCCAAGAAGCATGAACAAAGCGATCCACACACACACACACACACACACACACACACACACACACACACACACACACACACACACACACACACACACACACACACAATCAAGCACACATGCACTCACACGTACTTCCTCCCTCTGAAGTGGTCTACAATAGCCAGTTATGGCATTATGATATAAAATATTCTTAATTTTAATATTTATACATATTTGATATTTAGCCCCACTGTAATTCCAGACTTTTCCCCTTAAACCTCCAATTCTCCATCACTCTGTTTCTCTTCTACCTGCCAATTTGTTTTAATAACACCTCTGGATTTCCTTACTGTTTTACCATCCTCACTCTCTGACTTCCTCTTTTCTTCCTTTGTAATGTCTGTTGTTGTTGGTGCCTCTCTAACCCTTCTGCCCCTTTTCTGCAAAGTTGGATATAAATCATTAGGAGATTATTATTAATTCAGAACCTCATAATTTGGCCGCAGCAGAAGGAGAATGCTTCTGTGAGCAGAGTTTCTGACCTTACAGACACACAAACATTCTGTCCAACTGGCTGGCGGCACCCAGAGCCAAATGAGGACCTCTGAGGTCTCATAGCAGCGTCTTGTAAACTAAACAAAACCCTGCAAAAGCATATTTGTTGATTAAGTCGTTTAGTGTAATGTTGAACTGCTTTCATCCTGTGTTTGCCACTACACTAAACTAACCGTGCCCAAGGGTCTCATAATGTATTCTCCAGGAGAAAAGCTGATTTTTGTAGACCTGAAAAACATCTCATTTGGAACGCTCTGCAGAGTTAAGTAAAAAGACGAAAAATATAATAGCATAAAAATATGAGTTGGTAACCACCCCAGGAGTAAATTTAACAACAGCAGAGAAAAATAAATGCAGGAAAAAACAGGAAAAAAACACTACACTATACAAGAAACAAAACAAAATTGCTGAATCAAATAATCTACAATCAATTATTGCAGTGATATACATAAATATTTTTGCAAGTACTTCCACAAGACTGTAATCCAACTGGAGGTCATCACTATTGTAGCATTGCCAATCGTTGCCTTTGGCAATGTTGCATTCTCAATATTGGCCTATCTTCATTATCTAGTGAATATAGGCCAGCAAAATAAATTAACATACAAAGTCAATAATGTGATCAATGCTTTATCATTTCTTTCTACATGGAGAAATAATATTCTCTATTTCAAAGAAAGAAAAGCCTCATGTGGACAGCCTGTGAAGTAAATCTGCCAGTGCTTTAGGAACATTGCGTGACTTTAGGTGACTTAACAGTTTCAGCCACCCAACCCGTCCTTCTGCTAATATGTTAGAAGCAACAAAGTAATGGGTATGACTGGCAGCTGACAGAGAGTAGCCAATCAATCATAATCTTGTTAAAAAGTCCACTAATTAATCAACTCGTTTATCACACTGACACCCCTCATTAACATGTTGATTAACCTTTTCAACTAATTAGGATCAATTAAACCAATTATAGGTAAATCTCAAGTGGAGTGGTCAGGTTGTCAATCAGTCAGTCAAGTAATATGGAAAGAAAACCGATGGATAAGAACGGAAAGAGAAGAGAAGATTCAGGAAGAAACGTGGCAAAAGAGATGTTTTACAGAGAAAGGGGTGATAATTACTTGTACTTACTCTATTTAATACCTTGTTATACAATACTTTTATAATTTAAGAATTTTTAGTTAAATCTTAATGTCTGTTTAAATATACCATCGTCTTTTCTCTTTTTGGCATTTAACCATGTTTGAATTGTTGACTGAGAGGAGGGGCGGGGGGTCGGGGGATAACCACGATGACCCACAGTTTGTACAAAATCACAAACATGCCCCCACCTCTGTCCCACAGTATTAACCATTTTAAAACTCAAATACAAGCCACATTTGCAGTAAAGTATCATCTGGGGTCATATGCAACTTAATGAGCTCATCATACCCACAGATTGCGGATTAATTGATAATTCAGTTTCACTTTACTCGGTTTAGTTGGCCAGCTGTTAGTTGGGTCTTGCAAATCTTGCAAGTGACCAATACACTACATCAGCCATTCCGTTCAAGTCAAAGGTGCTGCAGTCCCCTTAAAAACCAGAAACTCCCATGAGGCCCACTCAATCCTAAATTAAATCTTCACTCTAATCAAAACATAAGAGAACGTGATGGATTTTCTTTGAAAATTGCATTAAAACTGTAATAATGTAATAATAACTTCATAATAAGCAATAGTAATGTGTAGTAACAAAATAACCACCTATTATAAATGTTACTACATTTTTTATATAAATAAATAATGTATACAAATATGTCACTTAAAATAGATGTGAGTAATTTCAAACTGAACTACTTACTTAATTACTGCGACACAGCTGCAGTACTGTTACAGCCCACCAGGGGGCCCCATCCCACACTTTGGGAATCACTGCACTACAAAATTCATGCGGTTGTCAGAAATTTAAAAACATTTGTTTTCTTAGATTTAATGTCCAAAAGTAAAGTAGTAAATTATTCACTCCCTTGGCATTAAAAGCTAAAATGAATTACGATCCTATATTAATTTTGAAGAAAACACAGTAAAATCCATTCAGCAGCCACCTGTATGCACAGACATGCATCTATTTTATATTAATCATGCTTTGAGCTGATTTGATTAATGTAACATTACAACATTTTAACCAAGAGTGCTACACTGCCCATGTGGAAAAGAAATAGTAAAAACATATATGATTTACTCATGAAAATGGCCACTTTCATGAGTAAATCATATATAAATCATATAAGGCTTACATGATTTACTCATGAAAGTGGCCACTTTCTCATTACTTTCATATATTTTTTTAGTAAGTATCCAAAACATACAAGTTTCATTATATAATTTTTCAAGGGATCTTATATGTGTTTTCACTCTTGTATGCTTTTCATACAAGTTACACACAAGACAGATACAAACTTTATAAGATTTATATATATCTTTTCCATATGGGTGGGCTGGCTTATGCCACTCTCCAAACACTTTGCTAAACGTCATGCCAGGAAGCGTGCACAGGGAGAGCAGAACAAACTCTACATTATCCAAAGACAGACAAATACTCGTTCAAAATCATTCAGAAGGTCACCGGGCTGCTATTCGGAGAAACTGCTGTGTTTATCACTGTGTCTGAAAAAAACACAGTTGACTGTGGAAAAATGGTGACAAAAATGGTGGGAGGGGAGCGAGGCAGACACATTCGCATTGTGTCATTGAGTGCGTACGAGTGTGTCAATTCAGACACATGCTGATTTTTTTTTTTGTTACTTCTCGCGGCATGATCATCAACACAGTTTCTCCTCTACAAACAAACTCTACAAACACGATCCAGTTAGTATACGGAGCAAGCGCTACTCCTGAGAGCTGGCATTTTGGTTAGGCGCACACCTTCTCTTTTCTTGCCTGAGTGTGCTTGGTATTTTGGGGGCTTGTTCTCAACTTGTGCTGAGGAAAGACGCGAGTAGGCAGTGTGTCAGTAATAATCCGGTGTCAAGCATGACCAATATTTATGCGTGTGCTGGCTGCCCACTCAGATCAGGGCAATGACGCACGGACAAACTATAATGCCACCGTGCGATTAGCTTAAAGTAGTTAAACTTTGCACATAAAACATGTAAATACAACAAAATATGTAAATATCACAAAATATAATTACGTTTCTCAACATTATGGTTGAAATGCATTATTATTAAATTGAAACCAAACTAAAACAAGTACTGTTTTGTAATTGTACCACATGTGCACAAAAAAAAAAGATAAAATACCAAAGTCTGTGTATCTTTTGATGTCGAATGGACTCTTTTGAAAACGGACTAGCAATTTGAATGCACAAAACACCTTTTTTTTTTTTTTGTAAAAGTAGTAGAGGCAATCCAAGACTACAACAGAAGGCTGGAAAGTAAGGAAAGCAATTTTACATTTAGAAAAAGAAAAGAAAAAACACTATCTCCTCCAACCTATGTGTGCAGTTGTTCCACACATTCGACTCTCATTATCACTGTTGGGGGACATGGACTATGCCAAATGAATTTCCAAGTGCTTTCCACCAGTTAGGGTTTTTGTGTCAAAGAAATCTAGCTGTGCACTTATCTTGAATAGTTACCCAAGAGGGGAAAAAACAGAAAAGAGCAAGTGATACAGGGAAGAGTGAGAGAAAGGCAGTAAGATTGAGACAGTGAGAGAAAATGTAACAGAGAAAAGGCGAGACGTTTGGAGTCAACAAACATAATTAGAGGGAATCTGAGGGAGGGATGATGGGGACCAACTGTCAGAGAGAAACACAAACACAAAAATGCCAAAAAAAAAAAAGGCAAAAGAGGCCAAATCAGAACCTTGAAAATAGCTGTTATTAAAGGCAGAGATATGCACACACTGTACATCCTATTTCATTTTTCAGAAATGAACACGCTGTGCATATACTGTATCTCCATGTGCGTGCGTGTGTGCGTGCAAGTGTGCATTTAAATAATCATCTCCGTGAAGATAATCAGATTTCACCCGTCTTACCTTGATAATGTGCGCTGAATCCACGGTAACGGTGGTTGCCATCAGTCACGAAATGCAGCCGAAGCCAGTTTTTGTTGCTGACGATAGGAGAAGGGACGTTAGTGCCCGACAACCTAAAAAGGAAGACAGAATGAAAATGCTTAATGAAATAAAACATGGATCCATACAAAGACACATTTATAATACCTTAGCCTTCACCTAATCCTATAATACACAGAATGATTGTATGACTGAAATTTAAATGGTCATTTTTTTAGGGAAGAAGTGCAGACACGTGCTTAGCAGTGCATGCACTCTACACAGGAGTTGACTAGGATCAAACCTCTAAGCCTGCGGTCAGTGGAAAACCCACTTTATCACCTGAGCCACGCCTGCTATAGGTTAAACACCATGCTTCACCTGGTTTAGCTTTGTGCCCCCATATTTTGCTGCAGTATAACTGTAATACCAGTGCTTGGCTTTAAGAAAAGGACAAATGTCTGGCCACAGCTGTAGGGTACGAAACCTAATATTTGCCAAGTCTAGTCCACTGTTGGAGCGGATTTGAAAACACAGCCCTTCTCCTCCCCATTCTCCCGGCACGAACACCAAACACAGCTTATGCAGAAGATCAGATCAGCTTGATGCTGGACTTAGTGAGCTTTATACTCGCTCATCTGAAAGAACCTGTAATTGTCTACAGTCCCCTGGAAAAACCTGGAAACAGAGCATACCTGAGACACAGAGATCACTGTGATTTCTGTTTAGTCCAATAACACGAATAGATTACTGCTTCCACCGGCTTTCTTTTCTTTTCTTTTTCTGTAAATGCATGCATATATTTGCTGCATTTATCTGATACTGATTATGGCAATTAGTGGAAATGTAGCGTTATGTTGCTATTCAGTGAGTTTAAACGCAATAAACTTGGGCGGATGACACATTATTGGAATTGGCACTCTACATCAAAGCTTTACAACTTCTCATTTTGTTAAAGAAAGACCGTTAAGATCTTAAGAATAAAGCTTTTAAGATGTGGTTATATTGTGAGTGGTTGAATGCGATAATATGAGGCATTTCACTCCAAATATTATGTTTCCAGTATAATATTAAGGGAACAGAAAATACATGCAGTCTGCAACTTCAATTGCAGTGAATGGAAACTGGATGGCCAGTCAGCTCCAAAATAGAAAATCTCATCTGAGAGGATGGAGCTCTGATCTCCAAATAAACACTGCTGCACACCCAAAGCTGATCCAAAACCAGACTGATGATAGTTTCAGAAGGCTGTAAAACCTTCACATTTTTAGTAAATTAACAATTAGCTAATAACCGAAGGAACTGTGCTTTAGACTGCACTTCCACAGGATCACGAATATTCTAAAATTCATTCAGTGTTTATAAAGGTCGTGTATGTGTTGCTGCTGTCTTGGATTAAGTGAGAACAAAGCCTATGGTGAGTGTAATGATGCAGAATGAATTACACACAGTCTCTTGCAGAATTTAAAGGGTACCGCGCTCGCTCTTAATTAACTGTTCACTGTCTAATTCCCAGGAGGTAGCTGGTGGATATAATGTATGAAAGTCTTGAATCACCCCTAATTTTTTATATTATGCTTCCAAGGATGCAGACGTTCTTGTATTTTCTTGCATAAATGGTCCTGAGCAATAATTCTCCAGACTTTCTGAAGGTCTTTTCTTTCTTTGGACATTGGCTGCTTTTTCACTCATTTTCAGTTCCGTCCTGTAGCTGACCATTTTCAGAAGAATATTTCATGTTGCTTGTTAAGCCATCTTAACACTGGCCTATAAATTATTCATCATTCAAGCTTAAAAAAAAGCAATATACAATTTATATGATATTTTTGTGCACTACGTTAACAGCAGCCAGTTCAAAAACACGTCATGTGTTCTCATTTCGTTCATTCAATATGTATAAAATGTATAAAAATGTACAAACACAGAGTTATCACAAGTGGCTCATGGAGTGATGAATCCAAATTTAAAGTTTTCGTTTTAAACTGTCATCCGTATGTACAGATGAAGTCAAGTGAGGCAACAGTGAGTGTCTACAGCCATCTGTAAAAGACGATGAAGGCTCTGTCATGGTTTGGGGCTGCATTTCAAACAGTGGTGTTGGCGATCTTGCCAAAATGGATGAAATTATGAATAGATCAGATTTTGATCCCGCCCTGCGATATCTTGAAAGTGTCTGATTGGCAACAGCTTCCCAAACACGCTGTCAGTCAAGCAAAAACATGCCTGGCTAGAAGAAACTCACAATGGAAATGCTATCAGTTATGGACCAGCCTCCGCAGAGCTCGAATCTCAACATTATTGAAGCAGTGACAAAGAATGGAATAAAGTCATCCAAAGAAGAGCTTGGAACATCTTTCAAGAAGCCTGAAGGATTATTCATAAGGACTGCTTAAAGAAATAGTAAGAAAACGTAAACAGTTGAGTTCAGGCTGTGTAGAAGCAAGCATAGCAAGTACAGACTTGTTAGAATGGTACAAATGTTGTTTTTGCCTAATACACTTTGTTTCCATCTATGCATGTACAGGTTTTATTAAATGATTGCACCTGTTTCCGATTTTTTTTTCAGCAAAATATAAATAAAGGGTGAGAATGTAATTCAAAAAGTCAGTCATCATGACACTTCCTGAAACTGAAGTTGGTAGTTGCTATTGTACTGGTTCTGCACATTGATTGCTATAAGGATGGCAATTATTTGTCTTTTTTTCCTCCTAAGATTTATATACAGTCTACCTAACTGACTCATAGTATATGCAAATTCAGATCGTCAAATGTCAGACTTCAATGAACCACTTTTAAAAATATTAGCTTTTTTGCATTTAAGCAAGCTGAATCAAGGCTTTCAGGGTACATAGCGCTACCAGATGGGACCCAATTTGCAACACTTTCATCAAGTGGTGAGAATAAGACCACTTAATTGGTTGAGAAGGTGAAGAAGGCTCTTGTGGTTGGCAAAGTGAAGTGTGTTAGGTCACTACTGCATTAGAGGAACTGAATGCTTTTGCAGTTCAGAATAAAACACCCTTGATTCTGTATGGCTTTAAATATCTAAACCTCAAATAAAATCTCTGCTGGCAATTAACCACCTTCGATGCACCAGTTCTTTGATTTATGGCGCTTTCATCTTGTAGTGTCAAGCAACAGGTGCTGTCTTTCTTTCATTGCATTTTCATTTTTTGAGATATTTTTAGTACTATCACCTTGGCTGTTAGATTTAAGACACAGGTATACACACACACACACACACACACACACACACACACACACACACACACACACACACACACACACACACACACACACACACACACACACACACACACACACACACACACACACACACACACACGAATGGTCTTGAAAGAGAAGTGGACCGTCCTCTCTCATGTTCACTTGTCCCCTTCTGGAAACCGACGCACTCCATTAATGTCAACACACACACACACAAAGGCATGAATAGGAGCATTATATTGTATGCACTATTATCCAGTGCCAATACACTCTAATAACAGTGGTAAAAAGTGGAACACAAGAGTGCTGAGCAGGTGCTTTAGAAGGTGTATCTCTGCGTGTGTGTGTGTGTGTGTGTGTGTGTGTGTGTGTGTGTGTGTGTGTGTGTGTGTGTGTGTGTGTGTGTGTGTGTGTGTGTTAACAAAGAGAGGGTGACCTTGTGCCCTAGATCAGTAGGATTCCATGATGTTGGCTATTAGTCACATACACACAAAAAGGTGGTCTACAAAGCCACGTGTGAAGTACCAGCTTTTCATGCATGCTGGCACAACGATACAGTAACAGAGCTGAGGAGGATGTTAACAGTGGTCCCAGTCCTCCAGATAATCAAGCCCTACACAAACGTTTCACCGAAAAGTCAAAACCATGACAAAACCCACGACTCGTCTTTAGATTTCATCATCAACATGTGGTGTGACCCTTACATAGCTCTGATCCACACATCCCTGATTTAGTCTGGCCTTAGATGACTAGAAGAGCAGCTAAAAGTTAAACCCACTTGGACCAAGTTAAAAGCAGCCTGTTCAGACTGTAACCTCTGAGGGGTGGGATAGTCTCCAGGCCCTGTGTAATCGTGTGGGTAGATGGATTTTTTTTTTCTTTTGAATGCAACCTCACTTTACATTTAGTAGCACATTTAGACAGTAATGTTTAATATGTCCGCAGCTAAATGGACTTCACTTCAGGGAAAAGTAACTCCTGCTACTACTGCACGTTATTTAAACTATGCATGTGAGGACTTTGCTTGGATGCATCTGTTTTACACTTGCTGAATTGCATATCTCATGCTTTTGATTCTTTTCTGCAACTGTTCATGCATCCTAGTCAGCTGCAAAGATTTGTGACTTCTCTAAGAGCCGCCACTGCAACTAATGCTTACTCGTGATATCTTTTCAGCATCTCTGACAAGACATACAGACATGCCCTTAGTAGGTTGTTACCACCTCATTAAATAGTTGTGCTGGCATAGCTCATGCATATATTAAGGTTTCTAGAAATAGATATAAAGTATAGGTTAAGCAGTGGTAAGATTGGTGGCAACTAATATCCCTGATCCTCAGGAGAGTTTTGTCTTTTAATCTGAATTGTGTAGGTTATCTTAGTTAGGCTTTGGGAAGGACGTGTTGCTTGGGTAAAATTTTACAGACAAAACATTACTTTTGGTGCCTGATGTGGTATCTTGTAGTGGAATTATGCACTATGAGACTTTTTTAGCTTTTATCCATAAAACCAGAGGAGGATATGTGGTGTAGCATAAATTAGGACTTTTTGTTAATCAGTAATTCTTCTTTAAACCTTGTACCCTAATAGTGGTTGGAGCGTTAATATTATTGAAAGCATTACAGCATATAGGTTACTTTTTATTATTAATAAATAATACTTGTATGTATTCTTAGTTATTATTTATTAAATAAATATAGTTATATGGTCACTGGACACTGTGAACATCCACGGTCACCACTTCATGCATAATAGACCTTCCATGTGTATGGACATGTGCAGGTATATATGTATGTATATGTATACATATGTATATTTAGTGTGTACATGTGTGTGTGTACATGTCTATAAATAGGAATAGTAGTGGTACAATAGTTATGTCAAGCTATATAGTTTATGTCTTCCATATTTCCAACCATATCCATAATCACATACTGCGTATATACTACCATTGAATATAGTGTATTATCTTATTTTTTTTTCATTGATTGTACTTATTTGTATTTTTGTATTTCCTTCTGATATCGGTACCTGAGCTGATGTAACGCAAAATTTCCCCGTTGTGGGATCAATAAAGTTTTATCTTATCTTATCTTATCTTATTTGACCATAAGAACTCTTCACACTCCTCTATGTGTCCTCTTCATGTTTACAGCTGTTTACAGCTTTTCGGTCTCTTGTTCCCATGACATCATAGCGCAGTGTGTGTATTCTCATTGTTTCATATTAAAACAGGAATTGAATTAGAGCAAGCCCATGTGTGTGACATTAAACCATTTAATCAAATGCTCAAGAGTCACTTAACAACTCCAAGCTGAGATTAAGCCATAATTAGAAAAACTCTTTCTGCAGCAGTGAATGGGATCTTAAAAAGGTCATTGTATCCCCACAACAGCAGGAAGCACCTCCTCCTACCAGTGCTTTTGAGATGCATTACTGCTGCTCCATAGGTCCCGAGCATGACTGTATGTGAAAAATGACCATGTGTGCTCACCAACTACTTACATGCATAATTAAAGGTTAAGACATAGCTTGTAGCAAAAGCCTAACACATGAATAAATAAATATATGAAACACGTCAGCTGAGAAGCTAGCTGATCTGATCTTCCCCATGTGGACAATTTGTAATGCATTATTAAACCATTCATCTATCGAGATGGATTATGTCTGTGACTATTAAGTGTTCTCCCAAGATATCTGCTATAAAAGTACTTCAGAGCAGCCCTGAGTTATTACAGACCACCTTCTTTAAATATCGCGGTCTGACAGGGTATCCCAGTCAGTGATTTGACAGTGATGTGGGAGTAAAATCCACAGGATAAATACAGGCTTGTTACAAAGGTCTACTGCCATTTTCAAAAGCATAAGAGTAGTTGTGTGATAACATTTTAAGTTGCATAAAGATCAAAAGGCATCACCAAATCTTTTCATTTATGAAACAGACATATAGAAACACAGTTAAAGAAGTCTAAACCCGCACACTCACTATTGTATAAAGGTCAGAACGCAGATTACTGTGACAAATGTTTCCAAACACTGGATGTTAAACTCAAAGAGTTAGTGTGAGATAGTCCCTTATTTCTCTTTTAAAATCAAGTCGTCTGTGAAAGAAAATCGGTAACTTAAAAGAATTACTCCTTCTGCCTGCTAGTAGTATTTTATTCATGTATGACATTTCTGTGTAAGCAATAACAGATCAAAAATGTAGCAGCATGTTTTACAATTAGTCCTATATATTATTGGTCAAAAACATAATATAATTGTGCGTATAATTTGTTGATATCTCATTTCTTTACATTGATAAACTTAGAGTGTAGGTTGCTTTGGCAGTATACTGTTGTTGGGGTCCTTATCAATTTGCACTGTTAACTGCTGTCTTTACAGAGTATAACCCTGCACCCTGCTACTTCTATCAGCAGTCAACAGGTAAGCATAGATTCCCATACCATGAAATCTCCTCTGTCATGACTGACAGTTATGTTTCAGATCATGAGCTCTTTCGGTGCTTCTCTATATGTTTTTCTGTCCATCAGTCTAATAGAAGTTAATTTATGTTTTATCTGTCCAAACATTTTTTGGTGTGTTTAAGTGTGCAAGCTACTTTTACACATCTTCCAGTAAATTCTAATCATGTTCTTGAGCGTAATGAGTGGTTTGCACCTCGTTGTAAATCACAGTTAACCCTTTCATGAATTATGACAACCTCAATCAGGATTTTTTTTCTTAAGTATTTTTATTCATATTTAGGCATGGAAAAAAAAGATATCTGAATTTAATTTTTTTTAAACATGTACTTTTCAAAGAGTTTTTTTTACATGTCTGCTCGGACACTTCCTATCCATCAGTGTCCAATGCTGTGGTTTATGTGCAAGTATACCATCAACACTGACACAAATACAAGACCGGACTTTTTCTGTTGGAGCAGGTGAAGGATTATGACATGCCTACCTTCTCAAGAGTGTTTTTAACTTGGTTAGGTATTATATTAAATACAGCAACAAAAAAACAATGTCAACACTTTGAACTTCAGATATTAAGACTGCTTCATTTGTTGTGAGATCCCAAGGCAACAGGGTTCACCCGGCCATAAAAGCGCTCTGAAAACCTCTGAAAATTGAGGAGTATGCATAAAACTAGCTGTAATTCATAAAAATATAATGCAAAATGTTTGTTAAAAAAACCTTGAAATAAAGCTAAAGCTCTAAATGTCAATTATATATTGATTGTATGATTTAAAATCCACTAACTATGTAACCCAAAAAATATGGCACTAACTATATTTGATTTTGAAAGTGATCTATCTTGCCAAGTAGGCATACTAAAAAAAAATAGGACACATGTTTGTGTTTGAGCTCTAATCACTGTAGGTACAAATTTTTAAAAAGAAAAAAATATACTGGGATAGTAAGAGTCAGTATGTGACCGCTTATGCAGTTTTGAGTGTGTGTGTGTGTGTGTGTGTCTGCAAGAGAGAAAATATCAAGTGGAGAGTTGCCAGAGGGAGCGAGAGAACATAATTGATTAAATACACCAGACCAAAAGAGCATCTCTCCCTCTCTACATCTCAGGGTCTACCATCGTCCCATCCATCCTCTGTGCCTCCTTCCTCAACAAAAACACCAACCAGCTATTCCGCTCACAGTATGGCAATGAAAGAGAGGGAGAGGGAGGAAATAAAGAAGCACTGGGTGGAAAGAGGGCGGAAAGAGGCTAAGATCGATGGCCAAAAGACAGAAAGACAGTGAGTCAGAGAGAGGGAGTGGAAGAGAGAGGGAGACAGCGAGAACAATAGAAGAAGGGAGGAGAGGGAGAAGGAACCCACAGGCTCACAAATGAATGATGTTAGATTTAAAATGATTCATCTTCACATTTAAAAGTAATCACAAAAAAAAGAATTTATGTAGAGCAGATCATAAGGGTAATGTAGAATAAAGTAGAAAACAAATAAAAAATACAAATACAACAAATACTTATTTGTTACTAATATTATAAATAACATAAAATACTTATTTTTCTGCCATGTGAAACACACACTTTAATCAAATAAAGAGTGGGATACTTCTGCACTTCAGAGGTTCATTTTGGAAATTGCAGCTACTAATCTACACCAAGTGAACCTGTTTTCAGACTACCCAAAAAAGTGTGAAGTGCAAAATAGAGCAACATTGTTTTCATTTGCACATATTTGCCATGCTCAATCATAAGAATTAAGACCTTTCTTTTATTCATTTTCTTTCAAATACACTGTTAAATTGAGCTACTTTGTTGCTACCTGTTGTGATGTACTGTACTGACACAAAGTTTAATATGGAGACGAGATTTTAATAGATTGAAATAAAATTAATCCTTAACTAATGGACCCTTTCACTGTAGGGTTTATTTCAGCTACTCTGGGACAGAATTGAGTTTTATATATACATTGGCACCTTAATGTGTGATGTAACTAACACACATTGAAAGATCATTGGCCATTTAAGTTACAGTTTGTGTTTCCATATACAATATATGTGCTTGTACCCATGTGAGTGTGATTATTGATCAGATAGAAGGGGAGTGCTACTTAATCAGACTAGCCGTCTCAATAGGCTCCCCCAATTAGGACACACGAAATCTCAAATACATATGAGCTTTCTGGGAGAGTGAAAATGCACTTTCACACATATAATGCAGAAATTTGGAGATGGATGGGATTTTGGCGAAGTCATCATCAATCAGCGCACAGATGCAGAGAAGTTCTCGTTGTGCACAAGATTGTTTATATACATTGTGTATTTATGCTTCTGTGCATGCGCGTGTGTGGGTGTGTAGGGGTTCGTGCTTGCGCGAGCACGCCTGCTGTGTCGCTCTCCATCACTTTCAAGTGGGCAGAGAGTAATCAGTGTTCACAACAGGACCCTGCTCTGTCTCTCCCTCCCTTTCCTTTATCTCATCTAAATTTTTCTCCTCCTCCTTGCTCCCCACTTCACGGAGCAGCAAGGTGTTTGTTAAATTGGCTCGTTCAAGTAAAGAGTGGAGGGCTGAAAAAAAAAAAACCAGAGAGTGGGTGGCTCTGCACCATATTGCAAAATCCACTGTTAGTTTAATTATTTATCCATTTAGCAAGTAGGAGCTAAACTGTGAGAGTGTTAAAGTGATAAAATCACTTGTTGAGAACACTTTTGAGGATGGTTTCATTGCTTGGTTTATGCCCCTTATCTCCTGAAAGAGGATTTTAATACAGCAGCATGTAATTATTATGCTCCAAATTTGTGGCACCAATTTGGGTGAGCTACTTCAGTCAGCATCGACTTTGGAGCTGAGGAAAAGCCTCGACCTTAGCGCCATCAAACCAATTTTGGATAAACCGGAACATCGATGACAAGCCACGTGTCAGCACTCAAAAGCGGCAGCAGCACTTTCTTGCAGCCAGGCTCATAAATCTTGTGAAAAGCCTTCCCGAAAGTGGTGTAATAACAGATTAATGACTATAAAATTTTCAAATATAGAGCCGGTATCCATGTGTCGACACGCTTCTGTCATGTACTGCACCTCAAAAGTACCCCTAAATACACAAACAAATGTCTTTGTACTTCTCAAAATTATGTAAATAATTATATTAAGTGACTGACAGAGCCACTTATAACAGTTGATAACCACCTGACTGCAAACTACATATAATCTTACCTAAACAATTTTATCTTTGTTGGCACAAATAGCTGAGATTTGTTTCGAGTAAAGCGCAGGGTGTAAAATAGTTTATACCATCTGCCGGATAAGTTATGCCTGTGTTGGCAGTGTGAGCAGGCTGCAAATCTAGGTAGCTTCTTTTGTTTGTTGATGTGGTTTAAAACACAAAATCAAACACAGTGCTACCCCAAATAAAATGAGTGAAGATTTGGGGGTTTTTGTTGTTTTTTGTTCTGTGTAACTGCCGTCTGCCGTTTTTAAAAAAAACATGATCACTTCATCTATTTTTCCCCCTCTGTTTGTCTTACCATGTTGGATATGTAGCCCTTGTATCTACAACTTAAAAACTGAATCCACCAGGCATTTTAAAAGGACAACTAGGAAATGGATGAAAAGCCCGGAATACCCATTAAATTAAATAAAATTAATTTCTTTATCATCCCCCTCCTTCTACCCTCTGCTCTTCTGTCCCTCGCCTCTTTTCTTCCTCTTGTTCTCACCAGAGTTTGTGTCATTTTGTGTGTTCCCTCCTTTCTTTAAGCCCAGACTTTTCCCAGAGGCCATTGCAATCTTGGGCTTCTGCCTCTTTTCAAACTCTGTGTGTGCTTGTGTGTGTGTGTGTGTGTGTGTGCGTGTGTGTGTGTGTGTGTGTGTAGCCTGCGGGACACCACAGTAATCAGAGCAGAGACACACAATGAGAAAAAGGGGGACAGAGACAAGGAGTTGGTGTCATTATCTTATTATAATTTTAGCTCTGAAACTACTAGTGGCTATTCAGCCGCTGACTATCCAGCGCACAGCACTTCCAGACACACACGCCAAGCTACAGCAATGAATAACACTGATCGTATCGCTAATGTTTCTTGAAATGACATTCATCTGGATGTTTTTTGACTACAAACTACAAAATGAAGCATTACTGTGGGCTAATCACACCTCTCCACAGTGTTGGACCGGTCCTCTGTTCACTTTGCCCCACGATCTCACCAAAGGCCAAATCTACACCTCCTCAGCACACCAAAGATCCGGGTCACGGCACCAAGTTGTTGAATTCTCCCAATTCTTTGAATCTTTGGGCTGAAGGAGGGACAATACTCGGTGTATCAATGCTCAATCAACAATCATTTATTTCCATACAATTCAACAATAAGAGCATTACAACGTCCGGACGGGAGAGATGCTACCAGAGGGTCAGGCACATGTCTCAAAATGGTGACGGGTTGCTCAGCTTTTTATAGTCTCTAGTGGCCCCCAGCTAGTCGTAAAAGCCAAAACATCACATTTTTTTCTCTGTTACAGCGCCTAAGTTATGACCTCGGCAGTTGTTTCTCTGCTTTCTGTAAGGTGGGGGTGTGGAATGTGGTCTGTCTATCTCCCCTGTCTTTAGACACAGAGTCTCCTGCTTACAACCTTCTCTTCATGATTCAACAATTAAGCATGTCAAGAAAACAGTGTAACACATTCCCAGCAGATCAAGGATACAGAGTGATGCACATTTATCTAATGAACTAATATGTGAATATGTTCTGTTAACTCAAAAGTATAATGAGAACTAAACTACATACAGCTCACACACTCTATATTAAAGGGTATAATGTGATCTACAGCAGTATTCTAATTCAACTACTTTGATTACATATATAAGGTAACATATAATAACAGAATAATCTAATAACAGTAACAATCTTCCACATAATGTCTTGAAACACCACAGAAACTACTCAAGAGCATCTAGAAAACCTCAACAAAGACCTCAAAGCACTGACCTAAGTTTCAAATCCAGAGATGCCAATCTAATTGAGAATCCTAATTGATATAGGATCCCAACTCCTGCAAACCAAAAGAGTCAAATAGTCTGACAGCATAACAGGACAGATGTCTCGTGGCCATGCCCCAAAGAATCACAGCTATTATTAAGCAGATGGGTTTTATGTTATGCCAATTAAAAACAAGCACAATCAAGTAAGGACATAAATATGTTCTCATCAGCACAGACTGGCAGACTGTGCTGATGATGGTAGAATTAAAAAGTATTCATGATAGAATTAATTTGCAGTGTCCTGGCCCAGTTATACATCACGCTCCAGTGGTCCTCGACCTCTGGTCTGCTCCCTTGAGTTTGGCTTCACAATACCTGAAAAGGTTACTTGCTGTGGAAATGGTAAATGTCAGGCGTTTGCCGGCTAGTATTGCTGGAAAAAACCAACAAAAACAAAAAACTGTCCCTGCTCTGATGACGCATGTTTGTTGTAATTAATGTCCGACCAATTTTTAATATTAACTTCATTTCTTATTTCGTGGTGCAAATGAAGCTGCGCTCAAGGACAAGGGCAAGCTGCAATGTTAGCCTTTCCTTTGCTAGAGTTACCAAAGGCAGATGGAGCTAGATGCATTAAAAAAAATTAAACACATCACTCTATTTTGTGCATTTGTTATATTTTAATATTAAAAACTGAATGAAAAGTTAACCAAGAACATGGAAGGGTTCAGCTGTTTCTCCAGAGAAGTGTATTTTAAAATATCTGCCAGCCATAGGCAAAACCTGAAGGATGACTGGAAAAAAACACACCAAAGCATTGTTTAAGTTAAACTTGTACCAAGCAATCTTAAGAAACATATTAGACAGCCAATGGACAGAGAAATGTGCCAAACTGTAGGTAATCCATGTGGGTGGCAATTAGTTAATCAGGCGATATGAGCAGTGAATCCCCCTCAACTCTGTGAGTAAAACAGTACCTGAATCCCAAAGTACAGTTTGTGCCAGTGGTGGTGGCTTATAAACCCAGGCAGCAGGAACTAATGGCCAGCAAAAATGATGTGACCTTGTGTTGCTCCTGTGGATGGTATATGGGATTAGTGTAGCTGTGTGCTTGATGCTGTATTTCAGTATTGTCAGTTCTGTAGAAGCTCTACTGATGCTGCATGCAATTTTTCCCTGTGTAATTTTCTGCTATGACCTAATACCTATCATGACGCACAATGCCTTCAATCGCATATAAAAAATACACTCACCAGCCACTATTTAGGTACACCATTTCAACTGTTCATTAACACGAATAACTAATAAGCCATTCGCAGCAGATCCTGGCATGTAGAAATTGTCACGATGACCTGCTGAGGTTCAAATTGGGCAGAAAGGGGGTTTAAGTGATTTTGAATGTTGGTTGTTGAAGTCAGAGGACAGCAGCTGCATTTCTCTGAGGTACATATGAAGCAACTGACAAAACAACACCAATAATCACTCGTTACAACCAAGGTAGCCAGAAGAGTATTGCTGAATGGGCAATCAAAACCCTAACCTTTAATTAGATGGCCTATAGCAGCAGAAGACCACACCAGCTGCTACTCCTCTCAGGTCAAACCAGGAAACTAAAGGTACAGTTCATAAAAGCTCAGTAAAGTTGGAAGAACGCTGAATGGTCTTTTAAGTCTCAATTTCTGCTGAAACATTCAGCTACCACGGTCAGAATTTGGCATGAATAACATTACAGCATGGATCATGCTCAAATCATCTCAAACTTATTTCTTGAACATGACAGTGAGTTCACTGCACTCAAATGGCCTCCGCAGTCACTAGATCTCAATCCAACAGAGCACGTTTGGGATGTGGTGGAACGGGGGATTCACATCACGGATGAGCAGCTGACAAATCTGCAGCAACTGTGTTACGTTATCATGTCAAAATAGACCAAAATCTCTGAATAACTTTTCCAGTACATTATCGAATATATGACATGAAGAACTAATGACATTCTGAGGTCAAAGGGAGTACAACCCAGCACGAATATTGTCAGGGTCCTGGGTCTGTGCGACCCAGGGTCCCTGAGCAATTATGGACATGTGTGTTTTTGGTCTACTGTCCCTCGTTCTCCCTGCTTGCAGGTATATGTGTGTTTATGTGTGTGTGTGTGGATGCCGGTGTTTCTGAGAGCACCTGTTTACAGGCACCTTCAGGCCTGGTGGGTGTGGCCACACCCGAAGACCATCACACACCTGTAGCTGATCAAGCTTCGTCGGAGGAGCTACTTGAGAGTGTGGCTGAGCTCTCTCCGACGCTGGATCATGGTAAATGGCCTGTATTTATATAGCGCTTTTACTAGTCCCTAAGGACCCCAAAGCGCTTTACATATCCAGTCATCCACTCATTCACACACTGGTGATGGCAAGCTACATTGTAGCCACAGCTACCCTGGGGCGCACTGACAGAGGCGAGGCTGCCGGACACTGGCGCCACCGGGCCCTCTGACCACCACCAGTAGGCAACAGGTGAAGTGTCTTGCCCAAGGACACAACGACCAAGACTGTCCAAGCCGGGGCTCGAACCGGCAACCTTCCGATTACAAGGCGAACGCCCAACTCTTGAGCCACGATCGCCCCACATCATTGCGTGACTTCACGTTAGTCTCTCGGCCAGTCAGTACGGTTAGTCTGCCACATTGTGTGTGTCTTACGGCTGCCTCTTTGTTTTTTCCCCAGGAGAAGCGTGAAGACGAGAGGGCAGCGAGCGCGGGGTGCTCAGACACTGAGGAGCGGAGACAAGGAACACTAGCACTGGGAAGAGGACACGTCACGGGAGTCGGGAACACACTGAGGATTTATTGTTATTGTCCGCGCCTGGGTCCTCCTTTTCCTCATATCCCCACGGTTGTCAACCGTGACATATATATGTTATATGTGTTGTTAAATCAGTCCATTACGTCTCCATTACTTTTTAGCATAGCTGTAAAATGCTTGTTATAAATAATAAAATAAATCCAAACAGAAAAAAAACCTTCAACATTTGGATCTGTCATGATCTGTATAACAAAGTGTGAAAGTTGAAGATGCCTCTGAGCCCTGGAGAGGAAATGACCTATTTTGAGTGTTTCTTAATCCTGCGTGAATGTGTATAACGTGACTTTGTTTGCATAAACACTATAATCTAATTATCATACACTAATCTAATTATAGACCTTACTTTGATTCTAAGAGTAATTTGATTAAGCTGTTTACATGCACAGCAGAGGAAGATTTATCTTAATATCTTATCTTGACTGAATTACTTTTCCCTTGTCAACTTTCAGAAATTCACAAACTGCCCTCACAAAATGGCAAATGTATGTCTCATTGGCTGGCTTTTTCTCCAGCTACTATATAAGAGTCCTGCAGTTTGTCCCGATTTTGAGACACTGTGAAAAAAAACGACAGCAACTCTAAAAATTAATGCCTCCATATAGTCTGCACACTGCACAGATTGGCAGAACTCAGATGGACAGATTTAGTCGGCGTATGGTGTTTACGTCTCTGAATAATCCTCCTATAATGAAATTAATTTCACAGCTCCACACACATTTTAATCCCACGGTGAACCTGCTGCACATGACCCAAGTCAAAGAAACCAGCGACTCTTGCTTTGCTAGCCTTAGTTAAATTGCACTACTCTCATGATCATATTTGGCTTTATATACAGGCAGCAACTGTCATATGAATTTAGTTTTTACACGTCTTCCTCCGTCTGTCCTTTTCTGTCTCTCTCAGCCCCGCTTGGTGTCCATCTCTTTCTGACTACAACCTCTTTCCTCCCCCATGAGCCCCTCTGATGGCTTTATCTTCCTGTGTCTCCCCCTCCATTCCTCTTATTCTTCTTTCCACCTCTCTTCTCCTGTCAACTCTCATCTCCCCACTCCTTGTCCCTGATTCTGCACCTATGCTTTTGTCTCCTCTCTACCTCACCTTCTTACCTTTCATCTCCACTCCTTCTCTCCTGGCTCTTCATGTCACCCCAATTGCCCTTTTTGACTCCTCTTTTCTACCAATTCGTCTCTTGTCTCCTGTCTCTTTTCCTTTCTTGTCTTCTTCTACGTGACCTGACACCGCCTCACTAAAACACCATGACAAGTCCCTCACTCTACTCCGTTTTTTGTTTTTTTTTTTGCATCTCCTCTATTCTTCTTCTGTGCGGGTCCAACAAATAAGACGGTGTTTTCCCAAAAGATTTCGGTAATTTGTTTCAAAGCCCATCAAAGGTGTGGGTTAATAATGGAGTGAATTTGCCTTGACATGCCTAGACAATAGCCTTGTAGACCTAAATTATGCTTTGGGCCACCAGAAATTGGATTTAAAAATTGATGCCCTCAGAGGAAGAGTGTGAAGGTCACTACTATAACCTATAAGCCCTGTTGCAAATAGATTCAGTGGAAAATAGTCTACATCATGAACTTATTTACCAGCTCTCCAAGAGAGTGATTTTGGTGCATGAATTTGGATGATAATGGACTCTTTAAAATAAGTTGCTGATGTGATTTCAGATCATTTTGGGCAAGAAAAAAAACCCCAAACAAATATGGAGATGCACCAATCCAGGGCTGAATTATTATTATTATTTTTTTACTTTTTTTGTTGTTATTTTTTTTCACGTTACAAATGCATCTTGGTTTTCTGAGTCATAGTCATTACAGACAGCACGGGGCTAATCTGAAATACTGAACTCTGTCAACACAGGCTTGTGGAATTTGATTCAAACACCTGGAACCAGACTAGCATGGCTCCCTGTTCGTCTGTATTGATATGCTTGTGTGTTCCTGTATCTTTAGATACATATTTGGAAAGATCTGATATGTGTGTTTGTTTGCTGAGTGTGTGAAAAAAACAGAGAAGGTGTGTGTTTGTGTTCAAGGTCACTGTTCCATTTCCGATTCGGGATGCTGCCGCTATCCCAGCATCCTCTCTGCCAGGAGCATTGATTAGCACTCGGCAAGCATAACATCACTCACACACTCACACACATTCTCACAGAGCTTCTTTTTCTATATTTCAAACGAATGCTAATGCTATGAGAACAGCAGACCCCTCCTGTAACATGTGATGTGCTACGACGACTACGAACAGACAGAACGATATAAGGCTGAGCCATGTAGAAGAACAGAGCAATTTCATCACTGTACATTATGAGTAAATTTTGACTGATGATGTGGGAGAAACGTGATTCATATCTCTGTGACTAACCTGGACTTGTTCCAGTCACACAGTGCTTAGCTGTTACTCTCCATTAAATCAAACATTGTCAGCAGGTTGGCCCTATTTGCCAGAGTAAAGCCTGTAAAAGCTATTTCTGTTATATTAAAAAAATGTCATCACAGGCAACAATGAAGCATAACAAGCACGTTATAAACTCCTGGGTTATGGTGTGTGGATCTTGGATGTATATGGTTTTTAATGGCTTTTGTTATCAGCGAGCAAAGCTGATGCCGCCCTTGTTGATCTAACTATGCAAAGTTAAAAATGTATAATATGCAACTATTTACTATTAAAATATGCAACAACAACATGTATAACTTCAAATGCTATAAAGAAAAAATGAACTGTATTCCAATATAGGCAAAACAAGTGACTAATGAGAACAAGAACAAGAAAACAATGTTTACTTTGGTGATTTTCACCTAACACCCCTATAATCTAGTGGGCACATCATGCACTTCTGAGATGCTCTGACTTTACAGAGTATCACTAAGGTCTGTTTTTGCAGTTGTGAAGTTCAATGCATACTGCCCCATTAAACGTGTTGCTGTTTCAGATGTGATCATAGGGCACAGAGTACCGTTACATCGGGTTATGAGGGCTGATTGCAAACTGAAGTTTGTTTTTTAATGTCGTAGTGTTAGCTGTTCAAAAACAAGCACACACTGAAATGAAAGCTTCTATAACAGAAAGTATTGTGAATTTGCATAGCGATGTGGAGCAGCTGTTTTTTTGTACATCTGTATACTGTGTGTGTGAATTGCAAAATGAATATTAGGCATATTGTATAATGGCTGTGTGAGAATATCTGTATCATACTGTGGTGTCAGAGCACAATTAACTGTCTGTTAAATCAACCTGCCTGCAGTGATATGACGCCAAGCACTTGGCAACAGGGTTTCGACTCCATCTCGAAGCTGACAAAAATTAAGTTTTAGTGGCCCTAAAAAGTGTTTCTAGACAAGCAGGGAATTGATAAATGACAGAGTTTGAATAGCCGAGTCCACCATTACCATGGATTTTGTGACGAGCTGTCAAGTAGGTGTACCTAATTGCACTAAACAGTGTGCCATTTTCTGTAGTCAGGTAGACAGATATGAAAGAATGGAGTGACAGAAAGAGAGAGACCGAGAGAGAAAGAAGAAGCAAGGCAGAGAGAGAGAAAGAGATCCTTCTATTTAAGATGCTCTACTTGGTTTCAAGGGCAACTGACTCTGAAACAACAAAAAATAATAAGTGTGTGCTTGTGTGTATGAGTGTGTAGTGTTAGGCTAGGATTACAGGCATTTAGTTTGCAGTGATATACTTCTCTCATAGGCACAAGCAAACCTCTCTGCATACTGATTAGACACAAGTGTCTGAAAAGGAGAGGGTCTCGGTGGATGTGCACGTTTGCGAATGCGTGTGAGAAGTGACAGTGTGTATAAACATGGATGTAGGCTGTATCTGAGTACGGCGGTGTGAGTGTGAAAACGCTGCTGATAGCCCCAAAGCAACTGATAAACACATAGCAAATTATTCCAAGCGCTCACTATTACTGGAAAATTAGCCATTAGCTTTCTGTTCTAATTGCAATGAAAAATAGCATTTTAGCTATTAGCTTCTTGCCTAAATTGTCTATGGAAATTAGTATATTAGTACTTGGTGTTGTGAGTCAATTTTTGAGGAAATCAGGTATCAAGTGCTGGCATTTACAAGAACTATCATGCAGCAAAAGAGTCAATAGCTTACATTTTGCCACTGCTAATGATGTCATTTAAAGTGAACTACGCCTTTGCTTGTACATGCCAAATGTTTATTTAATAACTTCTAGAGAAAAAGTAGCACCTATCAAGCCAACTTTGATGATAATTTTTTACCAGTTTAGAGATGCAAAAACACCTACACTGTTACTGATATCTGTTAGATACCCAAATATCGTTTGAACCTATTTTAAAAGCACACTCCCTTTGATGTCAAATCAGCTGGTTGTTTATTTTGCCCACAGTAAATAATAAGGATCTCATTTGCACCCTTCCAAGTCCCGGGACTTTCCAGGGACACTCTGATTAGTTAAGACACCTTCCAATGTATCTGTAACTTGGCTTCTGGATATTTACCCGTCTTAAATTGTTTCATCATAGAACTGTGTTATGGTTGTACGGACGTGACATTAAATTCAGTCGGTGTATCATAATAACAAAAAAGCACTATAGCTGAACAAAACCTCAAATTGAAGAAAAAGATAGATTTCTAATAATCCAGGCCTATTTTTTTTTCTTTTTAAAGCAATGGTAATAACAATAATGGTGATTCCAAGAATTGAAGAAAAAGGAAGCAAAAGGTGCATTTCAGCTATGAAACAAATGAGAAATGTGCACATAGAAACACAATTTTATACAATCCTAGAAAATAGGACACGTCTATTTGTAACAGCTCCAAGAGCCAATTACATATAATAGGTCAGCTCTTAAAGGGACTGCAACCTTTTTTCAACACGGGTATATATATATATATTAGGGGTGCAACAATACTCGTATCGATATTGAACCGTTCGATACAGTGCTTTCGGTTCGGTACGCATATGTCGAACAATGCAAAATTTTTAATTTATTTTATGAACTTTTCTTCTGACGATGCTGTCTGTGTTGAGAGCTCAGTGGATCTGCGCTCGACAGTGCAGCCTAGGCGGAGTAGTCGAACGCAGATTCACTGAGCGCAGGGCAAGCTAGCGAGACAGAAGCTAAGCTCTCGTTGCAACATGGCAAATTGAACCTCCCCCACCCTCATTCAGATCTGGCGTTTGGAACTATTTTGGTTTTCATGTGACGTATGACCCTGAAGGTAAGCGCGTCATGGACAAAAGTAAAACAGTATGTCGGATGTGCCACGCAATGCTCAATTACATTGGTGGGAACTAGTGTGTTAGCGCAGTTAGCTCATTAACGTGTTGGCCGTCCAGCCCTACGCACGGGGCGAGCCGCGGTAGCTCGTTAACGGAGATTTGCCGTGTTGTGGCGTTAACGTCATTTCAGATTAACGCTGACAGCACTAGTGGGAACAAAATGAATATGACTGCACATTTAAGCTGACATCATCCTAGTGCAAAGACAAGTGGAAGCAGACAAAAACAACAAGCACGCATGCTACAAACTTTACCCGAGTCAGTTAGACAGCCGTTAGCACATGATTCTCCTTATGGGGACCTAATATGTTTAATATGCTGCTGAGAATATAGCCCAGAAGAAGCGTATAGTATAGCTTTTATTTTGGAAAGAGCCATTTCTCTGTAATAAACTCTCTTTTCCAAACATGAGTGATTTCTCGATCAGATAGATTTATTATTTTATCCCTTTGTTGTTTCAGCAACATTAAATTTAAAAACTGTATGTTTGAGTCAAAATATATATTTATAATTTTAAAGCATGAACATTTTCTTGTATCGAAAAAACATCGAACCGTGACACCAAAGTATCGAACCGAACCGTGAATTTTGTGTATCGTTGCACCCCTAATATATATATATATATATATATATATATATATATATATATATATATATATATATATATATATATATAATGAAAAAAAGAAACTATTTCAGATGCAAATAGCAGTAATACAGTGAGTGATAATACAAACCTCTTCAGAGTAACAAAATCTAATAAATTCTTGTCACTGGCTTTAACCACTGCTGTATGAATTCAAAAGCGAGCTAAAGTAATGCCTTTTTTTATTTTTACAAAGCATCTGGGCATGTTTTGCAATCTGGATGTCTTACCTCAAATAGGCTTTGGGAAAAAAACATTTACAAAGAAAAATCAACTGTCAACAGGCTCCTGTCAATTTAACCAGAAACAGCTGGCCTGATTTTCCTTCTGCTGAATGCTAACGGTGCTAATGGCATTGACATTGTCAAGATCACTTCAAAAGAATGTCTGTGTAATCCGTTCCCACAAATGCTCTGATAAGATCGGCTTCTTTGGACTCCTAATGCAGTGCATAAACAGAAATCTCTTATAACAGAAATTGCCTTTAGGTGTTGCTGACTTCAAATATAAAGCATGCTACCTGCTCAACTGTTTTAATGTTATTTTAATGTGTTCCTCCCTTCCATAATTATAATCATTCTGATAAGACAGTGTTTACAGAGTGGGGGCATGGGAACAGTGTTGTTGACAGAGTGACTTTTTGTCAATATCAAGTTTCAAGAATTTCTATGAGGACAGAGAGGACAGTCAATGAAAAAATAATCTACTCGCATGCAAACCAGCATGGATACTTAAACAAAAAACAAAACACAAACACATGAATGGATGTGATTTGTATCTGTTCTTTGAATTGAAGCTAACTGGAAAATCTAATTTGTTTGGGCTCAATAACTTATTGGAAAAATAACTTTGCATTTAAAAAAAAGATCAAAGTGACAAAGTGAAATTGTTATTTCGTCAAGCCACGAGGCAATCAATGTTAGACGGGAAGACTTATACGTATAGAACTCTGCAAAAGTCTTGAATCACCAATTAATTCTTTGTATTTTGCTTCCAAGAGGAATACTTTCCTGCCTTTTAAGTGTTCTTTGATGGTCTTTCAGAGGTTTTCTTTGGACATTGGTTGCTTTTTGACTCATGTTCACTCCAGTCCTTGTACCTGACAATTTTCACTGTATCTTTAGGCTATTTGTTACTAGCAGCCTGTCACCAAAACACACAATAAGATTACATTTTTAGAGCTGAATCTATGGAAAATAAAATACAACACAGATTGACAGGCTTAAAATAATATTTTTGCAACAATAAAATTATTCCCAAAGAGTTATTCGTCACAAAATTAGCATTTATCAGCATGGTCTATCTCACCGTTTCCCAACCAGTGTGCCGCAGCACATAGGTGTGCTGTGAGAAAAGGTCAGGTTTGCCTTGGAAGATTATCTGGTTCCACCTGATTAGTACACAAAGGCTACGTTCACACTGCAGGCGAAAGCGCATCAAATCCGATTTTTTTGACCCTATGCGACCCATATCTGATCATGGTATGACAGTGTGAATGACACAAATCCGATATTTTCAAATCCGATCTGGGTCACTTTCATATGTGGTACTGAATCCGATACATATCCGATGTTTTAGAAAGCGACTGCTGTTTGAATGGTCAAGTCGCATTAAATCCGTCTTTTACGTCACTGACACAAGACAGATGCCAATTATCAGCTCCGGAGAAGCGCCCAATAAGACATCGCGAACGCTTCCTGGCCATCCAGTGTAGATGTCAGTGAAATTGTTGGGAAGACAACGTTGGAGAAACGTGAACATTTTATTTGTACTGTGTAATCTGCAGATTCTGACAGAAATCTGCAACTATCCTTTGAAGCACCGCTCCTCTAAAACAGCAATAAGGATAATTATTAGGTTATCTACATTATTATGTAAATAACAAAATAACTTAAAGCAAAAATTGGGAAACGTAAAGTCCGAAGTCTTTATATTAAGGGCCATCAGTCAAACAATATTGTTTGCTCTGGGTCTAAACAGAGTGCGTTGTGTGTGACGTCTTCTTTTGCACATGCGGGCCGCTTTGAGCGTTCACACTAGAGCGTGTTTGCTGTCGCATTTTATTTGTAGTGTGAACAAGCAGACAAAATAATCAGATTTGATCAAAAAATCGGAATTGAGCATTAAGACCTGCAGTGTGAACGTAGCCTAAGCGACCGGCCTGAGTAACAGCAAGAACAATTACATTCTCTTCCACTAGAGGGCAGTACAACTACCTGCTCTAATTAAATGGGTTGCCAACTGAAAGTAAAGCAGAAGAAGACAAAGAAGAAATTACATAATAGTCATGCTGCGAGTGAGACAACCCAGCGTGTAATAGCAATCGATAAATATTTGAAAAGAAAAAGTTGTCAGTCTGACCTGGGTCCTGGAGAAAATTCCGATCCAGATGAAGGCCCTAGCATGAGTAGTGGTCAGAAGAAAGCAAGGCCTAAAAAATAATCTAAAGCAGATGAACAGAAGCTGAAAGCAATGTCAAAGGCCTGGGAGATGCATCTGCCCTTTCAGTTGATCCATCTACTCTTCACTGAAGCCTTATCAGAAATGGTCTCAGTGGAAGGGTGGCTCTCAAGAAGCCATTCATAAGGAAGGAAACCAGGGAGAAAGATAGTTTTTTTTTTTGTTTGTTTTTTTTTAGCATGACAATGATCCCAAACACATCACCAATGCACTAAAAGTATACTGGATAGAAAACCCCCCAGAGCCTAGACCCCAATATTATTGAAGCATTGTGGGGTCATCTTGACAGAGAGCAGAACAAAAGGCCACCAACATCCAAAGAGAATTGAAATGTCCTCCAAGAAGCTTGGAGAACTATTCCTGAAGACTACTTCAAGAAATTACAAGAAAGCTACCTAAGAGAGTTCCGGCTGTGCTGAAGAATAAATAAAATAAATAAATGTGCTGCACCTGTTTCCCATTTTCAAGGCAAAAAATAAAGAAATAAGGGGTGCCTCAAGACTTTGCACAGCAATGTATGATACTTTGTTTGAAATGCAGACCTAGAACCGACATGCTAAGTCCCTCCTGGTTTTCAGCTATACATTTATCCACCGGACTGACAGATATTTTTAAACATGTGCTAAATGTAATGCATCAAAACTTGTTGGGCTGTCAGAAAACACTGACCTCAAAGAAAACCTCAACTGTAAATGTTTAGCAGGTGCTTCTATTGGCATCGGGACAGGTTGGTAACAGTTTTGTTCCAGGCTGTACACCAGATTGTCTCTGTTTTCCTCTCAGTAGAAAACTATAACCGCATGACCAACCCGACTGCCAGAGAAGACCCATGATATGAGAAAATCAACCTATGCAGCGACCTTAGTATGTGACTCCAGAGTTAATTCAGCAAGTAAATAACTAAACAGTAATATATTACGTGAGCCAAGACAGCAGTCAGACTAAATCACACACTACCAGCCAGCACCACATTTTCCCCCAAAGGCCAACAAGCTAACTGAGCCATAAATAGTGGTTGTAAATATTCTTAGAAGGTGAGTTTTTACAGCAGTAAGGTTCTGTATTTGCCTCTGGTTTAAAGTGAAAGCAAGATACAAATTACCTAAATGGCTTTATGCTTGCTGAAAATTTGTTACAAATTATTTAATTGTATTTGAAAATATTAGTGTTCTTTTTTTTCCTCACTGTGAATTTGTGGCCATCGGGCATGATAACATAAGTACATCAATGCATATTTCATTCTATAGTACAAGAAAGTAAACTGGCAGAACACATCACTGGAGACTTCTTATGGCTTTTGTAAAGCTAGTTTTTACAGGCTAATATTTGTATGTTGTTCTTTTGCTTTTAATGCATTCTCCTAAATATGTAAATATTAGTTTTAATGTGTCATCTTAAAAGTTATATATATAGCGACTATCACAATTTGGGATATGTGTGAAATGTGACCAGCATAGCTTGACTTCATTTAACATAATTCCAAGTATCACACAAGTGAGCGCCTGTCTAGATACACCTACACTTTCCTAAAAGCAGGTAGCTGGCTATTATTACTTCCTTCCAACAACACAGGCATGCCTACACTCCAATTCGAAGGCATGATTAGATTCAAATTGGTTACAGCAAAGGCAATGGTTGATCAATACTCTAATTTAACAACAATCAATAAACAGCCAGAGCGATAAAATATTGTTATGAGTGAACCATCTGAAAACATGGGGTTATAAAACTAGCACAGATCGGTTAATTCCTGTGAGGTACACAAGTATCATGCACAAATATTGTACATGAAACTGTTGCCCACACACTTACACAGGTCACAGGTCAAAACTGTTATACCTCCAAAACAAGCCATAAAAACTGTACTTTTATATCTATAATAATGTTTTCTTTTTATTACCTGTTCTTACTTGAGTTCTAGCTTATTTTTATTACCCATTCTAACTTTTTATTACCGTACTCCAAGTGTGGTTGAATTGAACCATAAACTCAGCAACTACGTCTCTACACCTGCTTTTGCAGAAATGTCAGATCTCAAATGTCAACCAAATAGGTTTTTTTAAAGTTAAATTTTTAACCAGCACCACTTTTTATACAAGACAACAAATATACCAGGAACTTGTAACCGCTATACTCTTTATTTTACTGGCCAGCTGCAGGTTCTATGAAGCTCTACTGGTAAGTGTTTGAGCCACCATTTACTGCTTGTCATAAAAGGCATTTTTTGCAATAAGAGCATCTACAGCTTGCTTTCATTTTGCTCACAGGACTGATTGCATGCACCTCTTTTTCTCCCAATTTAACACTAAATTGTAGGTCGTTTTCATTCTGCAATTAACGACTGCAACTTAAGAAGTCAGCAATTCTTTTTCCCAGCAATACCTTGATGGGGACATAAACACATGCATGGCAAAGTGAATACAACGACTCACCAAATGGTTGGTGGTTCAGATCCCTCCACTTCCAGATAGTCATACTTTTCCTCTGTCTGGAAGTCTGTAAAGATGACAGAGATGGTGTCTCCAGGTTCGGCCAATAGGATCCAAGTACAGTCGGCTTGGTTACCATAGTTGCCGGGGTAACCGGGACTGGTCACCACCCCACTGCCGCCCCTCACAGTGCCCCCACATGTGTCCTCAGCTGTCAATCAAATCAGAGTGACAAATAGAAAACCTGGATTAGGGAGAGGAGGAGGGACCGAGGGGCGGACTTTTTTTTTTTTTTTTTTTAAATTGAATTTCTTGCTTTTGGAATAAATTGTTTTAATTTTCACAGCTATATTAGACTGGGTGAGACAATCGACAATTTAGTATAATCGATTCTGTCTGTTTACCAAATTAGCAATTAAGATCTCATTCTCAATATAGCTAACATTATTTCTTAATCAATCTTACAGATTAAAGTTCAGCCAGCCCAACTCCCCAACTCTCTCCCTCTAAGAAGTGATTTTTCTCAGTCACTGTAATTTTTAGTCTTACAGGTTCACTCTTTTCTCTACAGTGTGATTGTTATGCTGTGTCTGGATTGTTAGAGATGGATAACTTTCTCATGACACATCAACTGTAAAGTCATGTTAAAACCATATTTTGGAAATATGGAGCTCTCACATTGCATTTCAGATATGAAAATTAGCACGTACAGTAGATACTCTGAACAGCCCTTTATGGACTATAAGTTATCTGCCTTTAAGTCTGTACATGTCATAGAAAATTATTGCTTTTTTTAGCCAGTTAGAATTAGAAGTGGGGTTTAAGGGTTAGGCTGCAGTTCCTGTCACACCCAGAGCTGCTGTCTTCTCCTCCAATAATAGGGTAAGTTTCCAGTTTCTCCAATTCCTGAGCTCCGCTCTCGTCTCCTCCAATCACCACCTAGGAACTTTAGATTCAAATGTTTCCCAATTGGCTTTTTTAAAGTTAATCTTTCAATTAAACCTTGATTTGGTTCAAAACATATGGAACAGATGTGAAAATCGATTTGCCTGATTTTCTTTAATTGGTGATCACATCTGATTTCGAGCATTGTCAAATTGACAGTAGTACTGATTATTGTATAACAGATAAAGACACATGGATTGCGCTGTGCACACGGCATAAATTATACACATATAATTTATACAGATACACTCAGTGAGAAAAAAACATACTACATTGGACCTTGTTGTGTCACTGGGACATTGGCTGTATGGGAGCTTATTTCAGAAGAGTGTGCTCAATTCACTTTTTCAAAATACTTTTATCTACACATATGTTTTAAATACCCAATTCATTTCAGGATATTACAAAGAAAATGCTTATTTTTTGCATTTTAAACAGTATTTATCAAAAGCAAATTGAGCGTTGCCAGTATCACAGTGAGAAAAGATACAATGTTGAACCTTTTTTTCGGAGAGCGTCAAACTTTAAACATGGTATAAATTATACCTGTATAATTTATAGTTATATACATAAAAGAGGCAATACTGCATGTAGCACACTCTTAAAGCAGACATGCGTTTTCGTACATACCAGCAAGTGCAATTTGGGATGACACTCAATTAAATGGAATTCCCATGTTGACATAGTTCAATTTCAGACACGACAGAGGAATACCAAATGCGCGTCCCTTAAACTGCACTCACTGATATAGTGAAAAAGACATATCCTTTACAAGAGTGTAGACAGGCACTGTCAGGTATACATGCACGCTTTTTCTGGCTCATCCAGGCAGTGCTGCCCCGGGGGGGATGCATGTACAGATGACAGAGATAAGGTAGGGACCAAACCACGCTCCACCCACAGGATGGGTGAAGAGAATAACTTTGGTCAAAGACTCACAGACTCTAGCAACAGATGGTGACCCATAGAAATGAATAGAAACGTTACTAAAAGATACTAGAAATCGGACAGAACACTGAGTAGAGACAGGAAATACAAAGAGGCTAACAGGGGAACATAAATAGATAGGAACAAATAGAGACAAACAGAAATATAGTGAAACAAACAAGCAAACAAAAATAGAGATCAGATTGAATTAGGCAAAGTGTTGGTGCAAACAGCACCAGACAGGAAATGAGAAACAGAATGAATCAAATAAGTGGTTAAAATGAATTTTAAAATAGACCCAGACTCCTTTTTTTAATAGATCAGAGTATGAAGTTAGGAACAATACACATTTCCACTGATTCTGTGTCATTAGTAATGGTGCCTGTGTCAAAACATTAAGCGGTGTTCCACATTTGCTGAGATGGAAATAAAATGTTGTGCATTGTCCCGAACTACAGGTGCTGATGTGCTGAGAATGAAGCACAGACATGCATTATTAATTTGTTAACAATTTATTAATTTAACACAATTCACACAGGCCCTTGAACCTGTCAGTCATACAAATAGACAGACAGACAGACAAGCAGGCAGGCAGGCAGGGCAGGCACTGACAGACAGACCATTCAGTTATCCAGGCAGACTCTCATTCCTCAGCTCGACAGGTAAGGAGATTTGTGTAAATGACCCAACACACCGAACCAAGACCTGCTGAGACCCCATCACATTTGCAGGAGTGCAATGAACAGTGATCTGTTTGTGTATGCGTATGCTTGTGTAATTGTATGTGTGTGTGTGTGTGTGCGTGTGCCTGTTTCCACACCATGGGAATGAGCTGCTTGCAGGATGACAGCTGTCACTGGTTTATCATGACAACAGCAGGGCGTCCACGAGCACCAGTGGACACACACCTGCAGCCACGCACACATACAGGCAGACGTGCACGCCCACGCACACACCTCCACCAGCCCTCCGGCTTAGTGATGTGACGGCTGACAGACAGGTGGAATATCCTCAAGGTGCACTGATGTGCGTTTTATTGAGCAAAAGGAAATTAACTTGTAAAAGGAAAACAAAGAAGCTTGCATTGATCTGCAGAATATAAAATTGTGTGCTTTAATATAAATGCTCGATTTAAATGAATGCAGTAAATGTTACTAAACTAGGATGTAGCAACTATATTTGTCCGATGTGTCTGACTTCCTTAAAAAATAATAAAAATTTGGATATTAAAGAACAATTGTTTTAAGATAGCAAAACAGCATTTTCCTGTTTGTGTCCCCTGTGTATGAGTCGCACAGCCTCCCTTATTAGTATCTCCTGAGCTTATTATTAGGCATCCAGAAGTAGCTCGCTGGCCAGTTTCAGTACCGAAGCAATGTAAGATACATCAAACATCTACAGTTTGCAAAACATATCCCACACCCCTGTATACTCGAAGTAGCGAAAACTTTATAACTCACTTTTAAAAGCGACACCTTGTCAAAACAAAGATAAATGGCACTCGCAGTCACAGTAAAGGAAGGTGCACAAGCAGTCAATTTAAGACCAGTAACAACAACGCTAGTCTCCAGAGCACATGAGCTGATAACTCCACAGAGTCAAATGCAATAACCAAAACCATAAGTTATCTTATTTGCAAGAACATGTGTCCATATAGAGATGTTAAAAACGTAGGATTCAGACAAATTAAACTGAATCTAGAATTGATGAGTTTGCAGCACTCCCTGAAAAACATCCCAGCAGTGTGCTGTGTGATGATTGGAGGCAGCAGCTCACATCAAATAAAGTTTTGCTGCTGCAGCACTTCACAAACCACAGACAAGAAAGTGATTTAAAAGAGCTGGAAGCTGTCTGCCAATTAGCATCCGAACGAAAACTATAGTATTATTGACTACATATAACAAAAGACAGTGTTATTTCATACAGTGCTGTGTTGCATTTTCTGTATATTTATCACACTTTCACATTTCAGATCATCCAAGCAACTAATTTTCATATTGAACAAAGATATCCAGAGTAAATACAAATTGCAATTTGTAAATTATGATTTCTCAGATGGGAAACGGTTATCCAAACCTAACTGGCCCAATGTAAAAAAGTAATTGCCCCCTAAACCTAATGACTGATTGTGCTACACATGGCTGGAAAAACTGCAATCAAGCTTCTGTGGTAGCTGGCAATACGTCTTTCACATTGTTATGGAGAATTTTTGTCCCACTCTTCTTTGCAGAATTGTTATAATTAAGCCACACTGGGGGGTTTTCAAGCATGGCCGAACTGTTTAAAGTCATACCAAACCATCTCGATCTGATTTAATTCTGGATTTTGAGTACGACACTTCAAAACCTTCATTTTGTTTATTTTAAGACACTCAAAGGTCGAGTTGCTGATGTTTTTTGCCAAATGTGAGACAACCCTTTGTGTTCTTTTTGGTCCAACTCTCCCATGGATGCCATTTATGCTGAGTCTCTTTCTTATTGTTGAACCGTGAACTCTGACCTTAACTGAGGCAAGTGAGGCCTAAAGTTCTTTAGATGTCGTTCTGGGGTCTTTTGGGACATCTTGGATGAGCCATTGATTCACTGTTGGAGTAATTTTGCAAGGCTGGCCGCTCCTGGGAAGGTTCACCAGTTTCCTCCATGTGTTAATAATGCCTCTCAGTGTGATTCAGTAGAGTCCCAAAGACTTAGAAATTGCTCTGGATAGTGCATTATGTGTTCCTTTTTGAGCTCTTTTAGGCTACTTCACTTTGTCAGACAGTTTCTGTTTAAGTGGTTTCTTGATTAAACAAGTCTGGCAGTAATCAGACCTGGGAGTGGCTCATGATGCTGGACTCAGTTTTTTTCAAAACATGTGTCTCATCACAGTTAATTCATGATTGAACAACCAAGGACAATTACTTTTTCCCACAGCAGAATAGAAAAACTGCACATCTTTGTCTAATATCATTTTTTTGATGATCTGAAACATGTAAGTGCGACAAATAAGAAATCAGAGAGGGGCAAACACATTTTTCAGAGCACTGTATATACTATGAATATTATATTGTTTATTGTCAAAGCTTGCTGTTAGATGCTTTGACAAAAGCCTTTTTACAAATTTATCATTATTGTATGAAAATATGGAGCCTGTAACTCATTATGAAAGCCATCATTTTAGCTGACACATGATGCATTTAGGATCCTCACTAAATCTGTTGTGTGTCATCTAGTAATGGCAGGCCTGGTCAGAGACCGCTTCAGGAACAGCTGCTCTAATAAAAAGAGACATTTGTTGCGTGTTCACAGGGGAGGGTGTGACACCTATAGCCAACTCTGATTACCTTCTGTTAGTGTGCAGCAGACATGGCATGAAACTAGTCAGATTTCCTTGTTGCACCTGCTAATTTTGGATACTGCTTGCTCCTGCCTGATCAATCATAATGACACATCTGTGTGACAGTGTTAAATATTACCGTGCCTAACCTTACATCTCCTACCGCTCCCTGGTCTATCTCAGCTGCAGTATAAAAGGAATGCAGCATAATTAATGTAAGTTTTTCTCATTTTAACCCTTTAACTAACTAAAAAAAATGCCCGATTCGTTAATCTGCTTTACCCACTGAGCTGTCTTGGCCTGCTCTCCTTATTTCCCTTTAAGTGTTGAGCTACTGTTGGAGCAACAGTAGCTCAACACTCCTGTGGTCCAGATTATAGTGAGACACTGGCTCAAACTGTATTTCCTTAATTATAAACAAGCACAAAACTCCCAAAATCCTTTATCACGTCTTCTCAGATAAAGGTTGCATATAATTATTTTCACTTTCAGAAATTACATAATGTTCTTCAAAGACCTGCAATGATTCATTTATCTCTTTCAATACGCCGGTCAAAAAAAGTTTAACATCATTCAATCACATTTTTTTTCCTATAACTGCAGGCTCAACACTTTGTCATGAAACGTTATCAAACGTTTCTATTTCCCCTCATCAAACAGCTCTCTTGAGAATGTTAAGCCTTAAAGGTTGTACTTCAGGATTATGTGATGCAATCTAGCACATCAATCCTCCGACACTGACCAAGACAAAAGATGCCTTGGAACAACACCTTTGGGTGACTACACCAGACAGCACTTGGGATCTCATTATTAGCTGCCAGAGCGTCTCTCCTCCGTTTGCATTTGCCTTGGCTTACTGCAGTTAAAAGTTACTCATCGCCTCTATTGTACTGCTGCGAAATTGTCAAAAAATGTTCTTGACCTTCGCGCCAGCTGATGATACGAGCGGCTGTGTCATCAATCACCAGTGATAAAGGGCCATATGTTCTGGTTAGGCAACTCTGTTCTGTACAATGCCCAAAACTAACTAGCTTTATTATTTCATTTTGAGCCAACAACTTCAGTGAGATCGAAAATAGAATTTTATTACAAATGAGTCTGATCAAGATTGTAAATCAGTTAAGCTTTTAATTTAATATTTCCTGATAATGAAGGAACACAGAGATTGCTGCACCTACAGGCAACACATAAGCTCACTTGAACACAAAAAATAAATGTGGTTGATTATTACATTATTAGTAGAAGTGACTGATAATGATTATTTTTTAAATATCAATTAAAAACGCTGTTAAGATTGAACCAACACCTGTCTGTAACAGTCAGCCTAAAGCTATTATATCAAGAGCTATGGTTATTTCCAGATCATATCTTATCTATCCATCCATTTTCTTCTGCTTATCTAAACCAGGGTCACAGGAGCCTATTCCAGCTGTCATGGGGCGAGAGGTAGAGTACACCCTGGACAGGTCATCAGTCTGTTGCAGGGTTAACACAGACAAATAGCCATCCACGCTCACTTTCACACCTATGGTCAATTTAAAATCACCTACAATCACCTACAGAAAGACCCCAGGCTGGATTTGAACCCCTTGCTGTGAGGCAACAGCAGTAACTACTGTGGGGAAGGCTGTGGCTCAGGAGGTAGTACAGGTTAGTGGATCAATTCTCCAGGTTCTCCAGTCGAAGTATCCTCGGGCAAGATCCTGAACCCCCAGTTGCCTCCAATCATTTAGTGTGCGTGTGAATGTTAGACAAAAGGCTTATGTATAGAAAAAAAGTGCAAATGACGATTGTAGTAAAAAGTGTTTTGAGTGCTCATCTAAATTACATAAGCACCATCTAAGTACACATTTAAGACTGTGCCACCATGCTGCTCACTTATCTAAAGAAAAATAAATGGATGAATCAGCATCCATGAACAGATCTGCATATAGCTAATAATTAGCAATAGGTGTTTAATTTGATGCATTTTGCACATCACGAGTATATCATGACACTGGTTTTGTTTTAGGTGCTGTGTACACAACAACATTCAGACCCATGGAGGGTAGAAATAAGATCCACATAAAATCATCAACTCCATTAACCTGTGCTAACACAACAGTAAGGCCCCAAGATTGTGGTTGGGTGCATATTTTAGCCTGTTGTGCTTTTAGACATCTGATGTTTGATTGATTAACACTTGCTGGTGAACTTTGTTTCAAATGACAAACTACAGGTGAGAGTAGAGCTGGGCGATATCAGATTTTTTCATATCACGAAATGATTTTTTCATTTCAGGCGATAACGATATCTATCACGATATAAGCCAAATAACTATATTTGTAAGATTTAAATGTGCCGTTGCTCACAAGTAAAATGTGAAATAATCAGCAGCTTGTTTTGATTTAAATATTTATTTCCCATAATAAGTTCAACAGGGTAGATGTACTTAAGGAACATGAGACTTTTTCAGATAAATAAAGGCAAATATTGCAAACTACACAAAAGGCAGCCGCTAAAGCGTTTAAGTTTCAAAATAGAACGAAAAACGAAACAGACTAAATTGTCAATTCCACTTAGAAACAAAATATTAATTCTAAAAATAAATCTTAGTTTGTTTTACAGAAGAACAGACAAAACTGACTAACTTTTGTCAATATCAAATAAACTGAGAACTAAAAGGAAATTCTCAATCTCTCCTTGTTGTATAGCTTAGCTTTTCAAACAGTTTTAACAGTTACTTTAGTCTGACAAAAGCCGAATGACGAATTAGCGCTTCCAGTCAGAGACTGAGGCTACGTCCACACGTACACGGGTATTTTTGAAAACGGAGATTTTCCGTTTTCGTTTTAAAAAATAATCCCGTCCACACATAAAGGCAGAAATGAAGGAAAACGCTGCTATGAACATGCCAAAGCAGCAGGTGGCGCTAGATTCCTAACCGTGCAGAAATGTTGGCCAATCAGAAGTCTAGAAGCCTCGGTGGGAAAAAGTAAACAAAGCTGCGGCATAGAAGCAGAACCGAGTCGTATGTGTGGACGGACAGTAACTGTGTGTATATGTAAGCATTTAAACACTGCAGAGAGTAGAATTAACAGTAACAGTATTGTAGAAATTCATTTCACCGAAACAATAACGTGGCGCACAGTGTGACACATGCACCAGTTTATTGTATTTCCAGACTTGCTTTCGGCACAATTTGCAGTGCACGCTACTCTGTTTTTTGTCAGACTTGAAATAGCCGAAATACCTTCCCACTACGGAACTTCTATGGCTCTTCCGTTCGACAATCTCTCCGGCATTGGAACCGTCATCTGTTTTCTCTTCGGTCACGCTCGGTTGATTTTTCTAGTCGGCACACTCATTTCCTCCATTACCCGCTGGCTGCTTCCCAAACAAACACACGCGCGGCTTGGCACTTGTGCTGTACGTAACAAGTCACGCGACGTGACGCTGCGGCTGTGATTGGTTCGGCTCTGCGCTACTTAATTTGGATTGGCTGACCTTTTTTTTGGGGTGGGGGGGGGACAAGAGCGGCGGGGCCTATCGCGATAGCTTAATTTCTCTATCGAGTAAAAGTTATATCGCGATACATATCGTTATCGTTCTATCGCCCAGCTCTAGGTGAGAGATTCACAAAGAACCATGAAGAAATGTCTTATGATCCCATCACGGAGGATCAACCTAAATAAATCTATAGGCAGAGACTGCTTTGCTGTCTGTGTGCACTGCTGTGATCTCTTCTCCGCTTTTATTTCAGACAGTAACCTGGGGAGGCGCAACACATACTCATGCCCCAGTGCACTTGCACTGACCCACAGGAGGAGGGAAAGTGTGCGTGTGTGTGTGTATGGAAGAGGGTGCTTTATGTGTTAGCGTGTGAGAGGGAAAGAGAGGTAGTGTTTGCCATGTTGCCTTCATTTCTTATCACATCAGTGAGTTGGTACTGGCCTTTTCTTTGCCTTTCCGCCTCTCGCTCCCTCTCTGGTTGTTGTTGTAACACCATCTCTCTTTTCTTCCCTACTGGTCTCCGCTTGCTATACACCCCTCCTCTTCCCTTTGCTGCATGAAGATTATTTTTCGTAGTAAAACAGTGCATGTCCTCCACTGCCCTCGGCTCATTTAAGCTGTTTCTCCCACGCGCTGCAGTCCCAAACTTGTCCAGACATTACACATCAGCAGTGCATGTGAGAACACAAATGTCTAACGCGGTCAGATCAGATATTCAACAGTCTTTAACTGTCGAGCTCTCTAGTGTGATGTCCAATAGTGTGAGAACAGCACAAGTAATGTCCGATGAATTTACAGCTAGCGAGTGTTCAGTCTGTGTCCTTCAAGGACCAAACCAGTACAGTAACACATCAGAAGGTTTGTGAGAAAGGACATTTTCAGACAATGTCCCAACCTGATTTTCCAGTTCGTATGTGAAAACAGCTTAAGCCCCCACCCACCAACACCGACACACGCACACACACACACTTTATACTTCATTCTCTTTTTCAAATTCATCCCCACTCACTCTACCATCTCCTTCCTCATCATCCCCCTCACCCTCCAACTCTCCATCTCACTCTCTCTCACTCCTCTCACATGGCCCGGGGTGCTTTGATCACTCGTTCTTAGCCTCCTTATCCTGCTTCCCTCTCTCCCATGCGTTCATCCCGTCTTCCCTACTGTGCTGTCATCAATATCGCAGTCATCTGAGGATTCCTTCTTTATCCCTCTCTGTCTCCCTGTGTCTTTCTTTAAGATCTTACTCCCTTTGCTTTTCACTCTCCATCTCTTACTCTCTCGCGCTGTCTTTCTGCTGATTGATTTTACGTTTAATGGCTTTTCTGGCCTCATCTCTTCCTCTCCCCTCCTTTCACTGTCTATCCCACCTCCCCCACCCCCCGCAACCCCTCCACCCCCTTTCCTTCCTTCTGTCCCATAACTCCATCTCCTTTCCTGCATCACTTTGATAGGCAGATCACTATCACCATCAGATTTGCGCACAGACACACACACACACACACACACTCACACAGACTTCAATCACAGAAGACCCCGTGTGCTGTCAGCCTCTAAGGATTATGGGCCATCTACATCATCCTCTCTTTCCCTCTGTCTTCAGGCTGTATCCATCCATCCCTTCTGCTCTCTTATCTACATCCATCCACCCATCCATCAACCTCTTGCCCCCACCCTTGTACTGTAAAGTCGAATATATAGCCACCCTTCTTTCTCTCTCACCACCCCTACTATACCTTTCATACCTAAGCTTACCTACTATAAATGACCGAATACACATGAAATATACAGGTATACGTCCACATAAATGGGTTAGGGTTAGGTAGTTATGTATAAGTAATTAGCCTCTGCTCTGAAACATTACCACATGATCTTCATCACACAGCTGTACTCTGTGTGCCTTGTTGCCTAACTATACAGAGGACGCAATTTCACTCGCGGTCTCAATGTCACTTTCACAATTCAGTCATGCCAGAGCCCGTTAAGTGGATATGGATGTATAAGAATAAGACCTCACAGGCAATGCCATTGCGTCTGCCAAACTAAGAGAAACTTTGGCATTGTGAACAGAATTCAACTTTGCTTTTGGATAGAGTCCAGCATCATTGAGCATATAAGCTTTACAATGAAAATAACTACATAAATGCAACTTTAAACTCACACAATCTCATTTGGAAATAAAAAAAATAAACATTCCAATGCAACCTATTTTTACTGAGGATCTACAAAATAAAATGCAACTTGCCCCCTCCCTTTATTTTAAGCACAAAGTCTCACATTCAGTTTTCCACCTAAATCCATCACAAATTGCCGTTGCAAAGATAAAACAGTTTTATAATCTATACATAACTAAATTAGCTAAGGATGGGCTAAAAACAGTATTTTGAAAAGGTTGAGGCCAGGTGTCTGTAGAGGTGTGCAGGTGGCATTATTATAACCACCATTTGTGGTTTTGATGCAGTATCCCATTTCCTCCCTCTCTTCATTACACCCTTAGCACCCTCAACAAACCATGTTTTGGATCAATCAGTAAACAGGACTATTGTTCATCTACTTAGAAAAGCCAGTGTGTCTCAGTCCACCTCAAATGACTGACCTTGTCCCCCTCTCCCAGGTTAAGTGGTTTAGAGATCATTGCCCCTTTACTTACAGCCTTCTTTAGACAAAAGCTTTGCTGATTGCCGTCCTGTGTTACTTACTTAGCAAATCCTCTGTGAGAAAGTTGCTTTTTTATCTCCATTTATTGATTAAATAGATTGATTGTACTGCTTTAACTGCCCAATTTCGCTTGCCTGAATATGCTTGGGATACAACTGATCCAGTGATTCCGCTGACATATACCTCTTAAAATCCTTTAGTTTAGCAGACAGTCTATAATTAATGTAACATGTGACTTCTGACGTTTTAATTTCTCGTTCTAGTTTTTAAGTAATGTTCTGTGGAAACCTGGGGAACAGCCAAATTTAACAATGAACAATGGCTGCAAGCTGATTAACTTTATAATTCTGCAGTAGATCTAATCTATCTAAGTGCCATTTGAATATGTGCTTCAGTAGAAGTGATACAACTCAAGGGACTATGACTTCCAGTGCAAAAAAGGTTAACAATCACAGTGCCACATATTTGCTTATGTTTGATTTTCTGTGTTTACCTGTTGCAGGATCTTAACCATTTGTTCATTTCACATAACAGAGCTGATTATTTTTCAGGCTTACCTACAAACGGAGCAGATGTTCTATGTTTGCACTTTTTGTTTCATTCTTGTTTTCTTTTCTCTCGACAAGAAGTATGACCATCATTTCCCTTTGATGATGCTTCAGCATTGCAGCATGTGTAATAGGATACAGGATTATTCTTAAAGGGTAACCTTCAGTTCACTGAAGCACAAAGGAACCCGATATTAACCTTTAAAACTTCCAGGAACAATGCCTGTCTTAATGTACTCTTTGAGTAAATTATGTTTGCGCTGATTTGTAAGTGCATATGGAAAGTGATGCATAAAAAAAGAAAAGCGTTTGCACCATCTGGCCACATGTTATTTGGCAGCTATTCTGCAATGCAGCAAACATGTGGACTAAAGTCATTTTATTTTTGTCAAAGGCAAAACATCCTGTTTTTTTTTCTTATTTAGAGAATTTATCCTGCTCACACCTAGAATCTACCATTGTGTCATAGAAACACCAGCTTTGCTTTTGAGACGGTCACTAAGATATTGAATCATTTCTTTACTTATGTTCTAGGAGAGGTTTTGGGGGATTTACATTTATCTTGCTTTAATTCTGTTTGATTCTGTATAAGTTGAAGCTTGCGACCACGAGGTGCAGGAGTTTCTTTAACCTCCTAAGACGGCATGCATTTTTAATTCCTCTTTGATATTTGGGCATATTGGGACCCGATGAATGTAAAAACAGAATCACCAGATTTTTATTTTTATCCGATTTTTGTTTCTAAGAAAAATTAGCACCACATATGAAAACATTCGTTTTAAATTTTGATAAAACAGAGGCAGTATAATGTCCTCGTAAGTGGATATCAGGCCCCTGTACAACAAAACTTTGTATTTTGGTCTAGACAACCCAAAATGTGATGCCCACATATGTGCCAGGTCCTAGCACTCAGGTAAAATTATGTTTATGTCTACATTCAGCTTTGTATGACTAATAGCAAGCAGCTTTCTTTGTAACTTGACTTCAGTAACTTCAAATTCAGTCCTTTGTATGTGTGGGTTCCACTACTCCTTTTTACACCCGCTTACGTCTGTCATATTTTTCTGTAACCCTTCAAAAACTTGTTGTAAACATATTGGTTGCTTTGCTCTTCTTGGCAGCATTACATTTTCGATGAATAGTTACAGCGATTAGGTCGCACACCCACCCACGCTGACCTTCAACTCCTCCCACCATCTGTCCACAAATCAGAGAACAGATGCTGTCTGCCAGTCAACTAACACCCTGACATTTAGACCAATTAGGGCAGAAGAGTGATAAAACGGTAAATCAACAGATTGAGACATAAAGAGAGACGGCACAGATTGATAGATAGATTGCTATCATAATTATCATTCTTACAGTCATCGTGTGACCCTGACTTACTGAATCATATTTGGAGTCCTGGTAACAAATAGCAAGTTAACTCATTATTTTGTGATTACCTCCCCCTGTAAATGTTACTCTTTGACCCCTGTTACTTACCCCACTTAGCTTCTACCTCAGATTGATGATATCGCATAACTTGGCTTTTGCTGAATATACGTGAGCATTTTTCACTCCAAGAACCAAGCAGATGAAGTTAAAATGATATTCCGACAAAATGACAATGATAAATGACAGCATCGCCTACATTTCAGTGTTTTACTGAGGAACGCTTCACGAGGACTTTTGGGGAGCTTAGAAGTCTGAATAAAAGCAAAATGCAAGGTCACAGAAGTTAAAGATTTGTTGAAGTAAATGACAACAGCGTGGGTGAACAAAAAGAGTGAGACTGGATGATACTTCACAGCAGAATTGAGATGGATGAATCTGTCTTATCCATTTTCTCATCCGGTAATTAAACAGAGTTTATAAATTATTAACTGTAATGACAAACTCCTAAAGTTTTGACGTATTCGGTATTACCACTCAATCATTCACATCCTATTTCTTTCGCTCTGTTATTTCCTATACTACTCAGAAATACTCCTATTTCTGAGTTTCTTTTATCTATTGTTTTTTTTAAACACAGTTAAACACACAGCCTAATTATGACTAAATGACTCATATGTATTGATGATTAGCAGTTTAATAGTCGTGCTGAAAATGTATGGTAAGCCAAGGGTGCTTCTTGCTTTAGCGTCATGCTAAAAGGTACTCGCAAAACTTGTTAGTGTTGTTAACGCTGTCATCGAGTGTCGTTGTTCAGCTTTATATATGATACAGAGAGAGAGATTTGATGCAAGTTTCTTTGCACTGAGATGGAGGACAATAATGCAAATGTGTACAGTACTTTAGCCAAAGTTGCATCAAAAACATTATAATTGGTGAAAACATATTATTGTGGGCTGAATCAAAGTAGAAACAAATGCAATCATTACAGCTTAATTAAATAATAATATCAGGAAGGGTTGCAGTTTGGCAATAAGCTGACTGGCATCACATTTAGAATTCACCCACTTGCATGAATGTGCTTGGATTCATACAAGATAACTTTATAGGTTACCTTTAAACTTTCAGTGGGTGAACAAAAATAGTCTCTAAGATAATGGATGGATTAGAGAGGACATATACAAGTATGAAACACATAAAACCATAAAATGAAATAAAAATGACAAACTATGAAAAGTGATGTGTCTTTCTAAAAAGACTTATTAGATTACTGTCACCAACTATAGTCACTGTAATAAGGTACTGTCACAAGGAATTTGATAGCAAAATGCCACATGTCTCTAGTGTTGACAGTCTCTCAAAAATGCTTATGAGACAAAACCTCAAATGGCCACTTCCAAATAGTTTCTGACAGTCCGTCTATAGTCTAAACAGGCTTTAACGAAAAGGTGACTGCAACATGTCCTTTTATAGATCTATCACATCCATAAAGGCTCAGCGGACTACCCTAAAGTTGATACTTAGCCCTATGTAATCAATACATACACGCATCATATGTAAGGACTACCAGTAAATCATATCAATAATTCTCAATGTGTTTCTGACCTTTTTTGGTTCACTGCTAATGGATCTTACTCATTACAGAAATACTGACCTACCACGCAAAATGTAAGCTCTTTTTGTTTCTGTTCAATTATTATGACTAGTGAGAGCTATCCTTCACTCACCTGCCTTTTCAAACTCCCACTTGTTGAGCTTTTGAACCCATACGGTCGTTAAGTGATGACGTGACGAATCCTACTTCCGGGTCTAAAGTAGTCTGCGTTTAATATGGCTTTTGTGTTGTTAACATGTTTAATGTTTTGTATTTTCTTCTATTTAATCTCAAAAAGCTTCTAAAACAGTCAGTGATCACTGTTGACCTCCCTCGGCTTTTATTACCGCTAATCATTTATTTAAGCTCAGTTTTTAAAACCTTAGGATGTAACTACAGCCCAGCCCATGCAGCAGTATATGAATGACTAACCTCGTATTGTGGATAGATTATCTCAGTTGTTCTCCTGGCTGAAGTTTGGTCCTTTTAAGCATCCTGCCATGCGATTACATTTGTTCCTGACCACCGAGAACACTCACGTTAACTTTTATCGAGTGGAAAAAAAGTTAGCTTGTTTATATTATGCTAACATAGCTGTGTCGCTAGCGGTTATGTAGCACATCATTATATACCAGCTAGCCAAACTTCAGTAACCCTACAAACGTCACTGCTGTTTAGTTTTCTGTCTTCATTTATGTTGGAAGTGATAACAGAGCTGTACGTTTTAATTTGTTTCCAAAACCCCACAGTCAGGACATGCTATATTAGATGTAGACATGTAGACTTAACGACCGGATAGGCTGTGTTACACAGTATTATCATACTGTATTGTATTACAGCAACCAGTATATCTGATAAGAAGCCTCTTTGATTACAAGATTACTGTATACATGCAATCAGCAAGATGGATAGAAAAGGTGAAGTATAAACCGACTAATGAAAAAAAAGATATAACCATAAATTTCCAGTTGGTGAGATTTTGAAAGACAGTAGTTGTGTGTGTGTGTGTGTGTGTGTGTGTGTGTGTGTGTGTGTGTGTGTGTGTTTGAAGAAACACAAGAAACATCAAGTGTTTCATCAAAAAGCAAAAGGAAAAGAAGAAACTAGAGAAAGGTCAAAGACTGATCAGAAGAGATAAAGATAGACAAAGATAGGAAGCAAAGACAAGAGGAGAGTGAAAAGTCTAGCATCTAAGCTTTGACATTTTCACTCAGTAAATATTTGACTGGTATAAATGGAATGAAATCCCTGTGGTTTGTCTGTGAACGTTTAGCTTTTACGTGCATTTATGTATTTATTTGGTTTCTTTTTAAACCAGGCTCATCAGGCTCTTTATTCAGTTTCAGGAACTCAGTTTATTTAACCAGAACCACTAGGAAGAAACTCAAATGGCAAATACACACATTATGATTTGATATGATTTATATAAATTTATAATAATGTGATGAGTCGTTAACCCACGGTTTGGAGTTTTTGTTGTGGACTCATGATGTATTTTTTTTTTCATTTAAGGCACAATTTCTGTTCAAGTCCTATATTTAGTCCTCTTGGTATGATTGTATTTCTTAGTGTTTCTAAGTCTGTCATCTTTGGTTGTAGCTCTTGGTAAGATGATGTTAATTCTCGTCAGTGTCCAGTCTATCTCAGTCTTGTCTGTGTTTTGTCCTTAGCGTTAAATCAGTCTTGTCTCTGGGAAAGGCAGCCTAGTCTATGTGTCAAGTATGTTAGTCCAAGTCAGTGTTAGTCATTTCCTGTTTTATTTTGGTGACCTCTTGTCGCCTGTGCTTTCCCCTACCTATTTATCTGTGATTAGCTTCAGCTAGGCAGCACGGTGGAACAGTGGTTAGCACTGTTGCTGCACAAAAAGAAGGTCCTGAGTTCAATTCCACCATCAGGTCAGCAGGGTCTTTCTGTGTGGGGTTTGCGTGGGTTCTCCCCGGGTACTCTGCAGACCGTCTGCAGGCTTTATTTAATGGAAAACTTCCACAACAGTGTGAATGCGGGACCGAATGTGAGTGTGAATGGTTGTCTGTCCCTGTGTGTTAGCCCTGTGACAGACTGGCGTCCTGTCCAGGATGTACCCTGCCTCTCGCCCTATGACAGCTGGGATAGGCTCCAGCGCCCCCCGCGACCCTGAAAAAGGATAAGCGGAAGCGAATGGATGGATAGTTTCAGCTATCCTTGCACCTGTTACCTGTTCCCTTGCCCTGTATTGTGTCCTCCCTCTTAGCTTTGTCCCTTCTAGTTATGTCTCTTCTGTGAATAGTTACTTTTTTGGATTTTTTTCCTCTGGTCCAGCTTATCTTCGTATATTTGTTGGAGTTTAGCAATAGAGCATTTTTTTGAGTTGTACTCCTGGTCTTCTGAGTCCTGCACTGGGTCACACACTGCCTGACACACAGTTCACACTGACACAATACAGTGATTTGCAAATCTCAAAAAGCCATATTTTATTCAAAATAAAATACAGAAACTGAAAGTCAATTTCATGGCAAAAATGTTAGGACAGGGCCAAAGAAACAGCTGGAGAAACATGTTACAACTAATTAGGTTGACTGGCAACAGGGCAGTGAAATGATTAGTAATACAATGAGCATCTTGGAGTGGCACGGTTTCTGATAAGATGGTCAGAGGTTCACCTATTTGAAAAAAACAAAGATTTCTGAAGATATCTACGGTATATAATTTGATCTAAATATTCTCCAATACTGAAGAAATCTCTGTGCACATTGGACAATGATGAAAATCAATATTGGTTGCTTGGGATCTTCAGGACCTTAGGCATCGGCGAATCAAAAACAGGCATGAACCTGTCATGGAAATCATTGCATGGGCTGAGGAACACTTACAGAAATCACTGTGGACACAATTCACCGTGCCATCCACAAATGAAAGTCAAAGCTCTAACATATAAAGAAAAAGCCATATAATAACATCACTAGGGTTCTCATGGCCAAAGCTCATTTAAAAGTGATTGAAGTGAATTGGAAAGCTCTTTTGTTGTGAGACGAAATAGAACTTGAAATTTGTTATTGAAAATGTGGACAGCGGTCCTCCGGACAAAAGAGCTGAGGGATGATCCAGCTTGTTCAAAAGCTTGAATCTCTGTTATTATGGAGGTGCATCAATGTTTATGGAACTGGAAGCTTGCACATCTGAAAAGGCGCCATCAAAGCTGAACAGTGGAGACAAATGTTAAAGCAACATGTGCTCCCATCTTTTTGAGGGAAGGCCTTGCAAGAACCCACATATTGCATCTATTACAACAGCATAGCTTCAAAGTAGAAGAGTCTGGGTACCTGGCTCCCGTCCAGACTCTTCGCCAACTAAAAACATTTGGTGTATCATGAAATGAAGAAGTTAGAAGCTTATATCAAACAAGAAGGGGGAAACATTCTTCTCCAAAAAGTCCAGAAGCTGGTCTTGAGTTTTTACATGATGAACATGATGAAGTCTTAATATGTCATGCATAATTCAGATTTTGTGGTTAGAAATTGTTATTGTTGATGTTACTGCCATTAAGTTCAAATGATACAATGCATTGATAAGGTGTTTTAAGTGTATATATGATAGAAATTGGTCACTTGAGCTCATTGGTAGGTGGTTGAAACAAGATGACATTGACATATCTGATACAGATACCTGTAGGAACTTCAAGGGGCCTAAAATGGACCTGAACCTCAACTCCTAATCGTGTAGGAGCAGTTGGCAGACAGACTGATTTTGTGTGTTACAGCAGGATGTATGTTTAAACACACTGAAACAGGTGTTGGAGTGATGTAAATAAAACAATTTAAGAAATATGAGGCCCTGATAAGAACAGAGTATGCCATAAGAGAGTTGGAGAGTTCTCTAATGGAGTTAGAGAGTAACAACATTCTCATCTATCCGCATCACCAGATAATGCAGAAGAAACAATAGAGCTTTTTCAGGACAGACAAATCTATATAGATGCATTAAGTTACATTTGAGATGTAGTATCTATCAAACAGCTGTCATGAAATTCTGATGAGTCTCGATAAAGGCGTGAGAGGCAGAGGGGGAGTGTGATAGCCAGATAGAGAGAGAGAGAGATGTTAGCTGAGGGAAAGACAGATCACAGACATAACCATGATGATGACAGATTATTTAATGAAGAACTGACTGGCTGGAAGGAAAGAAAACCAATTAGAAGACACGACATGAGCACTGGGTGCAGGAGAAAGAGATGGAAAGAAAGAAAGATAGATGAATATTGGATAGAAGAGATGGATCAAGACAACGGTTGAGAGCATTAGTGAGAACAATGGTGAGATAAGCAGAAAGATAGAGAAATATGAATACAGATAATGGCCAAAGACAGAGGTAGAGATGTGCAGAAAGACAAAACTGTTAAGCAGACAGAGTCAGGAAAGGAGGAAAAATGATCGACACAGAGAATGATTTATAGGAATAAGAATTTTTGATTACATTACTGGGAGACATAGAGCGATTTGAGTGTTACTGTGTGTTAGTGATGGATGTGGGCAGGGAACTCTTAAGGACTGAAAGATGAGGAAATGTCTTTCAAGGATAGAACTTAAAGGAAACCTTAAAACTGGGGACATTCTTCCAGTGCTTACTTTGCTAAGAAGGAAGTTTTTGTCTGGGGAATAATGATATCCCTTACCGAAAATAACTGACACAGCTGCAAAATTTGTGACAGAATGCGGCATTAGCATTCAAAAATGAAGAGGAGCATATATAATGGAAACCCAAGGATTAAGTGTGTGAAATTGTAGGTCTGCCTCTGTATGCATTTGTGCATGTGTGTATCTGGTTGATACCCCATTTTGAAATCTTCCTCACTTGTGGTTTTGTCTCATTCTGTCTCTCTTCAATGTTTAATGGAAGGAGGGAGAACAAAGTGCTGGAAGCCTTCTTTCCACAGCTGCCTGAAGCACCTTGTTTTTCTGATTTCCCATGATTTTTCGCGGTTTTGTTTTTCCTCCCTGTTTTTGCCTTCTCTGACCATGAATTTTACCCCGAATCAGTGTAGTTTCTCACACGAATATTGCAAGTTCGCCTTTCTACTTTACAACCTTTTCTGCTCATTCCTCCTTTTGTTTTCTGTCTCTATCACTTTTTTTCCCCAACCGTTGATTACTAATCCACCCTCTTACAGGAACAATACCTTTCAAGCAGTTTAAATAACCAGTGATCAATACAGGAAGTGCATTTTGTTTGTGTGTGTATGTGTGCGTGGGTGTGTGCACGCAAAACCCTGCATGGGCAAGTGCATCTGTGCTGTTAGTGGGTAGTGTGCATTCATGAGAGACTGTGTTATTGTGAATTATTTATGAGGCTAAAGTTCTCCTCTGGGAGAAACGCAATGCAACATGCTTCTAATACCTTATTCACAACATGTCTGTCTGTGTTTAAAACATGCATTGCCTCAGGAAGTTCACGTTTTCAACCCCTCCAGTAAAAGAGATAAAGAATACAGACACTTGATATATCCAGCATATAGCCCACTGCTACATATATGTGTCAGCATATGAACTCAGTCTATCATTTGCAGTGCTGCACATACAATTTGAATAGCCTCTTAAGCCACTTCAGGTGCAATGCATGCATTAGTGCCATTCATTGCTAAATGTTAAGTACAGCTATTAATTCAATTTCAACAATATATGTGACATTCTATGTTACAGAAGAATCACTTGTCCGTATGTTTGGTTACTAGCGTAACCCCCGTTTTCTGACTATGGAAGGTGCCATCTATTGAGACGAATTACAGAAGTTCTACTACTACTACATCTGTTTAACACAGATCAGTTCCTTCAAGGACACAGGTACCCTGACCCCCTTTATAATACCCCCCGGCCCCACACCAGGTGTTCTCGCTCTCAGCTTCTCAGTAGCCGAGAATTATCCATTCATATGTAATATAAAAGAATCATGCGTCTGCTGTCTGTATCTATATCCACGTCGGTACTGGAGTTTATCTGGTCAGATAATGACCTAGTAAACATGATTAACAGCATTAAAAAATAACATCTATGAAACACCGAGAAACAGTTTACTGTATGTGTATGGAGATGCAAGCCATAAAGAAGAGCTATATATATTGTTGGCATTACAACAAAACATAGCAAAAGGTAAATGAATAAACAGAGACAGGTGGCAAGGCAATCCTGATGTAAGCATTCTTAACACTTTCCCTGCCAGAGTGCTGTTTTGAACTTACCACTGACTAATGAATCACTAGTTTTTTTTTAAAGATCTACCAGAATATTTTTGTTTTGTTCAAAAGAAAGAGCAGAAAGATAGACCTTTAACACTATTGCATGATATGAAAGCAATGATTGCTGGAATATTTCATCATTGGCGGGGATAGTGTTAACCATGTGTGTCATCTAGCCTCGTCTGCGTAGCATTGTTTTATTTGTATGCGTGCAATTATTTGATCTGATGTCCTTTTTGTAAATACAGGCAGTTGCGAGCATTTGTGTGCATTAAATTGCATTTCTGCGAGCATGAGTGCGGCTGCAATTGTGACTTTGTTTTATAAACACACAGCTGTATTTGTATGGAAAATAATGTATGTGTATATGTGTGTGACAGAGGGCGTGTATCTCAGAGTCATGCATAGGTGAACAGCCTGATTGAGAATGAGCCAGTCATGCATGTTGACTACTGATACAAATACCCGAACCCAGTGTGCAGTTGTGTGTATATATCTAAGAGACATACAGCAGTAACTGTGTGCTTATATGCTCTTGTACAGGCATGTAAATGCGTGTTCTTGTGTAACAGCATGATTGTGCATATCTACCACATTTTTGTGAGTATAAACAGGACTGTGGAAAAGTTGCAGGCATTATGGTTGTTTAAATTCTTCTCCATCACAGAATACCACTGGGAAGGCATCTGATTTGTCCAAAATACTGCATGCATATGTCTCCCAAACATACAACCAGAGCGCTATCTTTAGGGACAACAAGAACACAGAGTTTTGCAGCAGATGGTATGGCCCCCTTTGGAGCCACGATTTTGACATCATGGAGTCAATCTAGGATTTATGTACATAAAGTGACTGAAGCAACTGAAACACCCTGAGTCCAAGATCTAAGGCAAGATTGCCAAGATGCTTACAAACAAACAACCTGCCAAATCTCTTGAAAACTGTGCATAAATGCACCTAGGAGAATTGATTGTGTTTTACAATAAAATGGTAAAAGTTGAGAAATGCTGCCTTTGATGCTCTTTGCATGACATTAAGGTATAAATGAAATGGTCATTTTAATACTTTTCGTAACACCTGCACAGACCACATAGTAAGCAGATGCTGATGTGCCTGGCAGTTGTCTTGAAGGTACATTAAATAAGGAAATATTGAATGTATAGTAAATGGACAGTCTTAATTACCACTGAAAGTGCTTTTTACACTGCAAGCCACATTTACCCACACACAAAGATTCTCGAGAATGAATGTGCAGTTCAGTGTTTGGCCCAAAGACAGTTTGACACAGAGCCACAGCTCCCCATAGAAGCATATCCCTAGGTGTTATTTTTCTGTGTGATCTATATGCAGCACATTCATACCTAATTGGCAGAATAGGTCAACTGCCAATGAGCCTCCAGTAAGGCAGCACAAGACCACGTTTAAACCAACAGATGGAGCTTGATATCCTATGTTAGAAAAACTGCTTTTAGATGTAGATCACTTTGGATTTTTTTTTAACTTTTATCTACAATTGCTTTGATTCTGTCTAAATATTAAACAACCAGTGATGTTGCCTACTTGGGCTCACATTTGAGTTGCTGTTGGTCTTTTAACTTGGCAGCTGACCCAGGAGGTGAGACGTAACAATATTATGTATAACTTTCAGATATATGATCTTTACTTCAGAGCTTCTTTTTATGGTAGGTTTTTACTGTTACACCCGACAAAACAGCCTCGTTAGTTTAGGTTTAGAACACTTGAGGGACGTAGTTATTTTAATTCATTGCCTGACTTCCCAATATTAAACCAATACAAACTTAAATGGAGGAACAATAACATATAAAAAGCAATCCTATTGGCGCATCCATCACCGGTGCTTAATATACATGAAGAGATCACAGAGGCTCATTCATTTTACAGAGTTTCTTTTTTGTAGTTTTTTGGAACAATAAACAATGTTATAGGTTATATAAAGAAAACAGCAAACATCAAGTTAAATTTAAACTGATGATGCTGATTAGATTCACTCCCTGAATTCCACCTGTATACTAGTTTTATGCTGTCTAGCTGTTGGAAATCATCCATGACAGCTCATCTGACATCAGCTTATATCTCCATGAACTTTCTTTCTCCCTACACAGTACCGCTACAACCAATCTCAGGGCTCCTACACTACCATACCCCACTTCAACCCCTTATTACACCCATTTTTCTACTTATTCATGGAGGTATAGTCACCCATCTACAATGTAGACAACAGCTAATACAGCTATTTTTCTGCTTTTGTTTTTCATTCACTTTGTTTTTCCTCTGCGTGTGTTTTGCAAAACAGACGTTCGAGCTGAGTACACTGATAAAGTTAGAATTTAGGTTGAAATGAAGCTTGCATTCCCATTTATTTATGTTATTTTATTGTTATTTTAATGGGGCTACTATGGCTTAACGTCATTCAAAGACTTTTGTATTCTTAGTACATTCTTTTAAAGAAGTTGCATCAACAGGTCAACTTAATGAGAGGATATCTGTACTTCTGCTTAAAAGAAGAATGCATGTTCTTTAGCCTTCTCTGTCTGACCCTGAGGAAACAGAACTTGTTAACATACACAAAGAGCTTTATTATAGAAAAGTGAAACAATGTTAAAAGCAATTAAACTGCCCACTGCAGCTGTTGTCTATGCTTCTTATTCATGCTTTTTTGTTCGCTGACATTTTCCCCTCCGCTCCTCAGTGAACCGGGGATCTTCCTGCTCTTTTTGACCGACAAATGGAGTCATAATAATAACTTTTTGAGGGCAGCACAGAAGTGCTTCCGTAACTCCTGCAGTGGTTGAGTTCCCATTATCGCTCTCTCTGCAGAGCGACAATGAAGCGAGAAAATGAACACAAATTTGGGATAATAAGTACGGCTTTATGAGCCAAACTTTCCCCAGGTTTCTCATGCCACGGTGAATCCTGCTAAGTCTGTGGTGACACAGACACATTTTACATGCAGTTACTCACATAACCACAAGAGGTCATGTACTAGTACTAGTAGATAATTCACATGTGTAGCTGGGAATAAAGAGTGCTTTTGGAGCAAAACATAATGAAACAACATCATTCACCTCACAATATATATAATTTGTAGGTTTTTGTGATATTCTACAAATGCACACTGTGTACCCATAACTAAAAAAAAAAAGAACCTCACTCATACTTTAAATAATCTGAAAGAGAAGGAACAATGGTTCTGTTTTTAGTAAGCATAAGCACAGCCCTGAGAAGTGCTTGTAAGTTTTTTTTGGGGGGGAAACACATTCCAACACATCTCATGCCTCTGAACCCACCAGGGGTCGGATCTTTTTCTATGCTTTCACTGTAAAACTAAAAACTTTGTGACAGAACTTCTGCAGATGAAGGTGTTAAAACTTCAGCACTGCAGGTGCAGGATAGTTAAAGTTGTATAATTCAATAGTACAAACTCTTTCATCTTTATCAGAGGACGTGAACTGTTTTTAACACCGACTCGCCCATCTCCCTGTCAGCCTGTGTTATCTCTCTATCTATCTATCTCTAGCTTCATCCAGCCCAAAAAACCCTATTCCCATTTATTGTGTAATCCTTGAGAAAGCTGTGATTGTAAATGTTTACAGCGTATGTGTTACACCAGCTACAAGGAGCAAACTCTGCCAGTTAAGTTATTTTTGGTTACCATAGCGCCTGTTCTCTATCTTGCTGTCAGCTACAGCATCTCTTCATGCTAAAACTATATTATGCATGCAGATAGAATGCCTAAACAGTGGTCTCCGTGGTAACCCAAACCCCCTCCATCGTCATCACCATGACAACCACGGATAGAACTGTCAGTCAGCACCGCACTGTCCCAAGGGGAGCTGTGATAAGCCCCACATCTGCACAGACAAATACAGGTGAACAAACACACCTGCAGACATGCACGCGCAGACAAATGCCCCCGGAATGACGCACATATACATATAGGATCTATGTTGTCTGGGTATTTACCATCACACTCAATGAGCTGTGAGATTATACACAACTTTGTGCACACGCTCACACATTGTCACACCCAGGGCATGGGCAGATCCATCATAAACTGACATAAAGCAGGCTGGTGTACAAGGGCCTTTTACCACCAGATGTCCCCTGAGCAGATGGCTTAAAAAACAAAGACAGGGACATACTCACAATCAAAGAGCATGCACGTTATATTAAACCTAACATTCTTCTAACTTTCTAAGCTGAGTGCGTGATTATTTAGCTGGTTCCACATCGAGTACATTTGGAAAGTATTTACAGCACTTCAATTATTCCACGTTTTGCCATCTTTCAGTCTTATTCCAAAATGCGTTGATTTTTCACCCAAAAATATACACACAGTACTCCATAATGAAAAAGTTAAAAAAAAAGTTTGTGTGAAATTGTCACCAATTTCATAAAGTTAAAACAAAAATATGACATGAGAAACAAAGTTTTCTGCCAATACCATCCCCTCCAGGGAAGCACGGTAGTGGCAGCATCATGATGTGGGGATGTTCTTCGGAGAGAAGTCAGAATCAAGGATAAGATGAATGAAGCAATGCTTCAACAAATTATCATGGCAAGGCTTTGAATATTTACAGTATGTATACATTATATACATATATATTAAATTTAATACATTTGCGAGAATTTCGAGCAAAAATTCTGTCATTAGGGATGATATTCAAGAACTGGTTCTTTTAGAAAACTGTGGTTCCCAGTGGTCCAATTCCTTGGAATTGTTAGTCTGCCTGCCTATCGATACTGCTTAGCGGTTGTTGCACTCACGCTACAATTGGCTCATAAGAGGAGGAAAATAGTGATGCAGTCTCGAGCATGAATAAAGACACTGATTTTTAATTGCGCAAAAGGACGACCTAAATGGTGGAATTACTCTGGTTCTTTGCAAACATCTGCAAAGACAGCACGCTAACGCTAAGCCAGCCAACAATCCCGAGTGAAAGCTGAGACAATGCTGACCTCAGCAATCAGACCCTTAACTTAACAAGCAGATGAGCTCTCAGGGCACAGCTTTCCTTTCTACATGTTCACATTTCTAAAGCAGAATCACTGTGGCTGTTGCTTCTTTGTGCTGGTTTTCATCTTTGCTGTGTGTGGTCAGCTTTCTATTTTACTAAGAGAAAGATCTTAGAGATGTGTGTCCTCATCGGGGATTTGTGTCAGTGTGTGGGTTTGTGATTACGACACAGTGTGTTTCTACTGTTTTACAAAGTAACATGACAATAATATAACAAGTAGTATAGCAAATTACTTTTCCCGGGAGGAATTTAGTAACATACTGCATTACTTTTAAGAAAGGTGTTCTGCATCATATGTGCAATAATGAGCTCGTTGAGTAACGACTCCAACACTGATTGCAACAAAGAGGGGAAATGCCTTAACAAACATACACAAACATTTGACCCACAGGATGCAATTAATTTGCATGAATAGAATTTCTTTATTGCTGCTTAGCAACGGTGGTTACTCAATGAAAATCGATAAGAGAATCAACAAGGAATCTTAATCACTAAATTCTTATCAATTCCTCATCCCTATCTGTCATCAAAAGTTGAGATAAAAAAAAAAAAGTGGAACAAGTGAATGCATTCTGGATGCACTGTAGTACTTAGACTATACAATATGAACTCATAACCCTAATTTGTGAATTATGCTCCCAATAAAATGCCGACAGAAGCAAAACTTTTTCTAACTTCTTGACACTCATTTTCTCTTTTTCCCACTCCCTCCATGTTTCTCACAGAGATGTCCTGACCATAACCTTTACCCCCGCTTGTCTCTCTTCTGCTTACTCTATCTGTCAGCATCTCCCTCTCCCTCTTTCTTTCTCACCAACCGCCCTTCCCTCTCAGATTAAACTGTCTATCCCGCTGTCCCCCTTGAAATCCCCTGTTACACATCACCTCAGGCTGTGTGCGTGCATGTGTGTGCGCGCATAAGCCAGATATGCTAGCTGAGCATTAACCTGTCAAAGTATCTAGAGACAGAAGGAGAAAAAAAAGGCAACAAAGAAAAAGATGGGGAGGGTAGTGACGGAGAGAGGGGGGGGGGAGGGGAAAGAAGTGGGAATTGATCAGCAGATCCAGAACTTTACATGTTGCTTGATAGCGAAGGTCTGTATTCTGTCTCACACACAAACTACTAAACATACACAAAACGGCTTGGTTGTCTACAATGCAGACCTCCATGTAGTTTGAAAATAAATACTTCCTACAATTATTATAATTAAGTAATGCACCAGGACAACAAGTTTTCCAGAATATTAGGCAACTTTTCCCCCTGGAAAATTAAGCTTAGTTAAACCTTTCAATTTCTCTAGGCTTGTACCAATTCATAATTACTGAGAATGAGTTAATAGCATCTTTCACTGTCGTACAATAGCAGAAATGAGAGAAAATATGAAAAGCCAAGAAATACGGCTACCATGTGTCAGTGTCTTAAAAAACGATTCAGATCACTTTCAAAGCCTGAGAGGAGAAAATATGAATGTGACAAATAGATTTTTGTATCACTGTTTTTCATGTTTTCAGGTTTTACTGACATGCTTTCTCTCCCTTTCCGTCTTCCTTGGGTCAATTAAAATTATCAGGGAAACTTTACCTACAGTAAAAGACTAGAGCCTCTTCTACCCGCTCTTGTCTCACGGTTAGGGTCATCGTAGATTCATATCAATGTTATACTACAAAAAGACCACTAATATATATATAAATATGTAGGCAGAATTTGCCATATTTCATTAAATGTCCTTTTTAAAAAAAAAAAAAATATTGAATGGCTCCAGCAAATCTCTCCCTTCGTGACAATAAAATCTCTGAAAATGCCAGTATAAACAGCAGCTTTTTTTGTGTCACTGTGACAACCGTGATTATTGTCCTATTGTCCGTGCAAAGAGACTGTTTCGCTTGTCACAGCAGCCATGAGTATGTTATGTATCTTACAAAGCAGCCATGACTAATCGTAATTCTCTTTAACCATCACTGAAGTATATACACACAGGTTCATCCATAACCTAACACACATTTACTATAGATCAGAAATACTGCGACTCTGGAGGACCTCGGATGTCGGACCCTCTGGCTTGAGTTTTTCTGAGAGTTTTTGTTCTTTGAGGTTTTGAGAAGCAGTTTACGTTCGAGTTTGGTATTACTTATAGTTTTCTGTTAATAGTGTTATTTTTTATTTCCATGTGTCTATGAGTTTTGTTATTGTCAAACTATTTCTATTGGCTTTAATCTTTTTCTTATTTGTGCCTTTGGATTCAGCTGTGTTGGCTTCCACACTTGTTTCCCTTTCCCTCGGTACCTCATGGATTTAAACCCTCAGCTAATCTCTGTTTGTTGTAATGTCATACTGTTTCTCTGTTTCCTTGTGTAACTGGTTTCCCTGGTTGCCCCTAGCCTTTTCCTAGTTTAAATTTCAGTTTTGTTTATTTTACTTGGACGTCCTGGGCCTGCATTTGGGTCGACACATCCACACACTCCAAAAATGTCAGCTCCCATTATTTGCGCTGCTTTAAACCAAAAAGACTAAACACAGACTACTTTTTCATGAAACAATTCTACAAATACCCTGATTACAGGACAAACTCACACTGCAGAACCCTATAACAAAGCAAATTCATTCAAATATCAATAACCATGTATGTTTGTACATCGCCAGTTGCAACACTGCAACTGGCTGCGATGATACCACTTTCCACTTTCACAAAATCACTAAGAACCCCAGGAGAACCCTTGCTTAAAAGTTTATGATAGCTTTTTGTCCTCTTGAGATTGCTGAACTGAAATGCTGATGTTGGTAAGGAGTGTTTTTGCATTGTTTTTTCTTTAAAGAGAACTATGGTAATGATAAGGTTGTTGGAAAGTCAACCAGTACTGGGTTGAAAACGAAGAGAAACCTGCTGTCCTGAAAATCTATGTCACTGTTTGCCACAAGCCTTCACACACGGCACATGCAGACGCACACATCCGCACACTCACACTTAGACAATGTGAAGCTCCTGAATCGTTTAGTGGCTAAATGAGCCCCTGCTGACTACAGCACTGTGTTTGTGTGTCTGCTTCTGTGTGTGTGTCTCTTGCACCTTGGCTGAATGAACATGCATATGCGTGTTTGGTTGCTTGTAGTGTGCAGTATCTGTTATAGTGTCAGCAGACTTACAGGGGGAAAGCCATCATGATAAATATATATTTTAAACCAATCACATTAGAGTTATTGGAGTAAACTGACATAAACGTTCTGCTGGCTGCATAAACATGTAAAAGGTGGCCATAGTTACTGATACATCATCCCCTGGTTTCTAAATTATTTTTAAAGCCTCAAAATTAGTGTATTTGCAGTCCTACTTAGTTTCCAAAACATAATATGGAGGAGATTTGCAAAGTAGACCTTTAAAAAAAAAAAAAAAAAAAAAAAAAAAAAATCCACATGACTTCCAGAGGTCAAGAGAGAAAACCATTTTTCCAAAGACTTGTACAGTCGACCACCAGTATTCATGAGGGTTAGGGACCACACCCGCCTGTAAATAGCTGAAATCCACAAATACTTGAGACCCCCTCTAAAAATGTTTATAACTGCCTAATTTAATAGTTGAAACACCAAATATACATTAAATTATCATCCTAAACCACTTAAATATCATTTCAAAGTCATTGTACAACAGGTCTCTCTTGAACGTCTCAGGATTTTTTGCGGACACTTCCTTGTCTTTCAATGCAATTTTCCCCATTTAATCATAAAAAATGCATTTAGTCATAACCAACCCCCTGACCGTGGCTCAGGGGGTTGGGAAGCGTATCTGTAACCGGAAGGTCGCCGGTTCGATCCCCGGGCTCTCTGTCCTGGTCGTTGTGTCCTTGGGCAAGACACTTTACCCTACTTGCCTACTGGTGTTGGCCAGAGGGGCCGATGGCGCGATATGGCAGCCTCGCTTCTGTCAGTCTGCCCCAGGGCAGCTGTGGCTACAACCGTAGCTTGCCTCCACCAGTGTATGAATGTGAGAGTGAATGAATAGTGGCATTGTAAAGCGCTTTGGGTGCCTTGAAAAGCGCTATATAAATCCAATCCATTATCATTATTATTATAAAAATAAAATGAAAATAATTAGCAAATATTTTAGATGTGCTCTACGAAAAACTGGTTCCACAGAAAAATCCACGAATAGTGGAATCTGCAAATACTGAACCACGAAGAGCTATCGCCATCTGGTGGCCTTTACGCCACTTCAACACTGGCTTGATTTTTCTGACCTGGAAGGTTTGTCCATTTTTTATACTGTCTGTAGTTGGCTGCTAAATATTAGCTATGAATATATCTGGGATTATAAACAAAACAAGCAAATGAAACTGTCTTTAATTTGAAAAGAAATGTTAGCAATTGCATGTTGCATAACCCTTTTAGCCAATAAAGAGATAAAGCTGTAGCAAACAAAGCCAATACTGAAGGTGCAGTGAAGAAGCTGATCAAAATACTCACAATTGCTGTAGCCAACTTCTTTGAGGGAAAAAGAAAAACAGTAAAAGAAAATCTAGGAGATTCCTATATGGGTTCACATGCTAGCAACCAAAACTGTTAAATCAAAGCTGTCTGGAGGTGTGGAGCAAAAGTGCTTTCAAAGTTGCAAATTCATTATTCCTTACTTGCTAAAACACTAATTGTTGTTGCTAACCATTCTTACATTCTTACCAAAAAGTAATATAATGGTAAACCAGTGTTACTAGTACATGTCCATTTTACTGTGCTGTTTGAAAAAAAAAAAAAAAAAAGCTTATATACTAAAGACAAGTCATTTTTGACCTCTTGATTGCTAGTTGGTTGAATTGTGTGATGCATAATTCATGACAGTATGCTTTTAAAAAGTGTTGCAGGTACTTAAATGCTAAAAACAGGCAATTTTAACAGACCAAAGGTGTTTGGTAAATGTTTGCTAGGCAACACTATGATCCTACATGGATCTCACATGTACCCCTGGGCCAAGTTTGGTTGCTCAACTTCTGATATTTCATGTATTAGAGCAGTGGTTCCAAAACTTTTTTTGCTGGGCCCCCCTTTGTTTTACAAGAAAAATGTTCGCCCCCCCCTCCCGCGCGTGCACGCACACCTCAAACATTTAGCAAACAATTAAGCAAATACAAGTAATTTACAAAAAAATACAGATAGTAATAAAGTAAACTACTAACTCTTTTACGCTACGTCCGCACCTACACGGGTATTTTTGAAAACGCAGCTGTTTCGTCCACACGTAAACGCCGTTTCAAATCACAGAAAACTGAGATTTTTTAAAACTCCTTTTCTGTGTTTTCCTGTGGACGAGGAATACAGAGTTCCTCACGCAATGTCAAAGGTATGTGCCTTTGTTCACGTCACCCTGTGTGCACGTTATTGTTTACATGAGATGAATTGCAGAATGACAGATAGAGACAAAATACTGTTAATCTGACTATCTGCAGGTTTTACACGCTTACATATACACACGCAGTTACTGTCCCTCCATTTAGAAAGGCAGAGGCGTCACGTTGTAATTATTTTACGTGTAGTTGTTTTTTTCCTGTGTAATAATATTCAACATTGCTGTCAATACATTTTTCAAAAATGCCTCTGTGCAAAATGGGTTTAAAAACATAAACAGCTGTGGGATACTGTTTGTCCGTGATTTGAACCGAGGCAACAAACTGTGGCAGGATCAGCCTGATATTATTTGTATCCCGCTGTAACTTTACTGTATAAAGAGCTAACATCTCCAACATGTCAGGAGTAGTTAGTCTTTACAAGAAGTTTTTGTGAACTAAAAATCAAGAATGCGGGATACTGTTTGTCAGTGATTTGAACAGCCCACCGCTGCTCCTGATGCAGGGAAAACCAAATCTGCAGGGGAGACCTACCTTGGCACTTGTGCAGGTGAAGCCAAAGGGAAGATTTGCTTCACCATATTTTCTAGAATGAAGTCGGTTTGGAAACATATTCAGCGATGCTTCATCTCCTGCTTTGCGTTTCTGTGGCCGCCCTGTGCTAGCAGTGTCCAAGCGTTTTGTTTCCACCCCCCCCCCCCCCCCCTTTCATACGGCGCCCCCCCTGCAATGGCTCTGCGCCCCACACGGGCCCACACCTTGGGAAGGTCTGTATTAGAGGAAGATACTGTTGCACTGGATGGCATAATTGTTTTTGCTGAGATTTCAGGCCATGTGCACTGGAGTCTGGCATTACTTTTACACTTTGGCTTCTGTTCATTATTAGTGCAACTGGGAAATCTGGAAGAAAAGCATGACAGGACTTTACCGTATTACATTTAAATCATTAGTGAATAATTGCTGTGACTGGTGCACAGACTTTTTAATGTAATTTTTGGGCTTTTATAGCCTCTCCTGCGATAATATAGTGGAGAGAACACAGGACAGCTCAGAGAAAGACCAGAGGGAAGACACGCAGTGAAGGGCTTTAGGGCAGATTCAAATCCAGGCCTCTGCATTATCCTTACACCATTTAGGTCACCTTCTCAATCCAGTGAGCTAAACTGGCACCCGCATATTTTTGTTGAGAAGAAAATGTGAAGGCATATTTGATCATGCATAAATTATGTTTCTCCATTGCATGTTTTGTTTTTGTTTTTTTTATAATGCTCACATTTGTTCAGAGATCAGCTACTTTGTACCTTTTAGGCAATGACATAATTTTCCTCCAGCTAAATTTAAATGCTTTTACAGCTAAGATATTGTGCAGGAGTGTCATTGTTCTAAAAGCATCTGTAGTGCCTTATGGTTAAATAAATACCCGATAAGGTTAAGTTGGGGTACTTAAGTGCGGTCAAATGTAAAAACTAGTGATCAAACACACAAAATATGTCACATGTACAGCATGTGAAAGAGAACTTGCATAATAGAAAGATTAAAAACACAAAGAGAAAAAAGGACGTGACAGAAAGCAAAAGAGCCACTGTACTCACTGCAGTCTTGCTTGTGAAAATGTCAGCAAAGCAGAGTACTTGCATATGACCTGCAAGAGAGGGCTCATATGTCATTGTTAACCCAAGTTTAGGTAGCACCCATCATCTGCATCAATGAGAGGAGGGAAGTGGCAGGGAGGAAAAAGAGGGGGGAGAGAGAAGTGGAGGGGTGAAGAGAGGTACCAAGAACTGAGTAGGTCTGCAGAGGAGAGATAAGAGTACTTCAAGTGTCACTACAAGACTGGTACATTGATCTGTGAGAGAGAGGCAGAGCGGTGCAGAGGGAGAGTTTTATTGCTGCGAACAGTGTTTTGAATATAATTTCAAATGTCAAAATATGATGCCATAAATAAAACAGACCTTTAACTACTTGCAACATAAAAATGTTAATATACCAAGAGTCTATATTTCTTCATAATTTGCATTTTGGGGCTTCTAGAAATCATCGGCCTTAATGTCTGGCCCGAAGTGAAAAGTCTTGAAAATGAGCAAAAACTTCTAAAAAACGAAATCAAATTCTGTGAGCCAAACGCTCCGCCTGTGTCCAGAACCAATTTTTAAAATCAATCACTCTTTTGGCAAAACCTTAAACAGTTTTCACCTAGTTAGATGCAATTTGTAGATCTCATTTCCTCTGCAAAGAACTGTAAACGGGCTTTTACGAAGGAAACACATTTTCTGTGTGAAGCACTTGTGATGATTAATGGTAACCACAGCTGGCATTTAAAGCCAGTCCACTTACTCAGTGCGGCGAACTGAATGCATGTTTTTTGGTTTACACTTATTTTCTAATTACAACTTTTGCAAATCCCCCCCCCCAAAAAAAAACCAAAAAAAAAAAAAAAAAACCTGCTGCTTTACACTCACATATGGCGATAAATTTCACTCTGCCCACTTAAAAAGAACCCCGCAAGTGACATGAATGAAGTCTTGCAGCCTCACACTCAGAAATTATATTTTAACAAGACTCTCCTTCCATCACAAAACTAAGTACATATCCATACTGTACACATTTGGTAAGTTTGTGTAAGTCTGTCTACTACATGTTTGGCAACATTTCGTTGCATATTTAAAAAAAAGCAAAAGCAAGCAGTGTTATACAGTATACCCTTGCAAAGCCGCGGTTCAAAATTAGCGACCTCAGTCGTTCTCTGATTTTTCCTTAGAACCTTACTAATAAATGTTTAAGGAAATTCCTGCAATTTTGCAGAAACCTCAAATATCCTTCGCAACCACTTTTTTTGAGGAAAACACGGCTCAGATGTACTCAGATGTGGGAGGTTTGAACTTAGTCAGTGTTATTCATCTCTTCTTATTGCATCTCGGGCTATCTATCCATCTATCTATACTGACTGGTGACTAGTTTTTGTGACCAACTGATCTCTGAGATCGTGAATGTACAATACCCTCAATCTCTAGATGTCCACTTTCAATCGCAAGGTGACTGCATATGGGAGTCACATAGTAGTGATGTGCGGATCGATCCTGAAATATCGATTCCTCCGATACCAATCATTTATGTTCTAGAATCAATTCTCACATTAAAATATCGATATTTTAGTAATTTAGAGTAAATTTGTAGTTTATCATTAACAGGAACACAGTGGAAAGAAACTAGAACATTCGGATTATCTACATTCAAAGGAACTACTTCCTCTTCCGCCTTTCATAGTCATGTGCGAAATACAGCGGCATAAATGTCTCGCAGCCCCTTGGCGTGCGCACTCACAATTGCTGATTGTAATTGTGCGGACGTATTTTACCTTCACAAACAGCTGAGACGTGGTTTGCCATACATGCGGCAAAAAAGTGCTCCAAGAGTGAGGTGTTGTGGCCGTACTAGGGAGACATTCAAAAGAGCTGTTGGGGGGGTGATAAATACATTTTACAGGGTTTATTTATCGGATAAAATACGTTAAATGTCACCGTTATTATTGGCCGGCCCGGAAGCAGCTGGGGTGTCCAAATTCAGAGGCTGCTTCCACCTGAGGACTCGGCCTTCGTGGTCTAAAGAAAGCCGGGTAGTGTGATCGTGGCTCAAGAGTTGGGAGTTCGCCTTGTAATCGGAAGGTTGCCGGTTCGAGCCCCGGCTCGGACAGTCTCGGTCGTTGTGTCCTTGGGCAAGACACTTCACCTACCGCCTACTGGTGTTGGCCAGAAGGCATGAAAGCAGATGGCACGATATGGCAGCCTCGCTTCTGTCAGTCTGCCCCAGGGCAATCTAATCTAATCTAATAACTTTAATCTCAGCCAAACCAATTTACTCACTAACAAATAAAACACTGAAAAAGCCAAACAATAACATTTTTAAGTTATCAAAGTGACTTATATATATATATTAACCCGAGACCGAAAGACCGTGGGGGTTTGAAAACGATGTGTCGATCGGCTCAGATATTTGAAGTTTACATAGCTACATTCTCACCTGAAAATATGTTAAAAGTTTTTTTGCGACCCAGAAAGAGAAATAAGAGTAATATTAAAACTAAGTCGCTGCCGCCATTGTTGGAAACTGGAATTGGCTGGGCCGCGCTATGAATTCTGCAATATGGTTTTTCAATTTTGTTGTCCGGGTGGAAAATCGGGAAAAATTTGGGAGAATGGTGGCTCCGGGAGATTTTCGGGAGGGGCACTGAAATTCGGTATTCTCCCAGTAAAATCGGGAGGGTTGGCATGTATGGTTGTGGCAACATCACTAACCTTGTCAAACACCTCAGAGTAAATCATATCACAGAATATGACGAGCGTATGTTGAGGTGAACTGAAGAGGAGGACAGGGACAGGTGCTGCTAGGGCGAGACAGACGTCTCTCACGGAGTCCTTTAGTGCTGCAGGCAGGCAAGGTGTTCAAATAGCGCACAACTTCAGGTTTTTTATTTCTATATGATGAACTCTGCATTATTAAGTGATAAGAACAAGTAATCTGATGTCCTGTAATCATTATGATGCTATAATTTCAGATACAATAAATAAAATAAGTTTTTGTACAAAGTATCGGTATCAGATCAGTATCGTCGATACCACCCTGAATATTACTTGGTATCGGATCGGAAAGGAAATCAGTGGTATCGCACATCACTATCACATAGTGGGAAGCAGCCTGTCCCCAAAAAAATCGTGATCCAATGATGAAGGTTTGCAAAAACTTAAATGGAGACAGATTGCCAACGCGCTGCAATCAATTGGAGTCAATTTGCACAGATGAGAGCAACGCATCTCTTTGCAAAAGAGGAACTGGCTCAGACAGCCGGTTGTATTCTGGTTATATTCCTATATACAGTAAAAGCAACATTGCAAAGTTCCTATGTCATTTTGGTGTCTCCAACAATGCTTTCCTTAGTGCATAAGAAATCTTTAAAGCGATTACTTGAATTTTCCTGAACAATTTACAGTTTCAAGTTGCAACTTTTAGAAATTGCAAATAACAACATGTAGTTAAGTGGGTATCATAACCAGGACGACTGTAATTAATTAAAAAGCCTCCATTTTTTTAAAGTTTGGAAATTGTTGCATATTGGGATGTAAAAAATGGCAATACATTTTGAGAAATGAATCCCCTCTGGTGCTTAAGATCCTGCTGTGTCTGCAAAGTGTTTTGCAACAGACTTCCAAGCTTTTCATGTTCCTTTTCATGTTTCTGATTCAATCATTGTCATCTCTGTAGTCAGTGATGTCTGCTCTGATCTGTATTGGGGGTCTGGATGCTGCTGGGTGGGTAGGTCCAGAAAACAAAACCAGACTGCCATGGCTGCAAATGAAATGAACTTTTTCTTTTTGATTAAAATAGTCCTGACTGAACTTTTTTTGAAGAAAAAACTAGCTATGGGGCACTCTACTTAAGTTTTAAGAAATTAAATGTAAAATGTGCCCACAGAGTTTAGGCCAATTTATTAGTCTGTAAATTGCTGTTTCAGTACTTTAGGATATACAGTATCAGTACAGGACATATTACAGAATTAAATCCCCATACTTTCACAGAGATGGATTAGCACTATGGTCAAAATGAATCTGTGTTTGTGTGTGGTGAGAGGTAAGGAAGGGCATTAAATTATTAAATGTGTCAAATTTTTTGCACTGCTGGGTACATATGGTCCTGGATTAACTTACTCTCTACCTGGGCATGCACAATATACAATGGGCATGTGTGTCTGCTTGGCATATGTGTGTGTGTGTGTGCGTCTCCAGCTGCTTGGATCAGCAGAGCTTTACATCCACAGGGAACCATTAGCAAGATAATAATGAGACCATGGAGAAGCTGAAAGAGATGTGTGTGTCTGTGTGTGTGCGCGCGCATGTGTGTGTGTGTGTGTGTGCATGGGTATATGAGTGTGAAAGAAAGGGACAGAGAGACAGGAAGAAGGAGAAACAAACATGTTCCAAGTCAATGATGTAAACATCGTGAGCAAAGGATTTTTTCCAGGTTTGTTTTATTCTGCTTAGTTAGCCATTAGAGTTCTTGTCACAATCAAAACTAAACTGTGTCAGGATGTGTGAAAAAGTTAAATATGCCTTTATTTCTTCAGATACTGTCTCTTGGTCACTGCTTTTTTATTTGATTTCTTAATTTTTGGAAAGATAATGTCTTTAATTTGGGACTTATATGCAAACTCATCTATACCCACCTCTAGGATAGTCATTTATTTTCAGTGTTATATCGACTCACCTTCCAGATACATGAAACTGGCTTCATAAATTCTAATTTATGTTTTCAATGCACTTATAAATAAGTGTGCTTTGAAATAACTAGCTGGAGAGACAAGAATGTTGACCAGACGCTTAACAGACACTGATCCAGCTGTAACATGGAAACCATTGCTCTGATCATTTCTCTAAGTCTCCCTTATGCAGCCAGAAGAGCTCTAACCTATTGGGGCATGGGCATGGGACCTCTGTCCTGTGGTGTCTGGCACAATATGTTGGCAGCAGATGCTTAGGGCCCTGTGGGCCACAGTGTTTGGCCTCTGTGGATCAGGCCTGCTCCAGTACATCCCAGGAATGCTTGTTTGAATTGGAATGTAGGGAGTTAGGAGGCTGGCTGAATGCCTCGAGCTCTTTTCATGTTCCTCAAGTTGTTGCTGAGCAGAGTCTGCAGGCTGGCAGGCTGCACTGTCCTAACAGGGGAGGCGCCTCTGATATTGGAAAGAGCCGTTGCCATGGAGGTGGGGGCGGGAGTGTGAAATTAGCACCAACATGAATATTAGGATCCAAAGTTTCCCAAAAGACCACTGATGCAACAAGATTATTGATTAGGTTAATCATGTCTGTGGCTTTAATTTGAGCTAATTAGAGCTAGAATTAGTATTAGACTTGATTATCTTAATTATATTGGGTTTCATACTTTGACTATTACTTTTTCAGCTGAAACCTTCTCCTTGTCATTGGTTATGTTCACCACAATGTCATTCTTTTGCCACTTTACTGGTTCTTCGTAGGGAAAACCACATGTTCTTTCTTTAAAGTTTGTGGAAGTTCTACTTGTTAGGGAAAGCGATATTTCTAGAACTTTTTAGAACTTTTAGATATTCCACAGTATAGAGAAGTAGCACAATTATAGACACACAAACACCAGTGTGCAGAATGCAATACGTCTCAGTGAGTGTGTGCGTATGTTTGAATCCATATGACAGCTCAGCTTGAAGCGTCTGTGCTGGAAGGGGGAGTCTGAATGTGCCCGAGTGAATTTAAATCTGTGTCTTAGGCTGGAGAAAACTACCTGTGTAAACACTGTAATTTTTTGAACTTGTTCATGCTAGCTAGTGAACATGCACATAGAATTATACGGTGCAGGGTTGAATCATCCTTTATCTCCTGCTCTGAGATGAGATTTTTCACAGGTGGAAACAAAGACAAACAGCAAAGGATTAAGAGAAAAGTAAATTTTCTTAAATATTAGAACAATGAATAAATCATCAACACAACTATTTATCCAGCTACAGTGGGGCAAAAAAGTATTTAGTCAGCCACCGATTGTGCAAGTTCCCCCACCTAAAATGATGACAGAGGTCAGTAATTTGCACCAGAGGTACACTTCAACTGTGAGAGACAGAATGTGAAAAAAAAATCCATGAATTCACATGGTAGGATTTGTAAAGAATTTATTCATAAATTAGGGTGGAAAATAAGTATTTGGTCAATAACAAAAATACAACTCAATACTTTGTAACATAACCTTTGTTGGCAATAACAGAGGTCAAATGTTTACTATAGGTCTTTACCAGGTTTGCACACACAGTAGCTGGTATTTTGGCCCATTCCTCCATGCAGATCTTCTCGAGAGCAGTGATGTTTTGGGGCTGTCGCCGAGCAACACGGACTTTCAACTCCCGCCACAGATTTTCTATGGGGTTGAGGTCTGGAGACTGGCTAGGCCACTCCAGGACTTTCAAATGCTTCTTACAGAGCCACTCCTTTGTTGCCCGGGCGGTGTGTTTTGGATCATTGTCATGTTGGAAGACCCAGCCTCGTTTCATCTTCAAAGTTCTCACTGATGGAAGGAGGTTTTGGCTCAAAATCTCACGATACATGGCCCCATTCATTCTGTCCTTAACACGGATCAGTCATCCTGTCCCCTTGGCAGAAAAACAGCCCCATAGCATGATGTTTCCACCCCCATGCTTCACAGTAGGTATGGTGTTCTTGGGATGCAACTCAGTATTCTTCTTCCTCCAAACACGACGAGTTGAGTTTATACCAAAAAGTTCTACTTTGGTTTCATCTGACCACATGACATTCTCCCAATCCTCTGCTGTATCATCCATGTGCTCTCTGGCAAACTTCAGACGGGCCTGGACATGCACTGGCTTCAGCAGCGGAACACGTCTGGCACTGCGGGATTTGATTCCCTGCCGTTGTAGTGTGTTACTGATGGTGACCTTTGTTACTTTGGTCCCAGCTCTCTGCAGGTCATTCACCAGGTCCCCCCGTGTGGTTCTGGGATCTTTGCTCACCGTTCTCATGATCATTTTGACCCCACGGGATGAGATCTTGCGTGGAGCCCCAGATCGAGGGAGATTATCGATGGTCTTGTACGTCTTCCATTTTCTGATGATTGCTCCCACAGTTGATTTTTTCACACCAAGCTGCTTGCCTATTGTAGATTCACTCTTCCCAGTCTGGTGCAGGTCTACAATACTTTTCCTGGTGTCCTTCGAAAGCTCTTTGGTCTTGGCCATGGCGGAGTTTGGAGTCTGACTGTTTGAGGCTGTGGACAGGTGTCTTTTATACAGATGATGGGTTCAAACAGGTGCCATTCATACAGGTAACGAGTGGGGGACAGAAAAGCTTCTTACAGAAGACATTACAGGTCTGTGAGAGCCAGAGATTTTCCTTGTTTGAGGTGACCAAATACTTATTTTCCACCCTGATTTACGAATAAATTCTTTACAAATCCTACCATGTGAATTCATGGATTTTTTTTTCACATTCTGTCTCTCACAGTTGAAGTGTACCTCTGGTGCAAATTACTGACCTCTGTCATCATTTTAAGTGGGGGAACTTGCACAATCGGTGGCTGACTAAATACTTTTTTGCCCCACTGTATATCTATATAATACAGTTACATTTCTTTTACCCTTTAACAGATATGTTATATTTCCAACCAATCCCAGTCTAAGTCTTGGATCTATACAATAAACCGTACTTGAAAGCACTTCATCTATTACATTGCTGGATAACAAAGCCAATTCTCATTGCTAAGCTCAGAATTTGTGTCAGACTGCTATGTGGCACGAAGAGAAACTAAATAAGAAGAGAGAGAGCAAGGAAAAGAAAGAAAATGAAAAAAAGAGGGAGAAAGCATAAAAACATGCTACCTAGGAGCTAACACTGTAATGAAGATGGCAGTACTACTGTGACAGTGTAACCACTTAACAACAATTCGAGTAAGCCTTGAGCAAACCACACGCACACACACACACACGCAGACAGTATACACTCAATAGCACAAACACTGAGATGCACGCTGTGGGAAGCAGTCACACTTTGTCCCACTCTGACACAAGCCACCACACCGAAAGTCAGAGAAAGTTTATGTGGAAGTCAAACAACCAACTTCAGCAGAGTTTAATTCTGTAATTCATCTGTGCAGTAAACACTGTGAGACTTGTTTAGCTAATTTTGTGTCTGGGTGTTGTGTCTATCTGTACATATGGAAACTAACCCACCTAGAATTTCAGCAACTTCAGAAAGAATTATGTTGCTGATTTCTTTTTAACTTGCAAACCCTCATTCTCTCCCAGACACATGTTAAATGATGCCCAGTGTTATCACACCTGATGTCCTTGTCGTGGTCTTTTAGGCCTGGTATTCTGCTGACTGTTTATGTCAGTAATATATCTAAAGGTTTTATAACTATAGCTGAGTAGTAGACTGTAGCTTTCATGTGATGCTTTTGGTTTGATCTATTGGTTTCATTTTATGCTTTAAGACCATGATTCTGTGGGTCAAATTGAAATTTCTCCCCTGTGCTTCTGTTGTCCAGTTTGAGGCCACAGTAAGTACTTCAGTGATTGCTGTTGCTTGAGCACTATCTTTGAAACTATAGGCTATTTTTTTGCAATGATGACTGTAAAATTCCCACATCAATCTAGCAAAACAACAACAACAACACAAAGAAATCTCTGTGTAATTTTCACCAAAATGCCTAAAATGACAAAAAATACAGATCCGAAAAAACCCATAAAAACCAAAAAAAAAAACCCCTGCAAAACACAGTTTCAGTTCAAATGCTGGTTAGAAATAAGGAAATAAGGTCTGAAAAACTACTTGTGTATGTAAAGGGGGTTGTTGAGGTTGTTTTGCTTTGAATCACTATGCCATTTTCTAGTGCTTTTAAATGATCTGATTCCTGAATGGCACAAAACTAATTCCTCATCATCAGTAGTCTTATTTGCAGAGCTCTTGTCATTAAAAACACTCCAGTGTCAAAGAAAAGCTAAAGCGTTTGTTCTTCTTCTCTCACTTAAAATGCTGCTCTGCACTAAACCTCTAATTCAGCTGGAAAACCATTATGTTAACAAAAAAATACACCCGGCAGACACATTACTATATCATTATGTGTGGTTTAGTCTTTGTTGCACTGCCAGCATAAAGTAAAGAAAGTAAAGAAACACTTTTAAACAGAGTATAACATCATCTCAGTTGAACCTCTGGGGTATTGTTCTGGTCAGTTAAGTAACAGAAGGGATGTTAATCAGGTTTTTTGGTGCTTTGTTATCAATGAAATTAACAACAGGTACACTAGAGGGGCAACAACAAGACAGCCCCCAAAACAGTAGTTTTACGGGTTTAGGCCACTGTTTTTTCCCCCTGCTCATTTTCTGACTGTTTTTCCAATAGTTTTGCGTTTGTCTAGGGTAGGAACCTACCTGGACCTGACAGAGGTTGCACAGGTATCCTCCAAGATGGCACATCAACATGTTCTATTGCCAGATGATTTGCTGTGTCTCCTCAGCACAGTCTCAGGAGTATGGAGGAATATTGTAGGAGACAGCCAGTTACTCTAGGAGAGTTGGACAGGGCTGTAGAAGGTCCTTAACCCATCACCAGGACCAATATTTGGTCCTTTGTGCAAGGAGGAGCAGGATAAACACTGCCAGAGCTACAAAATGACCTTCAACAGGCCACCAATGTGAATGTCTCTGACCAAACAATCAGAAACAGACTTCATGAGGGTGGCCCAAGGGCCGAAAGTCCTCTAGTGGGCCCTGTGCTCATTGCTTAGCATCAGAGAGCCAGATTGGCATTTGCCATAGAATACCAGAATTGGCAGGTCCAAGCCGTTATGCTGCCTGCAGCATTGTTCAGCATAACTGGTTTGGCGGTGGGTCAGTGATGGTCTGGGGAAGAATATCTACAGAGACCTTTAAAGGCTGGTATAGACTGCCATTAGGCATCAAAATGAAATACCTGGACCCGTGCAACCTCATAAATAACCTTTAGATTGTGTCTGAACACACCATAGAGGCACAGAGTAAAGCTAAAGACTAACCACTGAATTCATTTTCCTTGGTGAACATTCATTTTTATTTCCCTTCACAAGGAAAAACAAGTACCTGATCAGACTTCAGCAGAATTACTACTATGAGCTCAACCAGTAATCAGCGCTCTCCTGTTAGCACACAAAACATGGACACAAGCTGTAGCAACAGCAGCAGCAGCACTAGCAGCATCAGTCTCGTTATGCTGACTGCACACACTCACAAACAAACACACTCCCCCCCACACACTCATTTCATTTCCGTTTCTCAGCCAGTCTAATTTCAAGTTTTGTCACATTATTACTTTTTCAATTCCAACAACAACCCCCTACTTCCGTTCCTTCTGGCTCTTTCCTTCTGCTTTGCCCTCTCTGTCTCTCACTCTCTCTCTCACTCTGTGTGTGTGTATACATGTGTGTCTAAGTTATACTTGCAGACATTGCACCACCATGGAAAACATGCACAGGACCAATTTCTCTTAAATTCCCACATTTTCACCACAGAGAATCTTTGTAACATCGAGGTATACCCTCTTCTCACTGATGATCTTTCACGTAAACCACCCCCACAAGAGACAAACAATTTCCCAAAATGTGAATATTCATACACATTTTCTTTTTTTTTTTACTGTGAGATCATGATTAAATTTTCTCTTGGGCAGCTTTGCTCATGTGTATATGTGTGTGTTTGTGTGAAGGTGTATGCCTTGGATGCCCATGGATGCTTCTGTCCTCTAAATAATTCTACACAAACAAAGCATGCATACTGACAAAGCATAAATGCACATATGCACTCAAATGCCCCAACACTTGCAATGGCACACATAGAATATAACCTTACATGCTGTTCTACAGTGTGTGTTAACAATACTATGACTGAGCAATATATTGTTATATTTTTGTTCAACTAACATAGCCTCTGTACATTAAAAGTGCATTATGAGAATTGTTAGATTATAATATTATTTTATGCCATGTTATACCCCTAATTAAAGATTGTGAATTAATATGTAGTTTTAGTTTGCATTATTCTCCTGAATTAGAAGAAGCTGATAACTATTGCATTAGTTAAACTGATTTGCATTACATTAAACTGCTGACTTGTTGTGAATGAATGATATTGTTTTATGATGCATTATACTGCTGAGTTATAAGAAATCTAATTTGTCTGAGTAGAAGAGAACAGAGTGTGCTGGAGTTTTCTGCCCCATTTCAGCAGGAGCAGATAAACAGGGAGCCAAGGTCGTAGCTTAGGCGCTGTGTGAGAGAAAGCATGTGAATGTTTAGGCTTTGTATGATAAGGTGGAGGCACCAGAGGCTATAAAAGTTTGAGCAATGCTCCACCATTTTGAGATCTGAGGCTGTCTGCATCAGTGTCCATCTCCCACGCGTGTGATCATTAAAATCATCGTTTGACTCAACCCGACCGGACCAGTGTTGTTATTGTGGTTTTTCTCTTGTCTCCATCCCCAATATTTTGAACCTTAACAGAAGGAATAAGGATGTACTTCTACACTTCTTATTCAGCATAAGTGTTATAGTTGAGTTCATGCAACTATGAAATGTACTAATATTACTAATGTAAAAGCATATAACGGTTGCGGTTCTTGACACCGTAAACTGAGACCAACTGACAATTGGATGTTGAACCCCCACCCTTTGATGGGTTAAACTCCAGCTATGGCAGCTGGGATTGGCTACAGGGATTGTACAGCCTTTAGTAGTACAGTGGAAGGAGATGGATGGATGAGATTTGGTGTTATTTTAAGTATTTATGACTTCTGAATGTCACTTGTCTGTCTGGAACTTGAATTCCCAAAGGACCCTCTTGCTCTAAACCGCCTTCGTAAGTATTACCTGTTGGGACTTGGGGACTTCTAATCCATATGCAGCACAGATGTTCCTGTACACGATGCCAACCACTTGGTTGTACCTGTCAGTGTTGACTGCCCTAACTTGCACATTGCATCTTGCTATAATGTGCTGGACTATCTCCGGGGCACCTTTGCAAAGTTTACAACTTGGATCCTGTCAATAGTTGTAGACTCCTGCTTCTATGGAGCTGGTGCTTAGGGCCTGATTTTATGCTCCCATGATCAGAGCCTCTGAGCTGTCATTCAGCCTGGTCTTTTCGAGCCACAGGTAGTATTTCTTGATATCAACCACTTCCTCTGTGTGTTGTTGATAGCATGTATACACACACACACACACACACACACACACACACACACACACACACACATTTTATATATATATATATATATATATATATATATATATATATATATATATATATATATATATATATAGGGGTGCAACGATATTCGTATCGATATTGAACCGTTCGATACAGTGCTTTCGGTTCGGTACGCATATGTATCGAACAATACAACATTTGTAATTTATTTTATCAATTTTCCTTCTGACGATGCTGTCTGTGTTGAGCGCTCAGTGAATCTGCATTCGACTACTCCGCCTAGGCTTGACAGTGCAGCCTAGGCGGAGTAGTCGAATGCAGATTCACTGAGCGCTCAACACAGACAGCATAGTCAGAAGGAAGAGCGCAGGGCAAGCTAGCGAGACAGAAGTTAAGCTCTCCTTGTAACAGGCAAATTGAACCTCATTCAGATCTGGCGTTTGGAATTATTTTGGTTTTCATGTGACGTATGACCCTGAAGGTAAGCGAGTCATGGACTAAAGTAAAACAGTATGTTGGATGTGCCATGCAATGCTCAATTACATTGGTGTGAACTAGTGTGTTAGCGCAGTTAGCTCGTTAACGTGTTGGCCGTCTAGCCCCATGCACGGAGCAATCGGCGGTAGCTCGTTAACGGAGATTTGCCGTGTTGTGGCGTTAAGGTCATTTCAACGAGATTAACCTGAAAGCACTAGTGGGAACACAACGAATATGACTGCACATTTACGCCGACATCATCCTAGTGCAAAGACAAATACAACAAGCATGCTACTAACTTTAGCCGAGTCATTTAGACAGCTGTTAGCACATGATTCTCCTTATGCTGCTGAGAATATAGCCCAGAAGAAGCGGATAGTATAGCTTTTATTTTGGAAAGAGCCATTTCTCTGTAATAAACTCTCTTTTCCAAAGATGAGTGATTCCTCAATCAGATACAGGGCTCGCAATATCGCTAGCCCGACGTCCCGGAGCTAGCGATCTTTCCAGTCGGGCTACCAAAATCTATCTCTTCCCTGCCCGTCGGGCTACTGTAGGAAAAATATATGTCAATGCTTTTGCATTCTTTCAGAAATGTAGCTGGGTAATTATGTCATTGGCATCGGTGAGCCACTGTCAATATGTGACATATTGAAGTCGCGTTTGAATTTGCGCTTGTTTTTTTGCTTTCACTTTGCAATCGTGCGAACTGTGTATAGAGAGCGACAGCACTGATCTGTGAGTGATGATAATTTGTGCACCAATTCCTCTGACATCGTCTTATTAATCGTTAGCTTACTATGCAAACATGACAAGTGAAATCTCCCGCAGCAAGCTTAAACATGTGAGAGGTTGATCGCGCAGAGAATCGCTGAGCTTATGTGAGTGCATGTGTAAAAGCATTTCAGTTCTGCTGAGCCAAATAAGACAGGTCGGGGTGAAGAAGTGACAGCCAAAGAAAAGCTTACCACAAAACGGAGAAGTTATGACAAATCAGACTATAAGGCAAAAAGAAAGTGCAGCTTTATGGTTTCATGGACAAAAGAATTTCTGTGGCTGCAATATGATGAGCTAAATAACCAGGGCTGCACATAAGTGGTCCGCAGGTGCGCATTCGCTGTCAAAATAAAAAACACGCACAAGGGTTAGGGTTAAATTTAAAAACTGTACTTTTGAGTTAAAATATATATTTATAATTTTAATAAATGACAAATAAAAAATGCATGAACATTTTTTTTGTATCGAAAAAATATCGAACCGTGACACCAAAGTATCGAACCGAACCGAACCGTGAATTTTGTGTATCGTTGCACCCCTAATATATATATATATATATATATACACACACATACACATACACACACACACATACACTGTGCAGTACATACTAGCTAGTGTAAATTGGAGTTATGTTAGGAAGGACATCCAGCACTAAATCTTAGCCATGTACATCATTCAGAATGAGATTTTAGTACCAGATTAGTCAGAGCACATGTTAATAACAAGTGCCTCCAATGCAATTGGCACACAGGGTACAGTTGCAAACTGTGCTAATGGTGCCTGGATAGAATAGAAGATGGGAGAGGCAGGAATCTCTGGTAAAGGCAATGAGCTGGTTGATATGAAGGACAGTAAAAAGGTAGATATATTATGTGTGCAGGAGACCAGGTGAAAGGGAAACAAAGTCAAGCACACTGGAGGTGGATTCAAGCTGTTCTATCACAGTGTAGATAGGAAAACTAATGGAGCAGGAGTCTTAAAGGAAGAGCATGTGAGCAATCTTGTGGAGAATGACAATTGTCAGACAGATTCGTGATTTTGTAGCTGGAAATCGAAGAGGTGATGCTGAATGTTGGTGACGCATATACCCCACAAATTGGATGGATCCTCAGTTAGAAGAGAAAGACATGCTTTGGGTGGTAGGGAGGAGTTACCAGATGACTGGGACAGTGCAGCTGAAGTGATCAGAGAACTGAGGAGATGACTTGCTGGTGGAATGAGAATGCACACACAGACACAGAATGATAGCAACAATAGTGAAAGGGAAGGTTTACAAGATGGTAGTGAGACCTGCTATGATGTGTGGTTTGGAGGGGTTGGTAAGGGGGTGTAGGCATGTATGTATGTATGTGTGTGTGAGAGAGAGAGGTAAAGAAGTATAAGCTAAAAGCAGAGCTGTATAGTTGTGTATCTGTGTGCTTCAAACTTGGTGTGAACATATTAATAGCTTAGCTCCTCTTAGCCTCACTGACAGAGTGACAGAGACATTACTAATCCAGCAATGACAAGTTACTATTCCCCTGCTTCCCTCTCACTCCCTTCCTATCTATGCTTCCTTCTTCCCCAAGACTCAAATCATAGTTTACTGTGCACTGAGGTACGTTGTGCAGCAATTCAGCACATTGTTGGATGTATTTGACTTGCTTTGATGGTGGGTAGAGCACAAAGGCAGTGCTAATCTGGAAAATTGCACAAACATGACACGTCTTTGCAATGCTCCATTCTTAAACGGATGGTACATGTTTATTTATTTATTTATTTATTTTGTTTCCATTATATCATAAATACAGATGTTGGGCATTAAATATGAAATATGAAAGTTATTAAAGACCACCATGTTCTTATTATAATGAATCATCTCAGAGCTGGAAAGGCGACATGTTTCTTGTAGCTGGTGTAAATATAGTCTGACAGTGCTTTGTTTCTGCTTTACTTGATGGTAATTACTCTGTTAGTCTTTTTAATGAGTTTCTTAAATGTTTCTGCTGTAAAAAAAATAGCATGTAAACCTGTTGTAAGGAATGTTTTATTCCTTCAGTATATGCGTTGATTAAAATTTAATAAACTCAACTTTTCTATCCTATCATCTCTTTTCGAAGAATATATTTACTTTTGCAAATGCACAAACCTACAACTACATAATCAACTTATCATCATTATTAAATCATTTTCTACTTCATGACTCCCTGAAGTCTAGAACCCACAAACAAAATATGTGTGCATATTTCTGTTTTCAGTTTTGACTTAGTTTCAGTAGGTAAACATCACGTCATGTTGGCTTCGATCAGGTGACCGACTTGGTGATTGAAGAATATCAAATTTCTTCGCCTTGAGAAACTTTATGGTTGCTTTTGTAGTACGCTTACGGTCATTATCTATTTGGACAGTGAACTGCTGTCGGACCTGTTTTGCACCATTTGGCTGAATCTGAGTAGAATTCATTATGCTACACCTATTAGCAGTCACCAACAGTATCAAGCATCATCATCAGTAAACACTAGTGACCCAGTTCCACTTGTAGCCATACATGCCCCCTGCCATAATGTTGCCTCCACTATGTGGTAGATGTCCCAATCCTGACCTGCGTCTCTGTTTTTCTATGCTTTTTTCTTCCCATCATTCTAATACATGCTCATCTTGGTTTCATATTCTAAACGAATTGTCTTCAGAATTGTGCAGCCTCTTTAAGATGTTATCTGGCCACTCTTGTTCATGAGTGTAATCAGAATTTAGCACCTTCTTTTAAACCCTTTCCATTAATTCATAAAGGTGCCAGTTAATTAAAGACATGTAGACAATGATACACCTACCTCGTTGGGAGTGTTCTTGGTTAGATGTTAGAAAATGAATTCTCTTAATCATAGAAATAATTCTGCGATCATCCACTTCAGTTGTCTTCTGTGGTCTTTCAGGGTTTTTGGTGTTTCTGAGCTGGCCAGTGTATACCGTATCAGATGTACCAGATTGTAGATTTTTAGACTATTGTAATTCCTTGTTTACTTGCTTAAGTAATGCCTCCCTGGAACGACTGCAGGGTGTTCAGAATGCTGCTGCTAGGCTTCTGATAAAGCATCACAAATACTCCCATGCCACTCCCCTGCTAATTCAGCTGCATTGGCTCCCTGTCAAGTTCAGGGTCCAATTTAAGATCATAATCATGACTTATAGGGCCCTGCACGGTGGAGCTCCAACTTACTTAAGTGATCTTCTTCTTTCTTATCACCCCAGCAGGTCCCTAAGGTCTTGTGACCAGGTGTTGCTGGTTGTCCCGCATACAAGGTTAAAAACAAAAGGTGACAGAGCGTTTGTATCAGTGGCTCCCAGACTCTGGAACTCGCTCCATTTGAGTTTGAGATCTGTGGACTCAGTCATGTCTTTTAAAAAGCAGTTAAAAACGTATCTGTTTAAACTTGCTTTTGGTTGATTTTGTTTTGTTTTAGATTTTAATGTCTGTTTTCTGCCTCTGTAAAGCACTTTGTGATTTTATCTTGAAAGGTGCTATATAAATAAACTTTTATTTTACTTTTACTTTACTGACATTACTTCACTGAAAGCTTAAATCCCACACTTCAATCACATCTTAACAGATTACTTAAAATGCACTGTAGCAGTGTACATAGTAAAAACTACAGAAGTTGTGGTCAAAGGAGCTTGCAAAGAAAAGCGTCTGGACTTCTTTAAGTTACTTGAAGACGTTTCACCTCTCATCCGAGAAGCTTCTTCAGTTCTAAGGTCAAATGGTGGAGAGTCCCAGATATAAACCTAGTGGGAGTATCCCCCCACAGAGGGACAAAGGACCCCCTGATGATCCTCTAATCGCCTGAGCCAAGGTGTGAAACTGGGTGTGGGTTCCAATCAGCCAGAATTTCGGGTGTGTTCATTGTGAAACCTGGCCCCACCTTATCATGCGAATTCCTGAGGTCAGATGGCCCAGGATGTGAGTGGGCGTTAAGGCGTCTGGGAAGGGATCTCAAAACCCACACCCAGTTTCACACCTTGGCTCAGGCGATTAGAGGATCATCAGGGGGTCCTTTTGTCCCTCTGTGGGGGGATACTCCCACTAGGTTTATATCTGGGACTCTCCACCATTTGACCTTAGAACTGAAGAAGCTTCTCGGATGAGAGGTGAAACGTCTTCAAGTAACTTAAAGAAGTCCAGACGCTTTTCTTTGCAAGCTCCTTTGACTACGATGACCTGGATGACTGAGAACCTTCACAGACATACAGAAGTTGTGTCTTTGTCCAACAATGCCATATAAGGAAATATATTTTTTAATTATGTTTTTGGAGGATGTTTACATATCATATAACAGAATGGATTGATCCAGGCTCCAAACCTTGATAATGGTATACCTTCTGTTCTTTTAGTGCTTCTAAGTAACTACTTGCCTTCTTTCCTTGTAGCGCACGGTGGTACAACCTTTATCTCACCTAGTTTGTATTGTGGCTGCATAAAGAGATATTTTACCATGAACTGATAGTTATTTGTGCTGAACACGGTGAACCCACCCACTTTCTCATGGGAGGATGATGATGTCTGGGTCCTTCATGAGAAGTGTAAGCGATTTCTCCTATGGTTTCTTCTTATGGATGACTGACTCTGTATTGCTTATCAGATCTACAACCAGAAAGCTTTCAGGTGGAACAGCAAAGTTCAGTTTTATAATTAAGTTTGCGCCTGTGGAAGTTCAGGTCACCGATGTCACTTGGCAGTCATGAGTATTATTGGACTAGATTGAACACAGAAGAAGGTGTAGAGTCACTGATTAAACAGCTTGAAATGAACTGAAATGAACTTTACTTTTTAGAAATTAAGTTCATGGTAGAGCTGTATTTATGGGGAAATCCCAGTACTAAGTGAAATTTATTTCTACAGTTAATTTAAAAGTGGCAAAGGCTGGAAAGCAAAACTGCTTTACAGAGCCAGAAAATTAGAAGACACTTAAACTAGTCAAAACAATGCAATGACCAAATAAAACAATGGCATAATGAGAGAAACAATATCAATAAAAGGAGTAAATAAGTAGATAAAATTGCAACATAAACATACATGAAATGCAGAGACTAAAAAGAAAAAAGAAAAAGTCATTAAATAAAATGCTCTCTCTGATATATTTATGAGGATTATTAGAAAGGGAGAAAAAACCTTTAGAAAAAACTCCTGATGCCTTTGGATTTTAACAGTACAGAAGAGTGACTAGTCAGCACAAGTAATAGATCTGAAAGTGGAATAATGGATCATTTCAGAGATGTCACCTGCTGCTAGTTTTCCGAGCAACTTAAAAAATAATATAAAAGAACCTTAAAATTATCTCTGTATATTAGAAGAATTGAACCCAGTAACATGGGAGGGCATGTCTTCCCTGCACTACTAGTGAAGGGTGTTTCTGCTGCACTTTAAACCACTACAGGCAACTAACTGATTCATAAACAGACAGAACTGAACTAGTCAAAGGACACAAAACAAAACCAAAATCTAAGCCTTTAAGTCTTTAACAGTGGCTAAAATGTTTAATGTGTAATTGGTCTAAGGAAGTCAGAGCTAGACTAAAACAGAGCAGATTTGTTCATTGCAGTAAGATAATGCTGACATTCCCTGGATTGTTTTTAAAATTCAGTCGCAGGGGGTTGGCTGCATTGATTGCATCTACTGGGTGTTCTTGCCAATTGAAAAGAGCATTAATTTTTTAAAAATATAACTTACCTCTGACAAATTAACCATGCACATAAGGCTACACTGTAAGGTACAACAATGTACAATATGACTTAAATGTCAGATAATCATAACAGTATTATCTCCCTATAATTAAGTTGACAAACTGAATGTTTCCTCTCGTGAAAAATCAAAAAAGCATGACATTAAGACTGGACTATATGGAAAATACAGGCCATAAGCCCTTGACTGAGGATTATATCTGTCAGTTGTCTATCAAAATAAAAACTGTATAATTGTAATCATTTTCTTTTTTAAAAAAAAGAAGCCTGATGAAAACTGGAGATATATTATCTGATTGGATAAAACCAATATTAGTAGTAGTACCACAGTGAATGCATACTTTCAACAGTGAAGGAAAGAGAAAGTGTGATGATGCTGGGCTGTGTGAATGCAAAACATTTTGAAATATATAGCGAAATATAACTCCTCCGTTGCAGCTAAATCTCTGAAAAATGACAGGTCTTTCTGGATTATACCTGTCACTGAAAATATAGGGGCCTATATAGAGTTTGAAAATGAACAAATAATAGATTTTAATCTCAGTAATGAAAGGTGGAGTGACTTTTACTCCAGTGAGTTACTGTTGTGCCTACATTACCCTGATGTTCAACTTCAAAAAAATTTATATTTTCTGCAAAGAAGACTATTACAAAGCAATGGTTCTGTCCTGACATTTGTATGGAATCATTCTGGAGACTATGTCTATCCGTGTTATTGGTTTTGAACATCCCACAGCAAAATTAAATAAAGCTCGACCCACGACTGTTGACGCTTGGAAAATCTTCTCATCCAGAGTTATCTCCTGGAAGAGGCAATAATTGGTTTTAACTTTGTGTTTTTGTGTCTTTTCTTTGCTGTCCCTATGCCTTGTTTGCTAATGTTTGCTTTGCTACTGCAGTTTACAGTTGTGCTGTATATGTCTGTACCCCCCCCCCCCCAAACCCCGTTTTAAATCAATAAAATGTTGATCACAAAAAAAAAAGAAAATGTATATTTTATTAAAACGTTGTCAGGGTTCCTGGGTTGTTGACCCAGTGTTTTCAGTTCTTACTTTGTCACGGTTTAGTTTTCACGTTTCCTGCTTTATTATGTTAGCATTATGCATTATGTTCTGTTCAGTTCAGCTGTGTTCTCACGTGTCTCTTATCATCATCATTAGCCAGTGTATTTAAACCCTCAGTTTCTCGCAGTTCACTGTCTTGTCATCGTCAATTGTGTGTGTGAGTTTTTCATTTCAGTTCACTTCAGCCCAGCCAGCCATTCAGCCCGTCCGTCCGCCCGTCTCATGTTATGTTCACCATACATTTATAATAAACACCATCCACATCCTCAATCTGCCTGCGAGGCCTGTGTTTGGGTTCTCTTTCCACACCACAACGCCCTCACAAAAGTAAGTGGCCTTATACTTACTTTTATACTTATACTTACGTATTCGTGTACCCAATTAACCAATATCTAAATATTATATAGATAAAATAACTTAGTTTCATGCCTGTGCCCTTTAAAATGAGTGACAGAGTGCCCCTGCCTAAATGATGGTGTGTGATATTTTTAATTAGGACCCACGGCAAATATGAACTCAGTAGATAACTCCAGCAATAAATGACACAAACAGAGTGCTTTTGATTCAGGTCTCCTAAGGCTGCACATATATGGAAACATCTTTGAACTGTCAATTGTACCTCAGATATACTATTGCCTTAGTTCCTCAAACTGCCAAGAAAAGTGTGTCTATGTTGCCTTTTCCATGAACTTTCAACACAAAGTTTTATAAATGAGGGACAACAAGAGCCATTGGGACTCAACAACATTGATTGGCAAAGTAAAATAATGAGCTGTCAGCAGCTAGGGATCTGCAGGTTCTACACAATTTACAGCAACAGTGTCCACTGTACATTTAAGGAGGGACAAAGAACACTGAGTAACATGGGAACTTCCGGTAATGGCGTTTACTGGGTAGACGTGTTTTAGGTCCGCTCCGCTACTCGGCTCAGCATTTACCTAACGAACCTACTTCTTTGAGATTTTGAATCCCAGTTTTGGATGTCTTTTGCCTTTGTCGATTACTGAAGATCCAAAGAATGTCAAAGTCAAAGGGCAAACAAGACCGAGACCGAGAAACCTCGACATCTGCGGCACCTGTAACTGCAGCCGAGATTAGCTTAATGCTTGAGGAGCATAGAGCTGCATTGCTAGCGGACTTTAAGTCATTCTTTGAGGACTTGTCCTTTGTATGATTTGCCCTCATACCATTTGTTCCACTACTTTCAAATAAGACACTGTGCATCTTCTATCTTGCTAGAGTTTTCAGGTCAGCCTCTCAAGCCTTGGTGGGAAGACTTATTCCAGTTGAAGCCTCACAGTAAGGCTCTAATATCACAAATATATACTTTAATTATGGCATCAAGCAATTACTCAACCAAGAAAATTGCTTCGAGTTGGGAACAGGAACTGGGTCTTCAGTTTGTTGAAGGTTACTGGGACAAAGTAATTGACAAAATTCATTCCTCAGCCTCATGTGCAAGACTCGCCCTTATTCAGTTTAAGACGGTATACAGATTACACTTCTCAAGATTTAGACTATCTAAAATATACCCCGGCATTCCTGACCTGTGCAACAGATGCAACACCTCCCCCTGTGATTTAACTCGTATGTTTTTTGCCTGCCCATCACTTCAATTATACTGGACTTTTTACTTTGAAGTGCTCTCTCATGTTTTGAGCGTTACTCTCAAACCATGCCCACTAGTTGCCATTTTTGGTGTTTCTGAAGATGCCACCCTAAACCTTAGTCGTAAGCAACTGGATATTATATATATATATATATTCACTTCACTGCTGGCACGACGCCGAATTTTGCTGTCTTGGAAAGCTCCTCACACTCCAGCCCGATCACGTTGGCTGGAAGATGTTATGTTCTCTTTAAAATGGAGAAAATAAAATTCAGACTCAGAGGAAATGTTAATAAGTTCTCACAGATGTGGCAGCCTTTTATCATTTACTTTAACTCATTGAAAACACTTGTATCATGGGGTTCCCTTTTGTTCTGGTTTTGGGGGGGGTGGGGTTGTTTTGGTTTTTTGGGGTTTTTTGTTGTTGTTTTCTGTGTGTGGGTTGTTGTTTTTTGTTTTTCTTCCTTTTCCCCTTTTTTTCTTCTTTTTCTTTTTTCTGTTTTATTGTTATCATCCGAATTCTAATGGCACAATCTCTCTTGATATATATCTTTGTATCGGTTGGTACTTGCTGTATTGGGCCTGATATGTCAAATTACATGTGCAAAACTTTATAAATAAAAAAAAAGGGGGGGGGGGGGAGAACACTGAGTAACATAAAAACCTGGATCATGTTAGTGTGCCAGATGTAGCCAAACATGCTCTTCCTGGAATCCCTGGCAGGTTAACATAGATATTATTACCTCCCTATATGATTTGATCAAGTTTAAAACAATCTGAGATGTTTAATTATAAATTGGACCTTAAAGGAAATATTCAAAATCTTTTTTGGACATGCATTGTGTCATTTCCTGAGTCAACCAAAGTCATCAAGAGGATTGCATTAAAAAAAAAATCACACCTAAACTCCAAACTCAGGTTTTTCCAGTTGTTCACTTAATTTTTTATGTTTAAAGCAAACTGTGCATGTCTGCTATAAATTCACATAAATGCTGCAGTGTGGCATACAGCAATAATTAAAACATTTTAAAAACTTCTACTTCAGTAAACTTCCACACACTGATCTGACACACACACACACGCACTATATGCACACTTTACACACTCTTGCCTGCGTCACTCTGTGCCTGCACACATGCATGCACACAAGCCTTGTTCTGCCCACATGCAGTCTGTCTGTTTTACTGTTTCTCTCAGGGACACTTAAACACAGTACACATAAATATATGAAGAGCTTTTTTCCCCATAAAATTCCACATAGAGGTCAACATTTCTGTTATCTTGAAGATTGCTTGAGTCTTTTTGAACATTTTCAGCTTTTTTTTTTTCCATTTCATTTGACACATGTATAGTAGTAAGATCTTGAAAATAGAGGTCGATTTTGAATTTATTTTCAAATTGGACAAAAACTCTTCACATCTAGTCATGCACACACATAAACACGCGCCTGCACACTCACAACACAAAAACACGTGGAGTCCGTACCTCGACAAATGGGAGCGGGAAAGTCCCAGACGGCGGCATTTCCGGCATTGGTGATGCATGTGAGTGTCGCATGACCATCTAAGACATAACCAGGGACACAGCTGTACCGCACACTGTCTCCCACTGCAAATCTTCCTCCACCACTTAGCACCGCTTTGGGTGGGACACCAGGGTTTCCACAAGATGAACTGTGCAGTTCTGCAAAAGATAACAGAAAAAGAGAAAGATGAAGGCTTTTATCAGTTTTGTTTTGGGATTAATTTGATTAAAATATTGAAATATACATTTTTCTATCTCAGCCATCACTCAGATAATATGCTCAGCCACTTTTTTATATGGCCTGTATTTGTATAGCGCTTTTCTAGTCCCTAAGGACCCCAAAGCGCTTTACACAACCTGTCATCCACCCATTCACACACACATTCACACACTGGTGATGGCAAGCTACAATGTAGCCACAGCCATAGTGATGCATGTAATTCAGTCTGTCAGATCACACACACATCTAACTAAACAGACGATCAATTTCAATCAGTCCGGGTGAACCTTTCAGTTATGCTTACCCCCATAATCCAAACAGTTTTTTTCTGCTTCTAGTTCCCGTATATTACACACACACACACACACGGTCTCACCAATGGTTATTTTATTTTATGTTGTGCTCTGAGGGCTTTCAAAACACAGGTGACCCACAGCTCGATACTGTGACTGAATCAGAGCTGCTGCTGCTCTGCTAATGTGCAGCTCACACTGTGTCTTCTGTGTAGACATGGTGTTACAGCCCGGTCCCATTGCGTCTGTCATTAAAAACAGTTCTGGGGTCAGAAAAGCAAGACACTTGCATTGTGGTGATGCAGTTTAAATACCTCCATTACAGCCTATTCCAGAGTATTGCTCCAAGCACAGACATAGCTGGGAGCCTACTGGTCTTTACAAATACATACTGCCGAGCACGATGGCTGTAAATGGGCAGTTGGATTGCCTTTGCAATCAAAGAAGAGAAAATTCAGCCTCGGAGAAAGGGCGGAAATGCTAAAGTTTCTTTTCAATCCCCCCTCTTCCCGCTAGCTTAATTTGCAGTTCTGTGTCAAAGACGTATGCACAATTGTAGGCTTATAAACATCCGCCAACACAGACGCACAAACAAGCGCGAGAGGGAGTGAGAGAGCGAGACAGGGGGAGAAGGGGTATTACAAGCCATAAAACAGGAAGTAGATGGGCGCACAGGGAGCAACTCTGGTCTTATTGTTTGAACTTGATTGATACAACTATGAAACAGTTCAGACAGATGCGGGGTTAGGGAGGGGGAGCAGGAACTAGACAGATAGGGGTGAGAGGGAACTGTGGATTGGTGAGGGTGGTGGGGCAGAGAGGGAAAGGAGCAGGATGCCCAGCATGATAGATAGAACTATGAAACTACTAAGACACGGAGAGCAAAAAAGGTAAGAAAGCAAAATGTTAAAGGAAGAGAGAAAAGATTAGAAAAACAGAAATCAACAGCAGTGGTGAGGAAGACTATGCTCCCAAATGAGAGGTGGCAGTATAGCAACACGTATTCTTTAAATGTCACGAGAAACTCTGGAAATCTTTCACTTTACTCCTCGAACTGCAAAAATACCCAAAATAAGTTTGTAAAAAGCTCTAGTACAGCAGCAGGGAGCTCTCTGTCATACTAACTGCAATAATTTGTAATTACTATTCACAAAGCAGGTATAGAGGAGATTTAACGTCAGTAAATGAACGGATGATATGACTCTTGAATTGGCCGGCTGATAGATTCATTTATAAAATGACTTTACTGTCATACCTTTTCAATTACATCCCATTCCTTCCCCTTTAGCCACAGTGCGGGTGATTATGTGGACATTTATATTTGGAATTTTTATGTGGCCACAATCAACCTGTCTTTTCATTTTCCTTTAAAATAAACCTGTCAGCTTTCTTTTTGTTATTATCATATCTCTTAAATGCGTATATGCATGTGTACATGTCATTAAGTCTGCCTGCCAGCTCCCTGACACACACACCTCTAATTGCCATTCTCCTTATCTCCACACACACAGTGACAGGGAAACACACACTAACAAGACACACTTGGACATTAGCGCACATGCGCACACACACACACAACCATGGTCATCCATCACTGTGGCGAACCCCTGTGCTGTACTGTGATTGGATGTCAGGTTGGCCTAGTGTTGCGACCCGTTGGCCTATCGATTTTACCAGTCAGCATGGCCCCACTTGGTGTCAGGATGTTTGTTGTTGTTGAGCATCCTATCAGGCACACATTTACTCTCATCCAAACACACACACAAACATTAACATTGGTGGTCCAGAGTGCAATCCAGGGCACACGCTAACAAACAGTTTCCCATTTTAGCTACTTGGAGCTTGACTGGTATCTCCATCACTTTTTCCATTTATCTATCTTTTTGCATTGTTTCCCCCTTTGTCATTTTCACTATTACTATTTTCTGTCCAGCTTCTTTACTCCATCTGTTTCTGCTGTCTTGTTAGGCTTTCATTCCCACTTCTGTTGTTTTTACCCCTCTCCTTCTCTGCACCTCCATCCATCGATTCCCCCCTTCTCTTCCCTTACTACCTTATCCTCAACAAAAAACCTTTGACAACACCTCCCTCCTTTCTATTTCTCCCTTGTTTTATCCATACTAATATATCAACCCTTATGTCCATCTCCCTGTTCCTCCTTTCATTCTTTCCTACCTAGTTTATTGTGAACATCACACACTTTCATTACACTAGTTTATTCAGTAGCCAGCAGCTATGCCACGCTCTTCACAGTGGTTTATTGCTGCCTGCCCTCTCTTATTTATTCTCTCATACCCACACTTCTTCTTCCTCTCATTTCTCTCTCTTTAGCTATCTCTGCTTCTCTTTCGCTATCTCAGTCTCTCCCCAGTTTACCATAACCATGATTTCAGTCTCAGTTGCTTCATTACAAGCTGCTGCTTTTATGGGCCATCTGTAGAACTATCTGCATTTGTCACACACACACACACACACACACACACACACACACACACACACACACACACACACACACACACACACACACACACACACACACACACACACACACACACACACACATTCAAAGGCCTGCATGTAAAGGACTATACAGTTTCTCTCTTTCTACCACACATACACATTCTCACACATGTAACCATTTACCTGGCTTTTATTTCTCCCTAGATAAGCAATTACAGCCGAGGCAAGTACAGAGAGCACAAGAAAGAGGGGAAGAGGTGGGGAGGAAAGAACTGAGCAGAGGGTAAAAAGCACGAGAGAATGCTGCCATGCTTTTAGACTTTTTAGTGAGACAAATGGCACTGCAGACTGGAAGACTGGTGAGGGGGAGTGAAGGACAGTGAAGTGGGCGAGGGGGACAGAGAGCAAGACAGGAAAACAGAGGCACAGAGACGGGGGGGTGATTCATGGAGTTCAGAGGTTTTACACCTCAGTCAGCAGTAATTTTTTTTACAAGATGAACTGAGTTTCAGACCTGAACAGAGTACAGTAGAAGGTAAAATGCTTGAATGCAAAACATAGAATATGTGGTAAGAAATCATATACATAGATTAAAGGGCAAAAAATAAAAAATAAACCAAAAATGTGATTTTGAAGTTACTTTTTAAGATGTATAACACAAAAAGATTTTGTTTTTAGAGAGTTCTGTAACAATCAGGTGTCTCTTCTGGGGCACTTAGATTTACCGCCTGTCAACTTCCGAGTCAGTTGCCTGTCAGTTTGATTCATTTATCACTGTGACCAACTCTTTTTATAGACTTGTGAAGGACTTGTATCATAAAACACTTTTTGTCTAATAAGTTAACACCACTTTACAGCCTTAGTTGTACATCATAAACCATACTGTATGATACAGTGTGCCTCTCCTGACAGTTTAATCATGCTGCCACTTTACACAACAAACACATTTTATCTGTTTAATCTGTTTCTCTAATCCAAGCAGAGGCACTATTAAGCAATCATGAATAAATAAAAAAAACACAAGAAAATAGTTTTATATAACAGGCCCAGAATATACATGTTGTTACTACTTTTAAAGATCAGCGTGAATGTTTTGCACATTTATTTTCCAAACCTTTATTTTGCACAAGGTGACGTTCTGAATACATCCTTTTCTTCATGTCAAATTTTCTGTAACGTGCACGTGAGGCGTACATTAGCATTCTGATACAGCTTGGCAAAATGTGATTGGCAGTTTCCTGTCTGCAGCAATAGGTTGCCATTACCAAATAAATGAGACGGGTTTAGAATTGCTGGAGTTAAATGTCATTGCCGGGGCAAGCCGTGTGGAATATTTAGGACCAGGACGCGGCAGCTCTGGTGCAGGTGAGTATTTATTAACGAAGGGAAAAACAAACAACAAAGGCACTGGGAACATGAAACTGGAACCTAAACTGGGTAAAACTAACAAAACAAACCACAAACGAAGATGCAAGGAGGTCCGGGGAAATACACAAGGAGAGATGCAGGGAGACCGAGGGGAAACAACACAGACGAACCAGCAACTACTATGACAGAAGACACAACTTAAATACACTCAGAGAACACAGGGAGATTACACACAGGTGGGGAACACAGCTGGGAGTGATTAACGTGACGAGACTAGGGAGGCAAACTGAAAACACTCACATAAGACGCAGACCTTCACAATAAAACAGGAACTACGCATGAAAGGACACAAACTAAAAAACACGGACTAGATACAGGAACACACGGGCAGAACAGAGTACACAAACGCTGGGTCAAAAGGACCCAGGATCATGACAGATAACCCTTCTGTGAAACTGCCCTTGCTACTGAAGGAAGAGGATTTGAAAATAAAAAAAATAAAAAATAAAAAATTATGTTATATTGTACTACACTTGTTATCCATTCAATTTTAGATTATTTTATAATCTACAATAGCATGCAAAGATCACGAGTCATCCCTCATTTTTATATATTTGATTCACATAATCATTGTCAGTATGTACAGAGGAGGCCAGTAGAGAGGTACATCAGTGATACGGTCATCTGTAAAACACAGCGGAGGCTCTGTCAAGGTTTGGTGCTGTATTTCAGTATATTGTGTTGGGGATTTTGTCAAAATTATGGAATTATGAACACAGAAACATACAGTTAGATTTTAATACCATGTAATACTATCTGAAAAGCATCTAATTGGCAACAGCTTCATTTTTCAACATTTATCCCAAACACAGTGCCAATGCAATAAAAGTGTACCTGGACACAAATTTTAAAAAAGCGCACAATGGAAAACTCTCAATGGACTGACCTCGACAGAGCTTGGACCTCAACGTTACTGAAGCAGAGCAGGATCATGTTGACAGAGAATGGAACAAGAGGCAGCCAACATCCAAAACATCGTTTTAGAGCTTTGCATGTTCTCCAAGAAGCCTGGAGAACTATTCCTAAAGGTTGCTCAAACAGATTGTAAGAAACCTTGCTTAACAGAGATCAGGCTGTGTACACACTACGTTTTCATAAATTGCTGCACTTTATATAGAAATGACGGGTTGCTCAAGACTTTTGACAGCACTCCATGTACATCTGTCTGGATTAATTAAACGATTATAATCTTAATTCTAAAATAAAATGCTGCTTGTGGTAGCATGCATCAGAGTCGCAAGCAGGTATGTGATTGAAATTGTTAATGTGTCCTTGATTGTACAAACAAAAACTTTAAGGGGTTATGTGGTAGTTTTGGAAATAATCCAATGTTGTGGTTGAAAAATGTCAGACGTGTTTTTGCCCATTTTGTTCAAAAATAATACATCCATATATTTATAATATTGACAGTGGAACCTTTCCCACCAAACAATCCCTGTATTGTTAGAAAGTTGCTGCAGAGCTGTCAAGTAACTGTCATACTAGGATTCGAGTTATTTTCTGAAATTCTAACTATGACAGCTTAACAATCACGAATGGGATAATGTGAAATTATTCTACATGGCTTTGTGCTTTTTAATATGAAAAGATTAATGCCAAGATGAGATATCCACCATTTGAAAAATGCGACACCTTTCTCTATAAAAGCATTAAAAGAATGAAAAAAAAGCAGTTAAAAGAATCGTGCTGAGCAGAAGCTGAGCAAATACAAAGAGTGATGGGATGAATGGTAAAAGTTTTCTCCTTGATGTGGTTATACACCAAGAAGAAAGCTTTTCTGTTTATGTGACTATATGTATATGTAGGTATCAACTACATTTATTTCTATACAGTGTATATGTGTGTGTTAAAGCAGTTAAAGAAGAACATTGGAGCTGCTATGTAGGTCCTTGTAATAAAATCTTACAGCGTGTGATAAACAAAAGGAGCTAAAGTGAAGTTCACAGCTGGGCACTGTTTTAAAAGAGTAGTTAAGGTAACCCCCTCACCTCCACCCCCCACCACACACACTTCTATATAACGTTTGTGATGGCGAAGAGAAGAGAGTTGACATGATATATGATAATGGAAATGGAACAACAAGTACCAGCAGTTCTGGCCTCTTCCAGCTATTACCAGCCACAGTCCAAAGTGAGGAACAGCAGGGGGTAGGACTAAGATCTTTTCCAGACAAATTCCCTTTTCAGCCTCAAACTGACTCTCGGTGGCGAACCGCTAGCAACAAAACGAGCCATTCATTTTCACATTCATTGGTAAATGGTAAATGGCCTGTATTTATATGTATTTCACTTCCTGGTCAAAATGACAAGCTGTGAGACTAGATTGTCTGAACCCTCTCGGGTCCAACTCATCATTGGTGATAACCCTAATCCTAAATTATGTCCTAAAAATATGTAATTTTTATCTTTGTTTAAAACTGTTCTCCACAGTCTTGGCAATAAGGTGACAAAGAAAGCAATCTGACTGTGTCAAAATAAATAGGCTTGGGGTTGATGATGACCTAGACCTTAATAAAAACATACATTTTACATTCAGAGAAGTATGTGTGGTGGTAAGAGATGCCATCTACAGATACAGCCATTTAAAATTGACCAGCAAGTCTATGGCAGATTTTTTTTAAAATTTATTTATTATCATTATTGTTTACTTTTAATCACATATTCGCTTATATTTTGGTAATTTAATAAAAGAAATCAGATATATATATATATATATATATATATATATATATATATATATATATATATATATGCTGCAACATTCTTGCCTGTGCTGGATTATGGTGATATTCTATATATGAATGCTTCTGCTCAATGTCTTCGAATGGTTGATTCTGTGTATCATGCTTCTCTGAGGTTCATCACTAACTGTAAATTTCAGACTCACCACTGTGAGTTATACTCTCAGGTAGGATGGCCTGCTTTGGTAAGTCGGAGGAACTCTCATTTATACAGTTTTATATATAAGGCGATACTTGGGTTGCTGCCTTCTTATATATGTTCCCTGCTTGTAATGAAACATGCTGGTCGGTATTCTCTTCGTCCGCATGGTTACTTGTTGCTTTCTGTTCCATTTGCCCGAACTGAACTTGGTAAAAGAGCTTTTGTCCATTTAGCACCCTCGGCCTGGAACAAACTGCAGAAGGAATGGAAAATGACTGAATTCATTTCATTAAGTGATTTTAAATCTAAACTACGAATCCTTGAGGCCAAGTCCATAACATGCAACTGTTTCAATTAGATTGATTGTCATTTTAACTGACTTTTTATTTTATTTGAATTTTATTGAATTTTATTTTTATTTTATTTGTATTCTTTCACTTATTGTTGCATGTGTGTTGTTGCTGCCTGTGTTTGAGTAATTTCTGTAACTGTGAGACATCTGCTGCTGCCTATCTTGGCCAGGTCTCCCTTGAAAAAGAGGTTTTTAATCTCAATGGGATCTTCCTGGTTAAATAAAGGTTAATAAATAAATAAATAAATAAATAAATAAATAAATATATATATACATATATATATATTTTAAACCTCTCAGTAATAGGAACTGGAGTCTAGCTCTGCAGTGTTTGTGTAAGGGTAATGGCCATTTTCACCTTTATCCTGCAGCAATCATCCACTTGAGTTGTGATTACATGACCACTTAATATTGAAAATGTCATAAGTACTCCGCAGCTCTGCATTTGGTGAAACTGACAACCTGATGATGTTGGCACTATTTGTCTGTTCTAATCATGTTGCAAAAGTACATTGGTAGCTTAATTGCCTCCTAAGGGACTAAGACAGAGCCATGTTTGGAAAGCAATCCAGCAAAATTGAAAATACAACTGAGAAAGAGCTAGAAAGATTTTCTTTAATGTTTTGTATGGGTAGGCCATTAGACTTTACACCAGAGACCTTCATTTGTGGTTTCTCTCTAACATGAGCAGTTCAGTACCCAACATAGAGTTTTCTGAGCCAGAACTGGCATTTTGGCTGTTTGAATGTGCACTGATATCAAACGCCAGCCTGGCATGCAAATACTTATAAAATAGAGAGAGTAAATAGAAAGCAAATTTGGTTTATATCTCCATTGGATCTGCGAATCAGCCATTCTGTTAGGTAGTCCCGGCTTTTGCCTTCAGAACTTTCCTAATTCTTCATGGCTTAAATTCAACAAGATGATGACACCTTGATTTTCGTCCATACATGACAGGGTAGCACAAACCTGCTCCAGATTTGTCAGCTGCACATCCATGATGCATATGTCCTGTTCCATTGTATCCCAAAAGTGCTCTACTGGATCTACTCTGAGCTTTGTTCTGCTGGAGGTTTCTTTTTTATGTTAAGAGAGTTTTTCCTTCCCACTGTTCCCAAGTGCTTGCTCATAGGGGGTCATCTGGTTCTTTTCTTCTGTATTATTGTAGGATCCTTACCTTACAATATAAGGCACCTTGAGGCGACTATTACTTGCGCTGTATAAATCAAACAAAATTGAATTTAATTGAAACTGATGTACTGTGTATTCATAGCTACACTTCTGCCCACCTTGGCGCTAACAAATGGATGAGTTATTCTGGCCTTCCTATCAGCTCCAAGCAGCCTGGCCATTCTCCTCTGACCCTTGGCATCAAATAGGCATTTTCATTTCATTTTTTTCCTTTCACTTACTGAGTAAGCACTGCTTACTGAATATTTTTCAGACCATTCTCTATAAATCCTAGCGATGAAAAATCCCTGTAGATCAACAGCTCCTGAAGACCAAGCTGTCTGTCACCAACAACAACGCTGCATTTAAATTCACTTGAATCACCTTTCTTCTCCAAGTATGTTTGTTTTGAACTTCAGCAGGTGATCTCACGAAGCCTGCATGCCTAAAAGCACTAAGCTGCTGCCATATGGTTGACTGATTAGCTGTTTGCTATATAGAACAGTTGAACAGATGCACTTAATGAAACAGAGGGCAAGTATGTAAGCCAAGCATGAAATAAAAAAGGCTACATTTCAGTAGATGCCCTACATACTCTTTCATTGTACTCTAACAATTAAAACAGACACAATACACAGGATAATTAGTTGTTCTAATATTGTTAGTAACTAACATGGTTGATATAATGTCAGAGTAAGAGTAAGCAAAAATATGTGTTAACAAATCATTTAATGTCTTCTGTAATGTCACTGTTGCATATAATAGAGAAGACTAGGGCACTAGCAAGCTTTAAGGCAGGTCATGTGTGTTAAAAGATGAACTGCTTGGTTTTAACTGGGTGATGAGATGGCCACAATGGTCTTCCAAACTATGAGTTACAACGCTAAAACAAGGAAGACAGCACTTAAGTTACACATCAGATCTTGAAGATTCAAGTTGAAAAGCTTTACTGACATACATTGTGTAATTTGAGTGTATAAGGAAAAACACACAAACACACACACACACACACACAATTTGTGCTAAGGGCTTTCTTGCACCAGCGCTGTCAACACTAAGCTTCATTTCACAAATTGTATAGAACAGATGACAAGAGTGCAAAGTGCATGCTGCCTGGGGATACACATGCTACCTCTTTTCTTTTCTATGTGTTTTTAATGTAACCTTTTTTTGATCCTATTTGTACAGCCTAATAATGGTCTAAAATATACAATCCAAGGCTGTTGCGCTTTAATAATTTCAGCTAGTACTCAAACCCCATCACATTACATAATTCTTATCTAATACATAACACTAACGGCTTAGGCAGTGAAGAAAATGAATGGCTCTACGAACTGAATTGACAAAATATAGGGCTTAGGATTCAGGATAGTCATCTTTCAATTGAAAGCGTCCTACAAATAATGACTTCATAAATGTACTAGGCCTGCTGCTATCTCAAATATTACCTTAATAGATAATAGTAAGATCTTTTTAAAAAGCTAAGATTTTCTTTTCATTTTAAATTTACTTTTGGGTTGTGTGAGTGCACTTCACAACAAATGTGTAAAATAGCCCAAGTTTGATTACTTCTGAAAACATTTATCGTGGGGCAAAGTGGTAGCAGAACGTGTGTGTGTGTGTGTGTGTGCGCGCGCATGTCAGAGGGAGACAGAGAGACTGTGAGGCAGAGTTAAAGCGGGAAAAATGGAGAGCTCTCAGATAAACTAACAGTTGTTCAAAGCTTTAGCTCATCTGGCAGCTGTGAAGATCAGTTAATACACACAACTGTGTTGCTAATGATTGTAACTTCTAGTGTAGATCAGAGATTATGGACTCAGAGCAACAGACCACTAATGTCTCTCTGGGTTTATTACACCCCAGAACACAAACAATCAAGCACACACCCCACTCTCCCTAAAGGTAAAAGCTGCTGTGAGGGTTGCGATAGTGGTGCCTTGATGTTCAGGCTGAACAATAATTATCTGTGTTCATTGAGATCATGAAGTAGCTTCCAGCAGCCAGTGTCAGTGTATACTGTCTGACCATAAATGTTGCATATGCTGGCCTGCATAAATGCTGTTCTGATACAGAATTTACCATAACCTGATTATTTGGCAATTAAAATATCACAGTAATGATGATATATTACTGGAGTGGATGGCGGTGTGAAAACTTTGGGTTCTCCAGTAGTTAGGCTTAAATTAATGCCTCCTTCTTCGTCTACTTTTTACGATACTGCTCAGTAAATATCACATATATATATCACTAAAGGGGCCGCTGTAGATGCAGTTATTGGACATAATATTTAATCAACACTACTAAGAAGAACCCGCATTCATAATAAGCAGATATAGTGAGTAGCCTGGTTTTCCTTTGAAATATATTGCAGCTGACTACAAATTTCCATATGCCAGAATTAGACCCATCCAAGGATGCAATTTAATGTGGCAGGGTAAAACAAGTTATTCATTTTGAGGGTAGACAATAACCCTGTCCAACACAATTACCTCATTTTTGTGGATGGAGTATCCATCTAAAAATGTTAGTTGAAAAGATGTGCTTAGGTTTTTTTCCAGGCTTGCAATTTCCCTGTATGTAATTGAATGAGCAGATAATGACAGCAGTCTGACTGCTCACAAAGAAACATGGGGATGTCAATTATAAGCTCTTTACCTCCACTTCACCGGTGTGTGTGTGTGTGTGGTCGTTCACGTGCACTCTAGCGTGAGTGTTTGTGTGTGGGCCTCTTGCGTGCATGTCACCGCACGTGCATATACAAGGATTGGTGTGTGTGTTTTGAGTCCATGTGGGTGTAACTCCTTGATGCTGTGATCAATGTTTCTCTGAGGTTTGGTTCAATAAACCATTAGATATCTCCCTAAAGACATCCTGCCAACAGAACTTCATTAGACTGACACACATACATATAAAGAAAAAAGAAAACATGCCACACACACACACCTGTTACCTCAAAATGTATCCTGTTTTAACAGGCTGTGGGCGTCGGAAATGAACATAATCCAGTTCTAGTTTGTTTGCGGTTGCTTCTTTTGTTTCTTTTTTCTTTTACTAAAGCAGTACTCTGCAGCATCAGCTATCATTTGATCTGACCTAAAAGGGCTGACTCTGACTGGAACAAATATGCTCGAGCAGACTTGATCAAACAAAATAGTAAACCGTCCAGTGACACAGGCAACACAAGAAACGGACACGTTTTCTTTTATTGAAGTGACTTACTGTAGATGATGGTGATACATTGCTAAAGGAACACACTGTGTGTTATGAGGATTTCTTTGATATACTTTTTGCTGAGAAGTATAGCTGGTGGATTATCTTCGTGTCCAGCACAGTGATTATTTACTTCACTGCAGTTAAAAGAAATATGTTACACAGACTGAACTGCATCAAGTACCACACAAAATAGCAAACACAGAGAAGCAAAAGTAATAACAATTTTCTCAGTGCATGAAGAAAAGCTTGTGTGTATTACTAAAAATCAGTAAACCATTAAGCTCCGTCTTAGCCTTAGCTCTTATGTCAGAGTCCTGCACTGATTTTAGTAAGAGTACTGATCAGCTTTCTACTTCCTGTAGTTTTCTTCTCTGTTTCACACATTCATCTTTCACTTCTACCTCTGTCCCTTTCTTCCTCTCTTATCTCTTCTCACAGCCACCCCTCTTCTTACTATTAATTAAAAGTCTGTATCTGTGTGTGTGTGTGTGTGTGTGTGTGTGTGTGAGAGAGAGTTTGCTTGTGTGCAAACATCAGGCTTCAGTATTAATTAAAGGTGTGAATGCTAATTGGTCAGATCAATAACGGGTCGTTAGGCCTCGGGGGCTGCGAGCCAATAGGAAATCATTATGTGTCTGACATCACTGTCACTCTGCTAAACTTGCACTGCACAGTGACACCATGCATACGCAGACATGTACGTCTGCACTTGCACACAGAGATTTGCACTTGCACTGCTGTCATCTGGAAAGATAGGTTTACTTCAAACACTGTGACAGAGAGAAAAGAGCGAGAGTAAAGAAACAGAAGCTGTTATCTGAACAGAAGAAGCAAATTGGCACAAAATGTAAGCAAAGAAAGAAATTGCAGCATGTACCCAAAACAAAATCAATATCTATTAAGGAAAACAAGAGATAGCGTGAGAGAGAAGATTTTCAGAAACAAAATAGATGCAAAGCCAACATTGGGAGGAACTACATAGAGCGGATCATCTCAGAAGGCCTTTTTGTACTGATCAATACCACAGCAGCCTTTGTCTCTATGGCATTTATGACACTACTACTGCTTTCTCTTTCTTTGCAAATCTCAATATGCACCTTTCAGTATTATTTTATCTACTACAGCCTTTTATGTGCCTTACATACATATAAATACATTTTGTTGATATTTAAAAAAAAAAAAAAACAAGAAAAGAGACGAGGATAGTATTTGATGAACTGTACAGGACTGGTGGCTTCTCTGATGGGATAAAGATAGCAGACAGTCAGCTCAATTTGCCATTTCAAACCAGCTTGCCTAGTACACTGACAGCTTCATGCCCCAAGTAACATCCACTGTCACATTTCCACAATATAAGCTTGTTTTTATATTAAACTGTCCTCTTCAACACCTTCTACCTCTACTCTTTATACAGCTTCACAGGCTGAAGCTGAGACAGAGCCTTAGATTTAACAGTGTAAGCACTACTTCATGCTATACAGTAAATGACTTTTTGCCACTGGATTTATCAACTGGTATTCTTGCTCTGAAATCTGATTTAAATTTCAGATCCTCAGAAATCATCTGGTTAACAATATTTCTGGTGGCTGTGCTACTAGATGAAAATGCGATACAGTGAAGTTTGCTGTCTCCAGGGGTCACTAACCATGTTGTCACTTGTCACTGAGACAGTATATATTTAATTCTGTCAGACAAACCTTTCACTTGTCCACAAACAAAAAAGCAATATGCGAGAAGACAGCAAATTAGAGGTATGCAGGGGTAATGCTGTTAAATTGTATAGCAAACACAAACTGTTGCCTGCAGAGGCAAATATTACCAATTTGTATGTGTATGTACGTGCTGATCAAATCTGTATGTGCGTTTCTGCTCAGTTGAGACAGGCTAGCTAACTATCTTTTGTGTGATCTCTAGTAGATGTGCTTACTAAAGTATAACATAGGACTGCACGATTAATCGTTAGAAAATCACAATCTCGATTCATACTTATGTGCGATCTCATTTCCAAATGACAACGATTAAAAAAAAAAGAAAAAAAAAAGACGACAACGATTGCACCGCATTTTGATCCGGGACGTAATCTGCATGAAAACAAGCGCTCACTCTTCCTGCTTGACAAATGACAAGGGCGGAGCCTTATACCACGTGATACAGAAGCTGTGCCGTGTGATGCTAAAATTGGCAGGAAAAAACAACGGAGAGCACGTCAGGGATGACGAGAAAGTGACAGGAGAAAATCTGTCCCGGTCAACCACCCAAACATCAATAACGGGAACCTTATACAGCGCTTCCCTATACACGTCGAACTCCCGCAGGCACAAAGAAATTACGGAGGCTATTACTTATCACCTGACCAAAGATATGGCTCCCATCAACACTGTGCAAAAAGAGGGATTTAGGGAAATGATCAACACCCTAGACAAACGCTACGCAGTGCCGTCCCGCAACTATTTCTCTATTGTTGCACTACCTGCTCTATACACGCAGTGTCGAGCAAAGGTGGAGACGGAATTTCAAGCAGTACAACATTTTGCGGCAACAACAAAACGTGAGACATTTGTTGTTTTTATGTTTATTTATTGTTTTTATGTTCAGTCTCAACTGTTAAGAAGTTGATGTGCAGTTAATAAGTGCAATAAATATTTATATTGGAAAAGAAAATTGTGAGAGAATCGTGATCTCAATTCTAAGCCAAAAGATCGTGATTCTCATTTTATGCAAAATCGTGCAGCCCTAGTATAACATATTAAATTTAACATCTTAAGATACCCTGGAAGTGACTGACAAGATACTAGGACACATGTACCCACACACAAATGTAAACAAATCTCACCTTAACTGTGTACCTACTAAATGATGCAGTCTCACTGAAAAGTTGCTTTGAGTTGTTAGCTCCCATGGATACAACAAGCAGTCACCCTCCTGTACCTACAAGCCTGCCAGTAGTGAAATCAGCGATTAATTAAAAATGACTCAGGATACCTCTATAGTGTCTGTGTCTTTAAGTATATCTCTGTTCTAACTTGCTGTTGTTAACATTGTAAAAATATTTTATTTTTTAGTATTTAATTAGGTCTGGTGCCTTAAACTAAACAGACTTCCTCTATTTCTATATTTTTTTTTGTTTTCAAGTAGACAATTGGAAAATGAAGTGGGCTCAGCAATACAATACACACAACATAATATGGGTTGATAAATGTGCAGTAAACTTACGGGTTGGTGGAGGATTTGAACTAATGGCAATATACGATATATGATGTAATAATTTCAGATGCTAACAGACATTCAGTGGAATGGTAACTTCCAAAAAGTTGAACTACAAAGCCCACCCACGGACACACAGGCATTAATAACACTACGTACATTGTATATCCCTTCGAGGTGGTCTTTTGATGTTAAGTAGTTTTTCACTTTTCTACAATAAAAGCTTAAAGATTGTCATAAATACACATTTCCAGAAAACGAGCAAACAAAAAGCTATATTATTACCAAATCGATGGTACTACAATGCACACAGCTGGCTTGTTATTGAATTTAAACTATTACTGTTAATGACTGCTTCTGGGAAAATCAACAGGTTCAGGTTCAGAAAAAAAGCCTAAGGCTTCACAAAAACATGGATTCATGGACTACAAGCCATATTTATATATGACAAGCTACTAATGCAGTTTTCATTGAATGGTTCACACACCAGATGTAAGTCCTGATCCAGAAGCTTACCAATGGAAGCATTCATATTGGCTTTTAAAACTAAAGTTGAACATTGAAGTGATATCAGAATGTGTAGTTTGGTGCCAGCTTTTATTTTGAAGTGCACTTCACAACACCTCAACATTAAAGCTCTTTCAACCTGTATCAGTGTTGTCCCTTTTAATCTCCTCTCCTTTCATCTCTCTTCTCGCCATAATACTCTCCTCTATCACTAGTCTTTGTAACAATTGTGTAGTATCGTCTAACACCAAACACAACCCAACAAGTGGTCCTTGTGTAACTTAAATAATTTCCCTGCCAGTACATGATGGAAACATGTTCGTGTGTGCACAATTTGTCTCTGGTGTGCAATATCACCAAGGAATCAATCAAGGAGTAAAAGTAGTTTTCATCATAAAACAGAACCTAAATTATTACAGATACTATCTGCTATGACAGAAACGTTGTCTCTGAGTGAAGGACTTATTTTATTGAGTTAAAAACATAAATATATAGATGTACACTAAATGACTGGTTTATTACATACACCTACCGGTATGAAATTGGACACCTTTTTCTTTTCAGAGCTACCTTAATCCTTCATGACACGGATTCAAAAAGGTGCTGGAAACATTCCTCAGTGATGTTCGTCCATATAGATATGACAGCACCACACAGAACTGTAACTGCAGATCTGTCAGCTGCACATCTCAGGCTTGTTACATCGTGCATTATCTTGCAGGAAACAGCCATGAGAAACTTGGCATACAGCACGAATACTCAGGTAGGCTGCTAAACAATTCTAATTTGGTACTAAAGGGCCCTAAGAAAATATCCCCCACACTATTAGACCACCACCTGCAGAATCTGGTAGGTGCAGTACACTGGTATAGCCCCTGTACTACGAGCGGCTATACCACATTCACTTAAATCACTTTTTCTCCCCATTGCCTAAATACATGTGGCTGCCATGTGATTGGCTGATTAGCGTTAACCAGCAATTTGTTTTAACAGGCAGTTGAACAGATATACCTAATAAAGCAGCAGGTGAGTCATGGCAGATGACAGCCCCTCCCTGAGCCTGGTTCTGCCGGAGGTTTCTTCCTGTTAAAAGGGAGTTTTTCCTTCCCACTGTCGCCAAAGTGCTTGCTCATAAGGGGTCATATGATTGTTGGGTTTTCCCCTGTAACGCATTATTGCAGGGTCTACCTTACAACATAAAGCGCCTCGAGGTGACTGTTGTTGTGATTTGGTTCTGTATAAATGAGATTGAATTGAAAGTTAGTGTATCTATTTGTATTAATCTCAATGCTGACAGTACTGATAGAGAAATCAATTTGAAATGACCTTTAAGTCAGAGTTTCTCTTATACTGACGACTATTTTTAACCCTTCATTTTATCTTGAAAGCTTTTAGCAGGAATGTTTGTTGTCAAATAAGTAGAAATGGTTTGATCAGCAATCTTGTGTTCTTTATTACAAGGTCCATTATATTGCTAATGTTAACATTTTCCCTGAAAAGACTTCCCCAAGCTGCTAATTACCAAAAGAATCAAATGCTCAGGCATCAGTTTTAGTGGGGAAAAAGCCAAAACTCAATGTGGCAGATGTTCTCACACTAAACTAAGAGTGCTGTGTTGCTATACTTTCCACTGTAATACTGCTGTTCACTTTATTAAGAAACAGTAGTTGAGATATTAAAAGCAGTGGGGTAGTTAAATAACAAAATCTGCTGAACAAAAAGCAGAGCACAGTGGCTGGAGAATACAGGGCTGATAGTCATGTTAGCAATTAATTGGATGATTAAATATTGAGTGAAAAACCCAGTGGAATGCCCTTAAATAATGAAATCTGCTGATGAGAGGCCACAAGAGGTTAGAGACCAGTCTGCTGATGTTCCTTATCACATTTTTTGGGATGGTTATACATTTGGTGAAAATCCTAACTGGCTGACAGCATTAAGGGATCTGTTTTGTGTAAATGCTGCCTCTGAGTTCTGTCTAACTCACGGCATTAAGAACTGCTCTGTCAGCATGACCCTGTTCATTTTTGCCGTTATGCTAATCAGGTGACATTCCTTCTTGCTTGGCAGAAGGAGCTGATTGGATGGGCCGAGGTGGAGACCCTGAAGGGAGGCCGTTTGATTGGTTGGCTCATATAAAGCTGAATGATGGACTGACATTGGCCAGGTGGCCATATTATTATCAAACCACACACGCACTCACACACAGACACACAGAACTGCACACCTATATTAACTCTGTACCAGGATATATTTTAGTCAGGTGGCCAGTGGTTGTCTGACAGACCTGAATATCAAATCAATATATCATTCGATGTAATTTCTATCCTGTCCAGCACAGAGGGGTTTGGCAGCTATTCCATATATTTTCATCATAAAGGTGTTTAATATAATTCAGATATGAGGTCAATATATCATTTGCTGGACTTCTTTTAGTGAGAAACCTCTTCCTTGCCAATTCAAGTGCTGAAAGACTTTTATTTAATAGTATTAATCAGATGTCACAGTAATGGCTCGTTTGTGGACAAGCTTTGAAGATGGACATCTATCCTTTCTATGCAATAAAACACTTGGAACCTTCTTAATATAAATACATCACAGAATTGGTTAGTTTTATCCAGGTATCACATTAAATTGTCACTTTCTGGAATTTGATAATTAGAGGAAACTATAGTATACTTCATAGCAGGAAAGTGAGATGTCTGGCAGCAATTTAATGTAATTATATCATCCAGACATCAAACTGATACATTGTGCGGAAATTCAGTGAAGGGTTGACACTGAGAGATTTAAAAGTTATTTTGTACTTTACCATTATATAATTACATGCAGTAATCAAGATAATGACCTAATACCACTTGATTTTAACAATGATATGACGAGTACCACTTCTTACATAAAATATCTATATATTAATGATAAAACCAGTGAGCTCTATCAAAACCTTTGCAACCTTGTTGTTGAAAACATATGGATGGCATTGGTTACAAAAAAATTTCTCAACTGCTTTGGATGACAGGTAGTCATTGGCATGGATAAAAGAGAAGCCATATATATATATATATATGTTTATCCTTCAAGCTCGGGTCCTCTACCAGAGGCCTGGGAGCTTGAGGGTCCTGCGCAGTATCTTCTGGACAGAGATCTCCTATGTTGTTCCCAGGATCTGCTGGAGCCACTCGCCTAGCTTGGGAGTCACCGCACCTAGTGCTCCGATTACCATGGGGACCACTGTTACCTTCACCCTCCACATCCTCTCGAGCTCTTCTCTGAGCCCTTGGTATTTCGCCAGCTTCTCGTGTTCCTTCTTTCTGATGTTGCTGTCATTCGGGACCGCTACATCGATCACTACGGCCGTCTTCTTCTGTTTGTCTACCACCACTATGTCCGGTTGGTTAACCACCACCATTTTGTCCGTCTGTATTTGGAAGTCCCACAGGATCTTAGCTCGGTCATTCTCCACCACCCTTGGGGGCATCTCCCATTTTGACCTTGGGACTTCCAGGCCATATTCGGCACAGATGTTTCTGTATATGTTTCTATATATATACATATACATATACACATATATATATGTGTATATACATATACATATACAGTGGGGCAAAAAAGTATTTAGTCAGCCACCGATTGTGCAAGTTCCCCCACTTAAAATGATGACAGAGGTCAGTAATTTGCACCAGAGGTACACTTCAACTGTAAGAGACAGAATGTGAAAAAAAAATCCATGAATTCACATGGTAGGATTTGTAAAGAATTTATTCGTAAATTAGGGTGGAAAATAAGTATTTGGTCACCTCAAACAAGGAAAATCTCTGGCTCTCACAGACCTGTAACGTCTTCTGTAAGAAGCTTTTCTGTCCCCCACTCGTTACCTGTATGAATGGCACCTGTTTGAACTCATCATCTGTATAAAAGACACCTGTCCACAGCCTCAAACAGTCAGACTCCAAGCTCCACCATGGCCAAGACCAAAGAGCTTTCGAAGGACACCAGGAAAAGTATTGTAGACCTGCACCAGACTGGGAAGAGTGAATCTACAATAGGCAAGCAGCTTGGTGTGAAAAAATCAACTGTGGGAGCAATCATCAGAAAATGGAAGACATACAAGACCACTGATAATCTCCCTCGATCTGGGGCTCCACGCAAGATCTCATCCCGTGGGGTCAAAATGATCATGAGAACGGTGAGCAAAGATCCCAGAACCACACGGGGGGACCTGGTGAATGACCTGCAGAGAGCTGGGACCAAAGTAACAAAGGTCACCATCAGTAACACACTACAACGGCAGGG